>NC_066579.1:120026600-120626600 GCF_024323335.1 Lathyrus oleraceus
GTATAACTAACATTGTTAATTTTTTTCTTCAAGATATATCACGATTCAAGCATCAAGTTAATTTTTTTTATCTTCATTGAGATATTTAACCAATTCATTGTTATTGTAAATTTATTACGTAGGATAATTTTTTTAAAATAGAATATTATTAAAATAAATACATAGTTAATTCAAAATTAATTTATTAATATATTTAAACAGATTTTTTTTTTAAAAACAGAATATTATTTTTCATAATATATTATTCTGTTTATATATTATTTTTTAAGAAAAGAATATTATTTTTAATAATATATTATTAAAATATATTATTTTTCATAATATATTATTAAAATATATTATTTTTCATACTATATTATTTTTTGTAATATATTATGTTATATTTTAAATAAATAAAATGAAAACAAATTATATTATATTATATTTTAAATAAAAACAAAATATATTTTCATAATATATTATTTGTTATATTAAATTTTTATTATATTATATTTTTTATTTTAAATAAAAACAGAATATATTATATTTTGATTTTTATTCTTATGGTATATAATCAAAAACAGAATATATTATATAAACAAAATATTAAAACTAGAATATATTATATATTTTTTTAAAAATACAATAATATTTTTGAATCAAAATATTTACTAAAAATATAATAAATTATATATGTATATTTAAAACAAAATAAAATAGAATATAGTTATATTTTATGTATATTAAAAGAATAATATGTTAATTAAAGACAAAATAGTGCGAAATAGTTTTTTTAAAACAAAACAATTTTTTTTCAAAAAAATAATATATGATTATTAATTATATGTATTATATGTTATGTTATATGTTTATTATATATATTTTTTTAAAAATAGAACATAGTAGTTATTTATTAAAAACACAAATTATTATATGTTTATTAAATGTTTAGTTAAAACAAAAACAAAATAGTTATGTTTATCTTAAAGAATTTATTATATAAGTTTATAAAAAACAAAATAGTATGAAATTTATTTGTAGTTATATATATTAAGAATAATTATAAGATAGTAGAACATTTGTTTGTATGAAAAGTAGTTTCTAGTTAATATAAGTTTATGTTTAAGAATAATATTAAGTTAGTTAATACTTGTAGTTATTTATTTTTATCAAAATTCTTGAAATTGGTTGATATATTAAAATCACATTTGTAATTAAAAAGGCAATTTTTATATAAATGTCCAGTATAGAATATTATCGGTACTATCGAAGTTGGATGTATGATAGATTATATTCCGGAAGACGTGGACTTAAACCAAATTTTGAAGAAGGAATTAAAGGGTTTATCACATGTGCATTTGCCTAGGAATGTTGTTGAAGCGAAGGAGGAGTTAAATGTCTTTGTTTTAAATATGAATGTAGACCTATAATTAGTGACCCAGAGGAAGTAGAACATCATTTGATGAGAAAAGATTTTATTATTAATTTTAGTATATATTAAAACGTAAAACAATAATTATAGTTTTTTATTTAAAAAAAACTTTTTGTGACGTAATTTTTACTTCACAACTTTGTGACGTGATTTTCAATTCACAACTTTGTCACGTGATTTTCATGTTGCAAGTCACTGTCACCTTTTCTGTCATCCCTGCTACTGTTGAATTACAACAGATAAAGCTGAAAAATCTGTGCAGAATATTATGTCATGAATATCACGTGGCAAACTGTTGCGACGTGATTTTCACGTGACAAAGTTGAGACGTGATTTTCATGACGCAACAGAGTTGCCACACGTGCTCCTGCCACGTGAAAGTTCATGTCACTAAAAACGTGTTGTGAAGTGATTTTTTACGTTGTAATGTGAATATCACGTGACTACATACAGTTTTTTTGTAATGGTTGTAAATTTTGAAATATCGAATTTGGTAAGTGTAGTTTAAGTTTTGTTGTTTGTTATTAATGTAAATTTTGAGGTATTAAATTTGTTGTACCTCAAAATTTAATATACCACGGACGTTTGTGTCTCACAAGAAACCTTTTCACAAGTAGCATCAATGGGGTAATGCTAGATATGGTCGTCACAACAATCTTGGAAGAGAGACAACGCCTTTCTTTATCTCTTCTTTTCTGGAAGGATACAAAGCTCATGATCTTTATGAGGTTTTCATAAGGTTTTGGAGCGGTGGATGAAGTGGTTATTCCAGCTAAGATAATGTCACAGACTCATCTTGATCCATGAGTAATACATCACCTTGATCAGTTATGAGATATCCATATCTCTCAGGTAGGTGACGTATCCTGCCTGACCTACGCTGGTCTTGTTCTACTTGAGCAAGTTTCTCTTCCACAACTACTTGTGTTTCCTGCTCTAATTTCTCCATAGGTGTATCAATGCTTTGTGATTCTTGAATTTCTTCAAGCTCTACTTTCCTCCCACTGATTCCTTTGGAAATAAAATCCTTTTCTAGGAAAACTCCAGTTCGAGTGACAACCACTTTACCCTCAGAAGGATTGTAGAAGTAATACCCTCTTGTTTCTTTAGGATACCCCACAAATAAGCATTTGTCAGATTTGAGCTCAAGCTTAATTGAAATTTGTCGTTTCACATAAACTTCGCAACCCCAAATCTTCATGTAAGACATATGTGGTTTCTTACCACTCCATATCTCATATGGTGTCTTCTCAACCTTTTTGGATGGAACACGGTTAAGTGTGTAAGCTGCTATCAATAGTGCATGTCCCCTAAAGGAATTTGGAAGATCGGCGTGACTCATCATGGATCGGACCATGTCTAACAGGGTTCGATTTCTTCTCTCAGATACACCATTCCATTGGGGTGTTCCAGGAGGAGTAAGTTGGGATAGGATCCCACACTCTTTCAGATGGTCATAAAACTCTAGGCTTAAATACTCATCACCTCGATCTGATCGAAGAGTTTTAATATTCTTACCTAGTTGGTTTTGTACTTCATTCTTGAATTCCTTGAACTTTTCAAAGGACTCTGATTTGTGTTTCATTAAATACACATAACCATATCTACTGAAATCATCAGTAAATGTGATGAAGTGCTGAAAACCTCCTCTGGCTGGTATGTTCAGTGGTCCACATGCATCAGTATGTATGAGGCCCAAAAGATCATTCGCTCTTTCACCTTTTCCTGTGAATGGAGACTTTGTCATCTTTCCAATTAAACAAGACCTGCATGTCTCATATGATTCATAATCAAAAGAGTCCAAGAGTCCATCTTTATGGAGTTTGGAAATGCGTTTCTCATTTATGTGGCCTAATCGACAATGCCAAAGATAAGTTGGATTTAACTCGTTAGGTTTCATCCTTTTAGTATTAATGTTATAAATAGGCATTTTGAGATCAAGGACATGTAGTCCATTGCTCATTTGTGCAGTAGCATAGAATATATCATTCAAATAAATTGAGCAACAATTGTTCTTTATTATAAATGAAAAACCAAACTTGTCCAAACAAGAAATGGAAATAATATTCCTGCTAATTGCAGGTACATAATAACAGTTCTCTAACTGAATTATTAAATCATTAGGTAAAGTCAATACATAAGTTCCTACGACTAAAGCAACAACCTTTGCTCCATTGCCAACTCGTAGGTCAACTTCACCTTTTGCCAAATCTCTACTTCCTTTTAGCCCCTGCACATTTGTACAAATGTGAGAACCGCATCCAGTATCTAATACCCATGATGCAGAAGTAGATAAATTTATTTCAATAACAAAAATACCTGAAGTTGAAGTCTGTACTCCATTCTTTGTATCTTCCAGGTACTTTGGGCAGCTTCTCTTCCAGTGTCCGGTCTTACCGCAATGGAAACAGGTTCCTGCCTTTGCTATGCCTCCACTAGGCTTCAAAGCAGCAACAGTGGGTCTGGGTTTGGCGACTTCCTTGCCTTTCCCTTTATCACCCTGCTTGGTGGGCCTTTTGTTCTGTCTCTTTCCATTTCCGATCATCAGAATGGACTTCCTTTTTTACTTCAGATTCTGCTCAGCAGTCTTTCACATGGCTAGCAGTTCAGGAAGAGATTTGTCCATATCATTCATATTTAAATTTAGGACAAATTAACTGAATCTATCTGGCAACGATTGCAAGATCAAATCAGTCGCAAGTTCCTTTCCGAGGGGAAAACCCAACCTTTCAAGGTTTTCCACATACCCAATCATCTTGAGCACATGGGGACCTACAGGGGCTCCCTCAGTTAACTTGCCTTGAAAAAGGGATTTTGAAACTTCAAACCTTTCATGCCTTGCTTGCCCTTGATGGAGCATCTTCAGGTGTTCGATCATATCGAACGCTGCCATGTTCTCATGTTGCTTTTGCAACTCTGAGTTCATGGTAGCCACAACATGAGACAAGTAGTTTCATTGGCATCATCGACATGCTTCTTATAAGCATCTCTTTCTGCCTTAGGTGCAGAACCAGGAGGTTCCTCTTCAGGAACAGGTTTCTCCAAGACATACAGCTTTCTATCATGTTTGAGGACAATCCTCAGATTTCTGTGCCAATCCAGAAAATTTGTCCCAGACAATTTTTCCTTGTCAAGGATTGATCGCAAAATGTTGTTAGAGGTGTTTGTTGTTATGATAATCTACATAAGAATTAATGAAAATATAAGTATCAATAACATATTTAATTAGGCCTTTAATTAAATATGCTCCCACTATTTTACTCAAAACAAATGACCCTCATCATTTGATTCGGAAAATCCCGTTGGAAGATTTTCTAGTGGGTCGAGATCCATATTTCACTTTGTTCTAAGTCCGCGTAGGCGGATTACACAAAAGTAGGTTATTTAGGTAGGAACTCCTTCCAATTGTATCTAATACAACTCTCGAAAATTTTAGTTTGGTGAATAACTCCTTATTCCAATCCATCATATGGATTGTTCCAACTCTTGCTTCTAAACATATATAATCTTATTATAATTTGTTTAGTTAAGTTTGACCCATTATTTTAGCAATTGGATATTACAATTATCCCATCGCACCTTACTAATATAGAGCATGCACCTCGCGTAGGCGAAACCTACATTATCCGATATTATTCTTGAAGAGTGCTAAAACTTGGAAAGCATAAACTTAATATTTAATTTGAGGGAATTGCAATTGTTATGATCTCACCGGCTTATTTATCATATAAATCGTCTCTCACATGCATCAACATATATTCACATGCATCAACATACATACACATGCATCAACATACACAATGAAACAGTTATGGTCCCTAGCGCAATTGTTCTCCCAAGCCAATGAGAGATATAACAACCCATTTTTTTTTAGTATTGAATTATTATACTATTATTATTATAATTTTAATTTAATTATGTGGAGTTTTAATTAATTAATTGGTGTATTAATTCATTATCTAGTGGATATGAGAAATATTTAAGTAGTAGAATTAATTAATTAACTTGGTTGCATAGTGAGTGGTTAATTATTTAAATTTAAATAGAGGTATTTAAATATTAGGTATTATTGGGCCTAGTGATTAAATTAGATGATTTAAGCCCAACTAGAATACTATTATAAATAGTAAGAGTGAAGGAAGTGAGAATTAGAATCCACTTGAGCACTGAAGGCAATAGAGAAAGAGGAGAGGAAAAGCGAGAGGAGTCAAGGTTTCCATCAAATTGACAAGGTAAGGGGGGAAATCCTTATTATTATGGGTTAGTATGATTGGGTCAATGGGTAGGAACATGTTTTAGGTTGAAATCCTTAATTGGCATGGTTTGGAATTATTAGGTCTTGATAAATACTCTTGAATTGGGATGATTAAATTATGCTAAAACTGTGAATGAATATATATTTGAATGAGTCATAATTTTCTGAACGTGTAGCTTTTTACGGAATCGAAATCGGAGGTCCGGAAGTCCTCCAACGATGAAAAATGTGGGGAAATCTGCATTCTGTTTCGTGTTAGCGCAGGAACAGCTTTCTGTTTTGCGTTAACCGGTTAACCTAGGGCGTTAACCGGTTAACACTGTTATAATATTGAAAAAATTACATTCTGTCTTGCGTTAACCGGTTAACCCAGGGCGTTAACCGGTTAACACTGTTATAAATTGCCAAGAAGCGCATTCTGTTTTGCGTTAACCGATTAACCCAGGGCGTTAACCGGTTAACACTGTTTGAAAAGTGAAAAATTGATATTTAAATGTTGTGTGCGTTTTGGAATGAAACCTATGTGTACATATTTGATGATTGGCCTATATTGGTGAATAATATATTGTATGAATGTGTATGTATACCATTATTGAATTGTGAATGATTTATGGTTATGGATGTGTATATGTAATCGTAATTGATGTGTTGTGATGAAGGTGTATATGTACCAATTTTGAGTCATGGTGATATGTGGGATGTTAAGACGGTATATAGATGGTCTTAATTGCATATGTGTTGGTATGTGTGCATTCATTCATAGCATGGTTGACTTCATTGTGGAAGTGGTGAAACTGTGGGTTCACATGAGCAGACGTTGATTCTCAATTGGAATCAGGCGTAGTATTAAGCGGTGATCCTTCATTGGAAACAGACGTAGCAGACGTTAATCCTTAATTGGGATTAGGCGTAGTATTAAGCGGTGATCCTTCATTGGAAACAGACGTAGGGCTTTGGTCTTGTCCGGATCGGAAGCGTGGCTTGGATTCTAGATATTGAATCGGAAAGCGGTGAAACTTTGAGTTCACATTGAGGTATCACATGCATAGAGTCACATTGTCTTGCATTGAGTCGTCTATAGTTATGTGATCATTGAATGCATGTATTGATGTGGATGTGATGTACGTTTGAAATATGTGAGATGATTGTTGGTTAATATTATTGACGTGATTATACCAAGTGTGATGAATTCTTAAATTGTGTTTTAATTCATTGTGCCTTATTATGCTATTTCATAATAATTTGAATTCTCACCCTTTCTGTTTGAATGTTACCTTTACATGGGTATCGTGCAGATACTACAGAGTAGTATTGCTGGAGTAGGTGGACGGTAGCTCGCTCAAGAATAGCTGAAGAGTTTCCGTATTTAGTTTGAAATTAGGTACTGAGTCAATGCTCTGGTCATGTAACACTGGGTAGATTAGTGGTATTGAACTCATATCTTATTTTGATATGCTTTATGTCATTAATTGTTTTATTTTATTTGAAGTGATTATTGAGAGATGATCATGGTATGGGACATGGATCATATTATGAAATACATGAGTATTCTTTATTTTCCGTTGCGGACGCATATTGCTTGAATATTCATGATGAGTGAAATGCGTTATTTTGAATGACTAGGTGTATTGTTGGTTTTTGAAAGTTTTAAGTTTCGAAAACGTCGATGTGACGCCCTTTTCTTTATATGCGTGCTTATTTACTCTGATTATATGTTAAATAATTTGGGGTATAAAAAGGGGTGTTACATTAGTGGTATCAGAGCATGGTCGACCAGTTGGTCAATAGTAGCAGGTTTTCCGTGGTATTTGATTTGTGTATCTGACACGATCGATATTGTTTGTTCGACGTTTCGGGTTGTGGATCCGACTCTTGAAAAAGGATTTATGATGAGGATAGTAGGGAGAGTGCTTCTGTCTACAAGAGTTTGAAGGAGAAAGACCAGGATCGGGGGAAACCGTATGATGACAAGAGGAAACAATCCGGTTTTGGCAAGAAGCCAAGTGGGGGAGAATCTTCCACTCCACTTACGTGTTTCAACTGTGGCGTTGAAGGTCATCGTGTTGTTGATTGTAGTAAGGATGTTGCGAAATGTTTCAATTGTGGCAAGAGTGGTCACAGAGCAAACCAGTGTAGGGTTGGTTCGAACGTAACTTGTTTCAACTGTGGTGAGAAAGGTCACATTAGTTCGCAATGTGATAAGCCGAAGAAGGAGCAAGTGAAGGGAAAGGTGTTTGCATTGTCTGGTGCGGAGACCACTACCGATGATAGACTAATCCAAGATACGTGCTTTATTAATGGTACACCTTTGATTGCCATTATTGATACCGGTGCAACACATTCTTTCATTTCTTTGGATTGTGCTAAGAGGTTGAATCTCATATTATCTGATATGCGTAGAAGTATGATTATTGATACACCTGCTATGGGTTCTGTTTCTACTTCCTATGTGTGTTTGAATTGTCCGTTGAGTATATTTGGTAGGGATTTTGGAATTGATTTAGTTTGTCTTCCGTTAGAGCAACTCGACGTGATTTTGGGTATGAATTGGTTAAAAGTTAATCGGGTGTATATCAACTGTTTCGAGAAGACGGTTATTTTTCCTGAGGTTGATGCTAAGGAAGATTGGTGTGTGTCTGCTAAGCAAGTTGATGAATCGGTGCAAGATGGTGCCGAGTTGTTTATGTTGTTGGCAACTTTGGATATTCGGGAGAAGAGGACGATTGAAGGACTGCCAATAGTTTGTGAATTTGCGGAGGTATTTCCGGAAGATATAAGTGATTTACCGCCGGAACGAGAGGTCGAGTTTTCGATTGATTTAGTTCCTGGAACTAGTCCTGTATCGATGGCTCCCTATCGAATGTCCGCTTCTGAGTTGAAAGAGTTGAAGAGTCAACTTGAAGACTTACTCGAGAAGAAGTTTATTCGTCCTAGTGTGTCGCCGTGGGGTGCACCTGTGCTATTGGTCAAGAAGAAAGAAGGTTCGATGAGATTATGTGTTGATTATAGACAACTGAATAAAGTGACGATTAAGAACAAGTATCCATTTCCGAGGATTGACGATCTGATGGATCAGCTGGTTGGAGCTTGTGTGTTTAGCAAGATTGATTTGAGGTCGGGGTATCATCAGATTCGTGTAAAGGCTGAGGATATTCAGAAGACTGCTTTTAGGACAAGGTACGGTCACTACGAGTACTCCGTGATGCCTTTTGGGGTGACGAATGCACCTGGTGTATTTATGGAGTATATGAATAGAATCTTTCATGATTATCTGGATAAGTTTGTAGTTGTGTTCATCGATGATATATTGATTTATTCCAAGGGCGAAGAGGATCATGCAGAGCATTTGAAGGTTGTGTTATCGGTGTTGAAAGAGAGGAAGTTGTTTGCTAAACTCTCCAAATGTGAATTTTGGTTGAGTGAAGTAAGTTTTCTTGGACATGTGATTTCGAGCGGTGGGATTTCTGTGGATCCTATGAAGATCGAAGTTGTATCTCAGTGGGAAGCTCCTAAGTCTGTTGCTGAGATTCGAAGTTTCCTTGGTTTGGCTGGTTATTATAGGAAGTTCATTGAGGGATTTTCTAAGTTGTCGTTACCGTTGACGCAGTTGACTAGGAAGGGTCAAGCTTTCATTTGGACTTCGCAGTGTGAAGCGAATTTTCAAGAGCTTAAGAGAAGATTGACTACGGCTCCTATTTTGATTTTACCGGATCCGTTAGAAACCTTCATTGTGTATTGCGATGCTTCTTTGTTGGGTTTGGGAGGTGTTCTGATGCAAAAGGGGCAAGTGGTAGCTTATGCTTCAAGGCAACTCAAGGTTCATGAGAAGAATTATCCGACGCATGATTTAGAGTTGGCCGCCGTTGTGTTTGTGTTGAAGCTTTGGAGACATTACTTGTTTGGATCGAGGTTTGATGTGTTTAGTGATCACAAGAGTTTGAAGTACTTATTCGATCAGAAAGAATTGAATATGAGGCAAAGGAGATGGTTGGAATTCTTGAAGGATTATGATTTTGGTTTGAATTATCATCCTGGGAAGGCGAATGTTGTAGCCGACGCATTGAGTAGGAAGTCATTGCATATGTCTATGTTGATGATGCGAGAGTTTGAATTGTTGGAGCAATTTAGGGATTTGAGTTTGGTTTGTGAAGCGACGTCTTCGTGTGTTAAGCTTGGGATGTTGAAGCTTACGTGTGACATTCTTGACGAGATTAGAGAAGGTCAGGGGTCAGATTTGAAGTTAGTCGACGTTATGACATTGATTAACCAAGGTAAAGGTGGTGACTTTCGGATTGATGAGAATGGTATCATGAGGTGTCGTGATCGAGTGTGTGTTCCGAATGGTATGGATTTGAGAAAGAGGATTCTTGAGGAAGGGCATAGAAGTGGTCTGAGTATTCATCCTGGTGCTACTAAGATGTATCAAGACTTGAGGAAGATGTTTTGGTGGCAAGGTATGAAGAAGGATGTAGCGGAATTTGTGTATTCATGTTTGACTTGTCAAAAGTCAAAGATTGAACATCAAAAGCCGTCTGGTTTGATGAAATCGTTATCTATTCCCGAGTGGAAGTGGGATAGTATCTCTATGGATTTTGTTTCGGGCTTACCAAGAACATCGAGTAATTGTGAGGCGATTTGGGTCGTTGTGGACAGACTGACGAAGTGTGCTCATTTTATTCCGATGAGAATGGATTATTCGATGGAGAGACTTGCTAAGTTGTAGATCGAGAGGATTGTGTGTTTGCATGGTATATCGTCGAGTATTATTTCGGATAGAGATCTGAGGTTCACTTCGAGATTTTGGGAAGGTTTGCAAAGTGCTTTGGGTACGAAGTTGCGTTTGAGTTCAGCATATCATCCGCAAACTGATGGTCAAACGGAGAGGACTATTCAGTCACTTGAAGATCTTTTGAGGTCTTGTGTTTTGGAACAAGGAGGAAATTGGGATAGTTTCTTGCCTTTAATCGAGTTTACATATAATAACATTTTCCATTCGAGTATTGAAATGGCACCGTTTGAGGCCCTTTATGGCAGAAGGTGTAGAACTCCTTTATGTTGGTACGAATCGGGAGAGAGTGTTGTGGTTGGACCCGAGTTGATTCAAGAGACTACAGATAAGATTAAGATGATTCAAGGGAAGATGAAGGCTTCTCAGAGTCGTCAAAAGAGTTATCATGATAAGAGGAGGAAAGCTCTGGAGTTTGAGAAAGACGAGCATGTGTTTCTTCGAGTTACGCCAATAACGGGTGTTGGTAGAGCTTTGAAGTCGCGTAAGTTGACGCCGCGTTTCATTGGTCCTTATCAGATTTCCGAGAGGATAGGTGAAGTGGCATATCGGATTGCATTACCACCATCACTTTCTAATCTTCATGATGTATTCCATGTGTCTCAATTGAGGAAGTACATTGCGGATCCATCGCATGTTGTTCCATTAGATGATGTGCAAGTACGGGATAATTTGACGGTTGATACATCACCTGTGCGGATTGAAGATTGAGAAGTGAAGAAGCTTCGTGGTAAGGAGATTGCTTTGGTAAAAGTGATATGGGGCGGAGTCGCCAATGGAAATATTACGTGGGAACTCGAGGATAAGATGAGGGAATCATATCCGGAGTTGTTCGTTTGAGGTAAATTTTCGAGGACGAAAATCTTTTAAGTGGGGGAGAGTTGTAACAACCCATTTTTTTTAGTATTGAATTATTATACTATTATTATTATAATTTTAATTTAATTATGTGGAGTGTTAATTAATTAATTGGTGTATTAATTCATTATCTAGTGAATATGAGAAATATTTAAGTAGTAGAATTAATTAATTAACTTGGTTGCATAGTGAGTGGTTAATTATTTAAATTTAAATAGAGGTATTTAAATATTAGGTATTATTGGGCCTAGTGATTAAATTAGATGATTTAAGCCCAACTAGAATACTATTATAAATAGTAAGAGTGAAGGAAGTGAGAATTAGAATCCACTTGAGCACTGAAGGCAATAGAGAAAGAGGAGAGGAAAAGCGAGAGGAGTCAAGGTTTCCATCAAATTGACAAGGTAAGGGGGGAAATCCTTATTATTATGGGTTAGTATGATTGGGTCAATGGGTAGGAACATGTTTTAGGTTGAAATCCTTAATTGGCATGGTTTGGAATTATTAGGTCTTGATAAATACTCTTGAATTGGGATGATTAAATTATGCTAAAACTGTGAATGAATATATATTTGGATGAGTCATAATTTTCTGAACGTGTAGCTTTTTACGGAATCGAAATCGGAGGTCCGGAAGTCCTCCAACGATGAAAAATGCGGGGAAATCTGCATTCTGTTTCGTGTTAGCGCAGAAACAGCTTTCTGTTTTGCGTTAACCGGTTAACCCAGGGCGTTAACCGGTTAACACTGTTATAATATTGAAAAAATTACATTTTGTCTTGCGTTAACCGGTTAACCCAGGGCGTTAACCGGTTAACACTGTTATAAATTGCCAAGAAGCGCATTCTGTTTTGCGTTAACCGATTAACCCAGGGCGTTAACCGGTTAACACTGTTTGAAAAGTGAAAAATTGATATTTAAATGTTGTGTGCGTTTTGGAATGAAACCTATGTGTACATATTTGATGATTGGCCTATATTGGTGAATAATATATTGTATGAATGTGTATGTATACCATTATTGAATTGTGAATGATTTATGGTTATGGATGTGTATATGTAATCGTAATTGATGTGTTGTGATGAAGGTGTATATGTACCAATTATGAGTCATGGTGATATGTGGGATGTTAAGATGGTATATAGATGGTCTTAATTGCATATGTGTTGGTATGTGTGCATTCATTCATAGCATGGTTGACTTCATTGTGGAAGTGGTGAAACTGTGGGTTCACATGAGCAGACGTTGATTCTCAATTGGAATCAGGCGTAGTATTAAGCGGTGATCCTTCATTGGAAACAGACGTAGCAGACGTTAATCCTTAATTGGGATTAGGCGTAGTATTAAGCGGTGATCCTTCATTGGAAACAGACGTAGGGCTTTGGTCTTGTCCGGATCGGAAGCGTGGCTTGGATTCTAGATATTGAATCGGAAAACGGTGAAACTTTGAGTTCACATTGAGGTATCACATGCATAGAGTCACATTGTCTTGCATTGAGTCGTCTATAGTTATGTGATCATTGAATGCATGTATTGATGTGGATGCGATGTACGTTTGAAATATGTGAGATGATTGTTGGTTAATATTATTGACGTGATTATACCAAGTGTGATGAATTCTTAAATTATGTTTTAATTCATTGTGCCTTATTATGCTATTTCATAATAATTTGAATTCTCACCCTTTCTGTTTGAATGTTACCTTTACATGGGTATCGTGCAGATACTACAGAGTAGTATTGCTGGAGTAGGTGGACGGTAGCTCGCTCAAGAATAGCTGAAGAGTTTCCGTATTTAGTTTGAAATTAGGTACTGAGTCAATGCTCTGGTCATGTAACACTGGGTAGATTAGTGGTATTGAACTCATATCTTATTTTGATATGCTTTATGTCATTAATTGTTTTATTTTATTTGAAGTGATTATTGAGAGATGATCATGGTATGGGACATGGATCATATTATGAAATACATGAGTATTCTTTATTTTCCGTTGCGGACGCATATTGCTTGAATATTCATGATGAGTGAAATGTGTTATTTTAAATGACCAGGTGTATTGTTGGTTTTTGAAAGTTTTAAGTTTCGAAAACGTCGATGTGACGCCCTTTTCTTTATATGCGTGCTTATTTACTCTGATTATATGTTAAATAATTTGGGATAGAAAAAGGGGTGTTACAAGAGAACCTAAGCTAACCTAATAACGATCTAAGCTTCTTCAAACAAGATCTTCAAGGTTGTCCTCCTTTGATATTGAATTCTTCTCTTTCTTCATAACATTGTCCTCCTTTGATATTGAATTCTTCTCTTTCTTCATAACATTACATTACAGAAGAAACTCGTTTTACATACGAGGGATTGAGATGAGAAAAGAAGTTACATTAAGAGATTAAAAGGAGAGGCACGACACGCAGGTCGTATTTAAAAACCCAAAACAAAATAAAGGAAAACTAAGGCCATAACTGATCACCACAAGGCAATAATAATAAACACATTATTATTATTATTAATTTTAATTCTTTTAATTAATTAAAACCAAATTAAATTTCGGCGACCGATCACACTACGCAGAGTTAGCCGGGGGTCCGCTGCCCGGTCAGCGGACGGGGGATCCGCTGCCCGGTCAAGGGGGCAGCGCCCCTGTCCGAAATTTTAATGAACAATTCATTTGAAATCGACGTCGTTTTGCATCAACACAACTCTTGCGCAGTCACAAAGCGGAAACCCCGAGAATTCTGACTCTGTGAATGTGACGACCGTCACAAAGCATGTTACGACCATCACGTCCAGCTTGTTACGATCGTCATAGGCCCATGACGAGCGTCACGCGGCCAAAATAACAGAAACGCCTAGAATTCTGGATCTGTGAATGTGACGACCGTCACAAAGCATGTTACGACCGTCACAACCAGCTTGTTACGATCGTCACAGGCCCATGACGAACATCACACGTCCAAAATCAGCGCTTTTGAAACAGTCAACAGACGTGATCCAACAAGCCCTCAATTCACAACTCCTTGACGGCGCAACCCTTGTGTCGTCACTAACCCTAATGCACCAATTTTATACCGTCAAACACACCTCAATTGTTGATTTAGTATGATTGACAACAGATCATTGCTTCACCATACTAATGTCGGATTCCAAAGCAAATGACCATTGATCGCTCAAAGGAAAACAACCATTAAGTGTTTGAATGAACAAAACAGAAACATTATATCATATATACCGTAGTTTGCATTAGGATTATTTATATCATATATATAACTTGATCGATCTCAATTGCGTAACCTATGGACGATCGATGTATCGCTGCTTCACCATACTAATGTCGGTTCCGAAGCATAGTCAACATCAATCATCCAAATCGTACACACACGATGCCAAATTTAATTGCTCGTTTATTTAATTGATTCATTCTGTCTTTTAATCATATTAACACAGAAAATAAACAGCTATCCAATGCATGGTTTCGTAAGTGGCTCTGATACCACTGAAGGAGAAGGGCGATCCAAAATGCAGCGGAAATTAAAATTTTCTCCATAAGTGATCCTTACGAATGGGCATGATCAGTGATATAATAGTTACCTCTTGTGACGATTGAAACCTTTGATGCAGATCTACGGAGCGATCACAAACGTTGAACGATGACAATGCCTCTACTTAGTCCACACGAACGGATTCCTTCAATCTCAGTGCTAGCTGCTACGAATGAAGGCTTTGAGTGTGTGTGTGTGTGTGAGAGAGAGAGGGAGAGAGAGTGAGTGAGAGAGAGAGAGAGAGAGAGAGAGAAAACGAAAATGCAACCGCACTTTATGCTTCTACACAAGGGTTCTATTTATAGAACCACTTGAGTGGGCTTCAAGCTAAAAAGCCCACTTAAGTGTATGTGGCCCATATCTTATAACATGCCAAATTCACTTAAGCGCGTGGTACCTTACCATATTTCGTATTCTACTTAAGTACACCGTACTTTACGATGTTCTAAAATTCACTTAAGTGCACCGTAGCTTACGGTGTTCCTTAGTTACTCTATCTCTCATCAATCCGTCCTTTGTGTGTGACCCTGTAGGTTTTCGCGGCATTGGCAATCATATTAAATCACGTATTTAACATAATAAACAGTGAGCGGTATCTAGCAACACATCACTGCTACCCAAGACACGAAAATGTCATGTGATCTGACAAATCCTTCTGTGATAATACTTATGTGTATAATTACCCTTTTGCCCTTATGTATATATTGAACACAAGGCATAGACCGTGTCATCCCTGTCCAGTTCAATATTGGGCCCATAGACATTTATCCTGTTATGCAGGATGGGCAAATTCCATCTAGTTCACTCATGTCCTTTAGCATGCTTCGTGGAGTACCCATCAACTGTCTTTATGGTTATCCAGTTATGGACAATATTTGATCAGCAATAAAGCACTCGACTCTACATCTAGGGTCCATAGTGGTTTCAGGTCGAAGGGTGGTATACACCATTATCACCATGAGAATAACTTATGACACTTTGCATAACATTCTATATAGTATTCTCATAGCGGGTCAATCCAGTATAAATATTACTCTTAATATTCATACCTATGTTTAAGACTTGATAACTCCTTATCCATGATCCATGAGATGTGATCATCAGTTTATATACATAATAGTCTTAATGCTTTAATGGTATCCCACTTCACAATAAAGCTCGACTACGGATACTTTAAGAATAATGTCCTTATGTTTAATGTGATCTCATGATCAAGTCACACTTGATACATTAAACGGACTAACTATTCTAGGGATTTTATTAAACAAACGTAATAAAGAAAAAACCTTTTATTATTAATAAATAATTCTATACAAGTACCAAAAGTATTGGCCTCTAGGGCTTACACCAACAAATACGTGGGGTGAAATCGTCGTCATGAAATGTATTATTTGTAGTAGTGTATCATGAGTTATTTTCCTTTCGATCTATTATCCTTCTCGTTGAAGCGAGCTTGCAAAGCAATTTCCACCTTTGTCTTATCAAAATTTCTCTCATCCATCTTTTGCTCATGAGCCTCAAGAGAGCTTTGCAACTCTTGTTTGTTCATCGTCGAAAGATCCTTCGATTCCTCAATCGCCATAACTAAATTGTCAAATCTTAGTGTTAAAGAACGCAAGATTTTCACAACAACATACTGCTACGTAACTGTTTCTCCACATGACTTCACTTGATTCACCAACTGAGTGATCCTCATTGTGAAATCGTTGATTGTCTCATTTTCTTCCATTTGAATCAATTCAAGTTGACGATGTGAGTTTGTAACCTCACCACCTTCGCCTCATCAGCCCCTACATAGGCATTCTCTAAGATCTCCCACGCTTATTTTGACGATTCGGGATCACCAACTTTCTCAAAGTTGTCACCATCCACGCATTGATGGATCAAAAATAGCGCCTTGAAATCTTTATTCTTCTCTTCCTTATGCGTAGCTTGTTGTGCATCCGTTGCACCGGCGACAAGATGATTCACTTCGTTCTTGATCACTTCAAGAACATCTTGGTAGCCAAATAACACTTTAATTTGCTTTCACCATTTGTCCTCATTCTTCGCATTAAGGATATGTAGGTTTGCAAAGATTCTTTCATTGGAAACATAATTCATGTTGCACACTAGGTGTTTGTGGATCAGAACCAGACTCTTAATGTCAAATGTTGGAATTTTGGACCACAAGATTGGTGAACAATTGTGGAAAATTTTGGAATGTGGAGAGTGAAAGAGGAAAATTGTGTGTGTGTGTGTGAGAGAGAGAGAGAAAGAGAGAGAGAGAGAGAGAGAGAGAGAGAGAGAGAGACAGAGAGAGAGAGAGAGAGAGAATTGAGGGTGAGATGATAATTGTATTAACCTTGGATGAGAATGCATCCAACACATTTATACAAGTGTTACAAACTGATTGAGATCCAAAACAAATAATTACATATAAGAAAAATAACAAAATTCGAGTTTGTAACTTGTTACATCGTTTGATTAACCGGTTACAGCTGACACTAACAATTAAAACAACTTCAGTGATAACCGTTTAACGATTAAGGTTAATCGATTACAACTTCAAAACTTACCTTTTTTTATAACTCGTGAAATTATTTTTACTGTAATCAATTATACTCCCGTGTTAACCGGTTACGACACTTATAACTTTTAACATAAAAAAAACTATATGCATTATATTTTTTATCAATTCAAGTACATGAAATAGAGTATTAAAGAAATCTGATTAATAACCTCCTCTATCTTATGAAATGTATTTAAGTTATATGTCTAATTGACATCATCTAACCTAAGTTAATTCAAGAAACAAACTCTTTTTTTTTCATTCCATCATTTCATTCTCTTATCAACATTTCAAGTCAAACGTTGTTATGTATTGGCATGTCTAGTCAAGGAAGAACAACCATAGATTGGTAGAATACTTTTCAAATCTAGACCACCATGGTGGTTTGAGGTTATTCAAATTAACAAAATATTACTGAAATTTGACTCACTCATATTTGAATATTAAGTTATTCCAGCATCAAATTGATTAACAAATGGTTTACATGTATAACAATAGAAGGGAAAAAAAATACACACCTAAGTATATATATCTTCAAACATAAAACCATATACACTAATTTTCCCTCAACGTGCTTTTGGATCCACAATTTCAGAAAAAACACTTCCCTTATTAAAACCATAGCTATTCTCACCACTACTACTACCAGTCATAGTACTCACACTCACTTCAGGACTCTTATTAAAATCCGAAACGTTTCCAATATTGGTCCCAATACTACTAAACACGTCATCCTCATCATCATTTTCATTTCTTCTTTCACCACCTTCCACGTCATCACCAACAACACGCTCACGTTGTTCCGCACTCTCTTGCAACTGCAACGCAAATTCCAACATCCATACGACGTCGTTCATCGACGGTCTCATCGTTCCGTCGTCCAATAAACAACTAACCGCAATTTCACCGAATTTTTTCAAACACTCGGGCGCAATACTCCACTTCACAGAAGGGTCCACGATACTCCCGAGGGCCCCACTTTTATAACATAATCTCCCCCAATCAGCGAGTGACACCTGTTTCTTTTCCGCGGTTCTGATAATAGGCGGCCGAGCGCAGAGTATCTCGAATAAGACCACTCCGAAAGAGTACACGTCGGATTTCTCAGTTAAACGCTGTCGTTTGTAATACTCGGGATCTAAATAACCAACGCTACCTTTCACAACAGTGCTAACATGGGCCTTGGTTACACCCGTAGGCCCAATTCGAGAAAGCCCAAAATCAGAAACCTTCGCCGTCCATTTCTCATCTAACAGAATATTCGTTGTTTTCACGTCACGGTGGATGATCGTGTGTTTCGCGCCTGTATGAAGATAGTGTAAACCACGCGCCGCGCCTATTGAAATCTTCAACCGTTGTTTCCATGATAAAGCAGGATTGTCAGTGTTGTAGAGATGATCGCGTAA
The DNA here is from genome assembly GCF_024323335.1 of Lathyrus oleraceus. Classification (NCBI taxonomy): domain Eukaryota; kingdom Viridiplantae; phylum Streptophyta; class Magnoliopsida; order Fabales; family Fabaceae; genus Lathyrus; species Lathyrus oleraceus. The sequence goes on from NC_066579.1 coordinate 120,045,403, forward strand.
AGTTCCACGCGCCATGAAATCATAAACGATTATCATTTCGTTGTTTTCATTGCAGTAACCAATTAAAGAAACGAGGTGAAGGTGACGGAGATTTGAGAGCATGTCGATTTCGTTGATGAACTCGTTTTCTCCTTGCTGTGAACCCGGTTTGAGACGCTTAATCGCGACCGGTGTTGAACCGTTGTCGATGTAGCCTTTGTAGACATGGCCGAATCCTCCGACGCCGACGATGAAGAGTTCGTCGAAGTTGTTCGTGGCGGCGCGTATATCGTGAAGCGAGAAGCTGCGGCAGAGATCTGACGGTAGATTTGAGTTTTGAGTAGTGCTTGACTTGGTCGTTGCAAACGACAGTGGACCCCACTTCGAAGTCGCTGAAGACTTTGATTCTTTTGTCGTTGTAGCCTTTTCCCCTTTCGTTTGTCTCTTTTTTCTACAAAGAAAGAAAACGACAAGGGAAACGAAAACGACGCCGAATACAACTCCCAAAACGACGCCAAGTATTGTCGTTCCACTTATGCTTTTGCTTTTCGTCTTCTCTTGAACCGGATCCTGAACCGGATCCGGGTTGGGTCCAGCTAGATTCTTCAAACCGATGTTACTGATTTTGAAAATCTCAAGTCCGTTTAAAAACGGGTCACTGTAAACGGAGATTCTACCATCACCATAAGGATGCATTTGAATAGAGAAATTAACTTTATTGTTATTACTACTCTTTGGAACTGAAACGGCGTAGTTTCTTTGCACGGCAACCCCTTTTTTACCATCGGTCCATTTCATAACATCTGCTTGTTCTTCCGCAACGTTTCCTTGTAAATAGACTGTGAAGACTCTATCGCCTACGATAGCTATGTTGGGGTCGAGTTCACAGAAGTGGAGCCTGATCATGTAATAGAAGCCGGAATCAACAGGAAATTCCCAAGTAAGGTTTAAGAGTTTGTTGAGAGTGGCATTGGTGCCCAAACTACGTGCTGATCTGAAGAGTTCTTTGGGTGCCACGTAATCGGGGTTTACAGTGATATTCATCGTACCTGTTACGTCTTCAGAGACAGAATTGTATGATGTTGGCGTTCTTAAATAGTCTGTGTCGTTTTGTTTCCAGTTTCTGAGCATGCCTGTGTCTTGAATTTGTGGTGAGTTTGCTTGCACTCCAACTTTGATCCGGTAATCTGCAATGATGTTCCCATAAATTAAGAGTGGATTTTGTAAGAACAGCTATGAATCATTAACCATCTACTAATGAACTTCGTTAACAATGAATTTGATTGTGATTAAGAACAACTTACAATATTCAAATTTACTAGTAAAAGGTTTTTGTGTTAACATAATTGTTTACCTGTTTCAAGTGCAACGTTGGTTGAAATACTATATGATGGTATGATGGTGGACCCCACAAGTGGAAATCCAGTAGCATCGAGTGGTGTATAATAGAGATCATTAGGCATGGATAAGACTTCAATTCCATTTATGAAAGCATAATTATTAGAATTTCCACTACTTGGAATAAAACTCAGATCAAGCCTTTGATCATCACCAACGTTGATAACATACTCTTTGAATAAAGTATCAACACCTTCAACATCAGCGTTTAACGAAGCATTAAAATCCTTAACAAGTGTGAAACCATTAGCTACAACGGTGAAGGAAGCATCGTAACTGTTGAAACCGTTGGAATAAGTAGAAGGGTAGAAAAACAGACGGAGGAATTTAGGACCTGTAGTGACGGGGAAAGAGTAGTTGAATATTGAGTGTGATAAACGAGCTGTTGAATAAGGGATTTTGTTGATGGAAGCTTTTTGTGTTGTTGTTGGAGCAGAAATTGTTGTTGGGTTGTTGTTTTGTGATGATAACAAAAGTTTTGAGTTTGTGTCTCCTGTCCATGTTCTTTCTCCGTCGGTAGAGTTTCCTGTTGTGCCACAGTTGAGGGTATAACGGTCAACTGGGTCGTATGCTTGAAGGGGAAACAGGGAGATGGAAAAGTAGAAGAGGGTGGTGATTATGGTTTTGAAGTTGATTAGTGGTTTCATGTTTTTTTTTAGGATTAAGAGTATCTTTGAGGTGTGAAATTTGAAGGGTTTGAAGAGTAGTGAAGAAGGGTTTGTTTGTGAAGATGATAAGAGTTTTTGGTTGAGTTGAATGGTGGAGTTCAGAAGAAAGGTCTTGGTCTTACTAAACAACATGAAGATAATTGCAACTAGTAGCAAATTATTACATTGTTTCTCTGACTTGTTCAACTTTGAAAATGAGAAAAATTATTTATTAAAGATGGAATGTGTGGTAAGAGCTTTACTATATAAATTAAAATTCTTTAGGTCTGTTTGGGAGTTTAGAAAGGAAGTGAGAGGAGGATTGAAAAAATAAAAATAAAAGATTGAATGGAAAAAATTGAATGATGGAGGGTTTGTATTTATTCATAGAATAAAAAAATTAATTTGAAAAACTCAAAATTTATCTTAAACGAGGCTTTTGGAGCGTTCAGGAGATTTTGTATAATTTTTTTTAAATATATTTTATATTACTAGATTATTCTCAAAACTAAAAATATAATAATAATAAATATTCTTTTATCATTCTATACAAAATTATTCTTTCAAAAATTATTAAATATTTTTCTGTATTTTTTAAAATTCATTTTCAGAACCCTTCCTCTTCTCTAATAACTCCCAAACAAAATCTTAGATGATCTTAGTAAATAATACTCTCTATTTCTTTATATTGCAAAGTTTAAGGTAATATTAATTGCATTTTTGTCAAAATTACTCTAAATAATTATTATAGAGAAAGAAAAAAGTAAAATAAATATAATAAATGATTAAGAGTATTATAGGTAAAAAAAGAATTAATGTTAAAAAAGTAACAATAATGATTAATTTTCTTGATATATGTAAAAAATAAAAATAAAAATTAATATTTAAAAAGGAACGGGGAGTAGTGTCAAAAGGATTTAAAAATAACTATAAGAAATAAGTAATTGGCAATTGTAAATATGAGAGTTTAATTTATAAATATGTTTTTTATTTTAAAAAAAAATAAATAGGATTATCATCCTCTTAAATATTTTATATTGAAGTTTTAACCTCTAAAAAAACTCATTAATTTGTTACTAAATTATAAAATTCGTCGTTAAGTTCTGGAATAACTAAAAAATGTTGATAAAAAATTTAGAATGATCATTCTTTAAAGAAAATTTTTTAGAGGTTAAAAATAAAATATGAGATATTTAGGAGAATCACAAATGTATTTAGTCTAAAAATAATTTATATTTTTAAAAACTTGACAGAAAAAAAATTGACAATTATATTTTTGTTTTAAAAAATCATGTAAAATTATTTCTCAATTTTTATTATTAAGAATAATTTATTCTGACACGTATATAATCATTTTATAGCTTTGTATATTTGAAAATGTGATTCTTAGACTAAGTTGAGACAAAAATCTAAGCTATTATTTTTAGTTGATAGTAAAATTATTTGTAAAAGGATTTTATTAACTATGTCTCTGCTTATTTTAGTAAATTAATATTAAAATTAGTTTATCTATGTTCTTGATTCTTTCTCTAACTCCATCATCAAATGTGACATAATTGTTAGAGTAAGGCTTTAACTCTTCAAGGTATCTCTTTTCATCAGTTATGTATCTTGAGCAGCCACTATCAAAATATCAATCTTTTCTAAATGAAACTCTAAGAGAGGTATGAGAAATGAGACAATTGATAGTTTCCTTGGGTTTCCACACATTCTTAGTTTGAGTTTTCTTTCCTTTCCTTCTATTGAATCTTGACTGACTATGAGACTGAGGATACAATCTATAGCAAAAAGGTCTTATATGATCATATTTATCACACTAGTTACACCTCTAAGATGATTTCTTGTTGCATTTGTTGTAGGGGTACACATGTTGAGCAAGATGTTAGGACATATGGGCATTCATCAAAAACTTTGTTTTTTTTCAGCATCGACAAACTTCTTAGTAGGAACTTTGACCTTTTTGTTCATGGAACTATAGTCAAACCCTACAAACTTCTTCTCCCCAATCTCCAATATCTCATTTAACATATCAGATCCATTGTTCAACATACGTACAGATTTTGTCATATTGTCAAGTTTGGACTTTGACAATGTGACTTCTCTTCCAGATTATCAATGGTTAAGCCAAGCTTATCCCTTTCCATGAGTAGAGTGCTTATGATTTTATTTGGTTTCTCTTTTCTCAAGAAAGATCCCCTCCACTCAGTGAGCAATTCTCTATAAGTTTTATATAGCTCTTCTGCTAAGATATCTTCCTCACTAGACTCACTGCAAGAGTCATATCTTCCAATAAAAGTCATCATCTTATTAGCTATTTCTACTTCATTTTCGTCATTAGAACTAGATCAAGTGATTGAAAACCCCTTTTTCTGTTTCTTTAGAAAAGTAGAACATTCAGATTTAATGTGACCAAAGTCTTCACACTCATAAAAGTGTACTCTTTTGCCTTTGTTCAGATGATTGGTGTCTGACATCTTGTCTAGGACATTTGTCCTCCATTTCATGTCCAGTTTCTTTAAGGAGTTGTTAAAATTTCTCCAAACAAAGGTTATAGCTCTAATAAGTTTTCTCTACCTTGATCCTCTTCCTCTTCAGTGTTAGACACGAAAGATATACTTTTGTTCTTCTTTTCAGATTTGTCATTCAATGTCATCTCAAAGGTTCGTAACGAACCAATGAGTTCATCAAATTTGATGTTGCCAAGGTCTTGAGCTTCTTCAATAATTGTGGCCTTCATATCAAACTTCTTGGGAAGAGATCTTAGGATTTTTTTGGCCATCTTTTCTTTAGACATTCTATCTCATAATGCAAAAGAAATGTTGGCAATGTCACGCAGTCTGATGTTAAAGTCTGAGATGAATTCATCTTCATTCATTCTTAGGTTCTCAAACTTTTTAGTGAGGAGCTGCAACCTTGAAATCCTAACCTTGGATGTTCCTTCATGAGCAGTTTTTATCAACACCATTGAAAATAGCATTTAAAGCCTTGGAGTTTCCAAGAGCTTCATTATCTTCTGCATCAGTACACTCAACTTCTGGCTTTAAGCATGATGTGCCATCTTTAGGAATAGTAACATTGTGTTTCCAACCTCTTACCACAACCTTCCATATTTTGTTCTCCATGCATTTAGAAAAAAATAACCATCTTGACTTTTCAATAATCATAATTTGTGTCGTCCAAAACAAGTGGTCTATTGACAAACCATTCATCGTTTGTGTTTTCCATTTGAAAATAAAATACCCTCCCTAGATCTCACCCAAATAGAACGGGGTGATTGCTTTGATCCCAATTGAAATTATGTTCTTAAGGGAACACATGTTGGACCAGATGCTTAAGTAAGGGTATTCAATATCTTACACCAGAAATAACAAACAATTGATAAACAAGATAATGAAGCAGAAAAATAATAAAGGAACACACACAAATGTTAACCTAGTTTGGTAAAATTACACCTATGTCTAGGGTAAACTCTACCCAAGAAATGAAGTTCACTATCTTCAATTAGTATAATTAGTCTTATATGAACAACAATCTCATGTTGTTCAATTCCTTTTCCTAATCCTATTGAATTTTTATTTAGTTTCCCCCTAAATATGAGAACTCTTCTCACTTTTTCTCAATCAACAATTCCAAGTGATTGTCCCTACAATTCAACTAAATAAACCAACATTATGTGTTATGATATGAATGAGGGCATTATCGTGATGTACAAGCAACACAAACAAAGGAATCAAATAAATTTCTAACACTAGGTATTTTTAATACTTGCTCGTCTCTTTAATGATGGGATTGAGTCACTTTAAATAGAATTTCTATGTTGGGCTTTTCTCCAATGGGCATCAGCATATAAAGTGGAGATTTGGTTAAGATTTGTTTTCTAAAACAGCTCCACAACAAGACATGATTTGATTTCAATTCAAATTTAAATTTCCAAATCTTTTAAATTTGAATCTAATAAATCATTAAACAAATATAATTAATTAGGTTGCTAAAAGATAGCAACAAATCAATCAGATATAAATTCAAAAACACGTTCAAAATCAAAACATAAAATGTGTTAATGCAATAATAGCAACATGAGCCAGATGTGTCACACCTGCTAGAAAATCATGGCCAACATATGTACTTTATTCATAAAAACAACTTGAGCATACCATATTGTTTTGTATAATGCATTCAATTCAAAAAGGAACAACATAAACTATCAGTTACAAAGAAATGAAAGACATTTTTCACAACCTGATATTTGCAACTCTTATTCCAATGAAAAAATATATATTTAAGGTTAGACATACTTAGACATACTTAGCTACCTCATTTTAGACGTCATATCACCTTACAACATCATTCTGAGGCGACCAACTATCAACGCTTTAGGAGCAGTCGTGTCCATATTGTACCTGACCTTGAAATATTTATTCCCTAATGAGGGAATTGGTACAATCCGGAGAGACCGACAAACGGTCTGAGAGTGCTATCAAAGTAGCCTGGAGACAGTCAGAGAAGAGCTTTGCCTTGCTGATGTCCCTCATTTAGAATTTCCAAATACTGACTTCGAGTATTTCTCTCACGCCCATTAGGTTACGAAGATATGTACTTAGCTGTCCATGTAGGAGGAATGATAACTAATCAACCAACTCATTAAGAATGTCAAAATGTTCGCATGGGCTCTATAACACCCCGATAAAATATGATAATTATTTAAATTAAGTTAATAGTATATTTATTAATTTAATTAAATAATTGGATTATTTTTGGAATATTATTTGGAATTATTATTATTGGAATAATAAGTTGGAATATATATAAAGAGTTCCATTTGGTAAAAAGGGTTTTTTCACGTGAAAACCAGAGAAGCGACACAAAGTGAGAAAAGGGCAAAGAGGAAGAGCAAGAGAACGAGGGTTGAAGAAGGGAAAAAGCTTGAAGTTAAAGGATTTGCCGGATTAACTCAGGTAAGGGGGGTTTATCGTCGTTTAATGGGTATTATGGGTTAACATGTAATGGGTAGTAATAAGCCATTGAATTGACCCTAATTTGGATGATGAATGTTGCAAATTGTGATGACCAAATTACGTTAAAAACTGTGTTTGAATCTATAGTTGGGTGAGTCGTAGTTTTCTGGACGTGTAGCTTTTTACGGAATCGAAATCGGAGGTCCGGAAGTCCTCCGACGGCGAAAAATGCGGGGATTCTGCATTCTGTTCGTGTTAGCGCAGGAACAGCTTTCTGTCTTGCGTTAACCGGTTAACCCAGGGTGTTAACCGGTTAACATTGTTATGAATTATGAGAAATTGCTGTCTGTCTTGCGTTAACCGGTTAACCCAGGGCGTTAACCGGTTAACACTGTTAAAATGTGCCAGGAAGCGTGTTCTGTTTTGCGTTAACCGGTTAACCCAGGGCGTTAACCGGTTAACACTGTTGGAAAAGTGGAAATTTGATATTCAAATATTGTGGACATATTTGATGATTGGCCTATATTGGTGTATGATATAGTAGGGATTATTTCCCGTTGTTTTGAGCAGTATAGGTATTAGTAGAGTGTGCTAATATTGTGATTTATTATTTGGCATGATATGAATACGATTCTGTGATAAATATGCTGATGATGTATGATGGTATGCATAATGCTGTGAATATATCTATTATGTATGCAATTGTGGATGGACTGTTTATGGCTTAGAGTGTGAGCATATGTCCATTGTGGATTGTTGTTGATGTTGCATGCTAGGTGATTTAGCGTGCATAGTATGGCCTTTATGGTGGTAGCTAATTCCTATGGTGAGGAATTAGTGAGTGAGTTATTGTGGATTGTTGTTGATGTTTGCATGCTAGGTGATTTAGCGTGCATAGCATAGCCCTTGGGGTGGTAGCTAATTCCCATGGTGAGGAATTAGTGAGTGAGTCACTAGGTCTCAAATGAGTGGGACTAGTGAGCTTGGTAGCCGTATCTGGATTTGATCGGTGAGGTTGAACTATGTGTTCACGAATAGTCGGTACCGCATGCATGGAGTCTCATTACATAATGTATGTATGGCGTATAATATGAATGGATGTATTCCAATATTATACGTGTGTTTTGTGTTGTGTTGAGTATGAGTATGAGTTGATGTTGCCGTTGCTGAATGTGTGATATGATTAGGGTGATGAATGTGTTAATTTACTTAACATTACATGATATTTTATAATGCTTGTTATATCGATTTGAGGAACTCACCCTTACAACTATGTTTCAGGTAACGAGCAGTGATTGAGTAGAAGCTAGTGCTTGGAGTCTAGTGTAGTTCCTTAGTGAGTCATGCTCTGGTATATGTAACATCGGGACGGGATGTTTTACCTTGTTTCATTTTGGTTGTTGAACAACTTTACATGTAATGTGTTACATGGTTTACATGTTGTTAGAATTCTATCCGCTGCGTATTGTGCAATGTTTTATTTTGATTAATAAATGAGCATGACAAGATATTTTGGTGAATGGTGTGAAGTGTCAAGTGTGACACCCTGAAATTGCATATCTACTCTGATTTATATTTTGTGTTTAATTAATTATTGGGGTATTTCAGAAGGGTGTTACATTAGTGGTATCAGAGCATAGTCGGTCGAGTCGAGTCGTAATTATTCTGTTTCCCTGTACGTGATAGGTGTTATGTAACCCTATCAGTACTTATTGTTTTAGCTTGTTGGGTTTTCAGAATAGAGATGGCTGGAAGAGGTAGAGACGATGCTGCGATTGCTGAGGCTCTGGGTATGCTAGCTGGAGTACTTGGAGGGAATCCGAATGTTGTGGGACTGGGAGCTGCTCGTCAACTGAGTGAGTTCCAGAAGAACAATCCTCCAATGTTCAAGGGAGCATACGATCCAGATGGTGCTCAGAAGTGGTTGAAGGAGATCGAGAGGATCTTCCGAGTGACTGAGTGTGCCGATAACCAGAAGGTCAGGTTCGGTACGCATATGCTGTCAGAGGAAGCAGATGATTGGTGGGTTGCTGCCCGCACTAAGTTGGAAGCTGCTGGGAATGCTGAGATCACTTGGGCGGTGTTCAGAGAGAGATTCCTGAGGAAGTACTTTCCAGAGGATGTCAGAGGAAAGAAAGAGATAGAGTTCTTAGAATTGAAGCAGGGCAATCGGTCTGTTACTGAGTATGCTGCTAAGTTCACAGAGCTGTTGAAGTATTACACTCCCTATGATGAGGCTACTGGGGAATTTTCAAAATGTGTGAAGTTTGAGAACGGGTTACGTCCCGAGATCAAGCAGGCTATTGGGTATCAGCGGATTAGAGTGTTTTCTGACTTGGTTGACTGTTGCAGGATTTTTGAACAGGATACCAAGGCCAGAGCAGAGAGCTATCAGCAGAGGGTTGATAGGAAAGGAAAGAATCAGAATGATCGTGGGAAGCCGTATGCAGCTGGCAAAGGTTTCCAGAGACAGAGTGGGATGAAGAGACCTAGTGGGGGAGACTCCAGTGCCCCTGCTAAGTGTTACAGATGTGGTCAGGCTGGGCATCGTATCCATGAGTGTACCAGTACTGAGAAGAAGTATTTCAAGTGTGGCAAAGGTGGTCACTTGGCTGCAGAGTGCCGGTTGAAGACTATGACTTGTTTCAACTGTGGAGAGGTGGGTCATATCAGTCCGCAGTGTCCTAAGCCGAAGAAAGAGAACCAGTCGGGAGGCAAGGTCTTTGCTTTATCGGGTTCTGAGACTTCTGCAGATGATCGTTTGATCCGAGGTACGTGTTATATTAATGGCTTTCCTCTTGTAGCTATTATTGACACAGGTGCGACTCATTCCTTTATATCTTTGGATTGTGCTGTGAAACTTAAATTAGAGATATCTGAGATGCATGGGAGTATGGTGATTGATACTCCTGCGAAGGGTTCAGTGACTACTACTTCAGTTTGTTTAAATTGCCCTTTGAGTATTTTTGGTAGAGACTTTGGGATGGACCTCGTGTGTCTTCCACTAGTGCAAATTGATGTTATCCTGGGTATGAACTGGTTGGTGTTTAACCGAGTTTCTATCAACTGTTTTGATAAGACTGTGATCTTTCCTGAGATTGAGGAAGGAAAGAGTTTGTTTCTATCAGCAAGGCAGGTGAATGAGGCAGTGGCAGATGGGGCAGAGTTGTTTATGCTGTTAGCAACTTTGGAGGCTAAAGATAAACTGGCGATTTGCGATCTAGCCGTGGTGTGTGATTTTCCTGATGTGTTTCCTGAAGAAGTGAATGAATTACCGCCAGAGCGTGACGTTGAGTTCTCGATTGATTTGGTACCTGGTATTAGGCCGATATCGATGGCTCCGTACCGTATGTCTGCTGTTGAGTTAACTGAATTGAAGAGTCAGCTGGAAGATCTGTTGAATAAGAAATTTATTCGTCCGAGTGTGTCGCCGTGGGGCGCACCAGTGTTATTGGTTAAGAAGAAAGAAGGTACTATGAGGTTGTGTGTGGACTACAGGCAACTGAATAAAGTGACGATCAAGAATCGGTATCCTTTGCCGAGGATTGATGATTTGATGGATCAGTTGGTTGGTGCGAGTGTGTTCAGCAAAATAGATTTGAGATCGGGGTATCATCAGATACGTGTGAAAACTGAGGATATTCAGAAGACTGCTTTCAGAACAAGGTATGGACATTATGAGTATTCTGTAATGCCTTTTGGTGTGACTAATGCGCCTGGGGTATTTATGGAGTATATGAATAGGATTTTCCATCCGTACCTAGACAAGTTTGTTGTGGTGTTTATTGACGATATTTTGGTGTATTCGAAATCTGAAGAAGAGCATGTTGAACATTTGAGAGTGGTTTTAGGAGTTCTACGAGAAAAGAAGTTATTTGCTAAACTGTCCAAGTGTGAATTTTGGTTAGAAGAGGTTAGTTTTCTTGATCATGTGATTTCAAGAGGCGGTGTTGCTGTTGATCCTTCTAAGATGGAAGCGGTATCTAAGTGGGAAGCTCCGAAGTCAGTTTCCGAGATAAGGAGTTTTCTTGGACTTGCAGGTTATTATAGGAAATTCATTGAGGGATTTTCTAAGTTGGCGTTACCGTTGACGATGTTGACTAGAAAGGGGCAAGCGTTTGTTTGGGACTCAAAATGTGAAGAAGGTTTCCAAGAGTTAAAGAGAAGGTTAACTACTGCTCCTATTTTGATATTACCAAGTCCGTCAGAACCATTTGAGGTTTACTGTGATGCTTCATTGTTGGGTTTGGGTGGTGTTTTAATGCAGAATAAGCAGGTTGTAGCTTATGCTTCGAGACAACTGAAGGTTCATGAGAGGAACTATCCGACACACGATTTAGAGTTGGCAGCTGTGGTATTTGTTCTGAAGTTATGGAGGCATTACTTGTACGGGTCAAGATTTGAGGTTTTCAGTGACCATAAAAGTTTAAAGTATTTGTTTGATCAGAAAGAGCTGAATATGAGACAGAGGAGATGGTTAGAATTTCTGAAGGATTATGACTTTGGTTTGAATTACCATCCGGGTAAAGCAAACGTAGTGGCTGATGCATTGAGTCGGAAATCATTGCATATGTCTATGTTAATGGTTAAGGAATTGGATTTAATTAAGCAGTTTAGAGACTTGAGTTTGGTGTGTGAGAGTACTCACAATAGTGTTAAATTGGGAATGTTGAAGTTAACGAGTGGTATTCTGGATGAGATTAGAGAGGGTCAGAAATCCGAAGTGCTTTTGGTTGATAAGTTGACTCTAGTGAATCAAGGTCAAGGTGGTGAATTCAGAGTTGATGAGAATGATGTTTTGAAATTTGGTAATCGGGTGTGTATTCCGGATGTGACCGAACTTAAGAAGAGTATTCTTGAGGAAGGACATCGTAGTGGCCTGAGTATTCATCCTGGGGCTACGAAGATGTATCATGATTTGAAAAAGTTATTTTGGTGGCCGGGAATGAAAAGAGAAATTGCGAGTTTTGTTTATTCTTGTTTGACTTGTCAGAAGTCAAAGATTGAGCATCAGAAGCCGTCTGGGCTAATGCAACCGTTGGCTACTCCAGAGTGGAAGTGGGATAGTATCAGTATGGATTTTGTTTCTGGTTTACCGAGGACAATTAAGAATTTTGAAGCTATTTGGGTGATTGTTGACAGATTGACAAAATCGGCTCATTTCATTCCGATCAGAATGGATTATCCGTTAGAGAGATTAGCTGAGTTGTATATTGAGAAAATTGTAAGTTTGCATGGTATTCCGTCGAGTATTGTTTCGGACAGAGATCCTAGATTTACATCGAAGTTCTGGGAAGGTTTGCAGAGGGCTTTGGGAACTAAGCTGAGATTGAGTTCTGCATATCATCCACAGACTGATGGCCAGACTGAGAGGACGATTCAGTCACTGGAGGATCTTTTGAGGGCTTGTGTTTTGGAAAAGGGAGGTGCTTGGGATTGTTATTTACCTTTGGTTGAGTTTACCTACAACAATAGTTTTCATTCGAGCATTGGTATGGCACCGTTTGAAGCTTTGTATGGTAGGAGATGTCGGACACCTTTATGTTGGTATGAGTCCGGTGAGAGTGTTGTGGTTGGACCGGAGATTGTTCAACAAACTACGGAAAAGATTAAGATGATTCAGGAGAAGATGAGGATTGCTCAGAGTCGTCAGAAGAGTTATCACGACAAGAGGAGGAAGTCACTTGAGTTTCAAGAGGGAGATCATGTGTTTCTTCGTGTTACTCCGATAACTGGGGTTGGTCGAGCTTTGAAGTCGAAGAAGTTGACACCTCGATTTATTGGTCCTTATCAGATTTTGGAGAGGATAGGGGAAGTAGCCTATCGTATCGCTTTACCGCCGTCACTTGCGAATTTGCATGAGGTTTTTCATGTGTCTCAGTTGAGGAGGTACATTCCTGATCCGTCGCATGTGGTCAAAGTAGATGATGTACAGGTGAGAGATAACCTGACTGTTGAAACATCACCTATGAGGATCGAGGATCGAGAGTTGAAGCAGTTGCGGGGTAAAGAGATTGCTTTGGTAAAGGTAGCTTGGGGAGGACCAGCAGGTGGCAATGTGACTTGGGAACTTGAGAGTCAGATGAAGGAGTCTTATCCAGAGTTATTCACTTGAGGTATGTTTTCGAGGACGAAAACTCTTTTAGTGGGGGAGAGTTGTAACACCCCGATAAAATATGATAATTATTTAAATTAAGTTAATAGTATATTTATTAATTTAATTAAATAATTGGATTATTATTGGAATATTATTTGGAATTATTATTATTGGAATAATAAGTTGGAATATATATAAAGAGTTCCATTTGGTAAAAAGGGTTTTTTCACGTGAAAACCAGAGAAGCGACACAAAGTGAGAAAAGGGCAAAGAGGAAGAGCAAGAGAACGAGGGTTGAAGAAGGGAAAAAGCTTGAAGTTAAAGGATTTGCCGGATTAACTCAGGTAAGGGGGGTTTATCGTCGTTTAATGGGTATTATGGGTTAACATGTAATGGGTAGTAATAAGCCATTGAATTGACCCTAATTTGGATGATGAATGTTGCAAATTATGATGACCAAATTACGTTAAAAACTGTGTTTGAATCTATAGTTGGGTGAGTCGTAGTTTTCTGGACGTGTAGCTGTCATACCCCAAAATTTGCCCATTAATATTTTAAGACATTTTGCAGGGCATTCCGACTCATTTTTATGACACTGATCTTAAAGGAACAAAGGCCCAGCTCACGAATGGCCCAATCCAGAAAATGGCCCAAACTGGCCTGTTCGCTACGCGCTCGCTACACGCTCGCCTAGCGAACGTTCGCTACACGCTCGCCTAGTGAACGTTCGCTACGCGTTCGCTACACGCTCGCCTAGCGAAGTTGACAGACAACAGAAAATTTCGGGCTTCATTCTGAGCCCATTAGGTCATGAAAAAGAGCATTATAAATACCAGCACTTCAGTAATGAAAAGAAAAACGAAAAAAGGAGAGAGGAGAACCCTAGCAAGCAAACCCTAACACTAACGGAGGCTAACCCTGAGAATTCCGAGTAACCCTAAAGGAAACCCTGAAGGAAAAGCCGGCGGCAGCAAGGTCACTTCCGCTCAATTCGATCCGATCGGCCAATTCAAGGTTATAATTCGATTACAAACAGGTTGGCATTGCTATTACTACCTTATGTTCTTAATTTGCATATGGCATTATGATTAAATTTATGAAAATATCTTAAGTTTGTCATGTGAATTTTAGTGGGTACTTGAATACCTTAAATGATTAACCATATAATTGCTGTAATGAAAGCCATAAGGCATAAAATTGGTTGAAATTATACTGATCTCAAAACCAGAATCCGCAGTCGCTCGCTAGCACGTCGCTAAGCGAGCATGCAGCGAGTATTCGCTAAGCCTTCGCTAGGCGAGGCAGGCGCGAACCTGACAGTAGCCGACTTTTCTGTTCTGATTTTTCGTTCATGTTTTATCATAGCCAGGCATTGTTTATCTGATCCTATTACTGTTGTGATTTCTTTTGTGGTGTAATCCTCGATTGCACCCTGATTTGGTGTTCTAACCCGTTTGTTGAATTTTTGCAAAGGTTCACATGTCCCAGGAAAAGATTGTTGTTTAAGTCTTCCACTTTATTTGTGGGATACCTTGTGAAGATCCACCCTAAATCGCTTAATTAATCTTAATGTGTTAATTTTAATGTATTAATTTTAATGTATTGATTTTAATGTGGAGATTCATCCTAATTACCTAATTAACTTTAAAATATGGCCTTTAAATATGTGATCTTGGACCTCTCTTTGTTGCCTTACGGTATTATGGTCATGTCCCGTGAATGTAGGGATACACTTAGCAAAGACCCTTCGGTTAAATCATCATAAAATAAATCATGGTCCCTCGGATGTTGCCTTCGAAAATACGATTTTGTCCCTCGATGACCTTTCGGTGTAGCCTACGGTTAAATGATGATAGTCCCTTCGAATGCTAAGGTATCCTTACAACTGTTGCCTTCAATGACCTATCGATGACCCTACGATGACCCTTAAACATCCAAAGGATAAAACTACTTACTCCTCAATAGTAAGGACAATTTTACCCTCATAAGGATAGGAAATGCCCATAACGACCTCAGGAAGGTATAACTCTCAATTACTGGATCATAACCTAAAACATTTTCCACCCCTCACACTTTGCAAATCCTAGAAAATCACCACTTGGTATACATTCATACTAGAATCATTACCAAGTTACATTTTTCTAAACCGTTTTCAAAATCAAACGAGATAAATACTTTGTATACATTCATACGAGAATCATTACAAAGTTAAACTCTCTTTTCGAAACATTTTTTAAACAATTCACGAACACTTTTCAGACAAAAATATAAGTGATCCAGCAATTAAGAGCCCATGGATAACCATGGATACAAAGGGTGCTAACACCTTCCCTTTGTATAATGTACCTCCCGAACCCAAAATCTATTGAGGTCTTTCCTGTTCTTTTCCACCTTTCCTTATTGGATAAAAGAAAAGTCGGTGGCGACTCTTGCTATCCGCGACATTGCGATAAAAAGCAAAACACCCCAAGTCAGTTCACCGTATGACAGAACTGGCGACTCTGCTGGGGATACTTTAAAAAGAGAGGTTACCTTAAAAACAAGATCACTTATTCCAAATTGTCTGATTTACTTTTAAGGGATTGCTTGGATATTTTTGAGTGAAAGATCCTACACCCGGATCTAGTGTACCTTAGGTAAGTAGTAATAGATCATCGCGACTATCCGGCGTATACTGGAATGGTTAAAATGATGGCTACGGTTAATGTGACACTTTGGATGTCCTGATGTTCCTCATGTTCACTTGAGGAAAAATTTGGCATTCGTGTGGTGTCATTAAAGCATTAACCAGACCTTTAGAACCCTAATTGACTCATCCTAGCCATTAGAAAGTAGTGAGATAACTGACTTCGGTTCCGACTGGGGTTGGTTGAGACTCGATACTACACTCTTTGAGATTGGACTTTAGGGAAGCTTCGGTCAACCACTTGGTGTTGCACCGAAGTGGACTTAAAGGAAGGTCGGTGATTTGAGATCCTTCTAGAACCCGGTTACTATTCTAGGACAGGTTGAACCAACTAAACTTCAGTGGGGAGGGTACTTACCTATGGAACTCATGCAAGCCTTAAAACCTAGGAATGATGGTTGTGTGACTTGCTTGTGCTTGTTATTTATTTAACCTCATAACATCATAACATCATGACATCATAACATTGTACTAACCATTTCAAGGACTTAGGGATTTAACTTTGCTCTGTTTTGTAAGGCTATGGCTCCCAGGAAGACCATCCGGATTAATCTTGTAGCAATCTCTCCTCAACTCAAGAACTTAGTGTCAGAACTTTCCGATCATGCCCAGTTCATCAAGAAACACGGTTCTCTCCTCAATTTGGTTACCACTGGTTTCAAAGAAGATATGATGAGAGTTTTATTCCAGTTCTTCGACCCTAAACATCATTGCTTCACATTCCCAGATTATCAGTTGGTACCTACACTGGAAGAATTCTCCAGACTGCTTGGGATACCTATCCTTGATCAACTACCGTTCAGTGGTTTAGAAAAGGTTCCGAAATCTGAAGAAGTTGCCGCAGCTTTACACATGACGAAGTCCGACATTGAAGCTAATTGGGTAACAAGGAGTGGAGTTAAGGGTTTACTTGCCAAATTCCTGACAAATAAGGCCCGAGAATTCTTAAAAGTTATGAATGTCCGTGCTTTCGAAGACGTCCTGGCATTGCTAATCTATGGCTTGGTGTTATTCCCTAATCCAGACCAATTCATAGACATGAATGCTATTAAGATATTTCTCACTCATAACCCTGTACCTACCTTGCTGGGAGACATTTTGCATTCCCTCCACACTCGTACCATAAAGAAGCAAGGGACTCTCATGTGCTGCATACCTTTGTTGTCTAGGTGGTTTATTTCGCACCTTCCTCAATCAGTCTTGAAGAACGAGCAGAATTTGAAATGGTCTCAAAGGATAATGTCGCTCTCCCACCCAGACATCTGTTGGTGTCCTCAGTTCAAGGAAAATGTTAACATCATTGACCGTTGTGGCGAGTTCCCTAATGTACCACTCCTAGGAATAAGAGGAGGTATTACTTATAATCCTGCTTTAGCTCTGCGACAGTTTGGTTGTGCTCGAAGGGATGGTCCACATGAAATGATCATCGAAGGCATTGTGTTCGACTATGACAACGATTCCCAAGGTCTCCGCCAAAGGTGTGTACGAGCTTGGGGCATGGTGAAAAGAAGTACTTTAGGACAGAAAAACTCTATTCCTATGGAACCTTATCTCAGATGGGTACGCGCCAGAGCTCGTGAACTTGTCATGCCATATCTTGCAATCGGACCTCAGATTGTCGAACCAGAAGTTGAAGGAGGTACTCCTCAGATCATTCCTTACCCAGATATGCCTACCAATGTTGAAGAATTGAAGAGATCCTGGATCCAGTTGAGAGAGGAAAGGGATACTTTTGAGACTCAGTTCGTTGCAGAAAGGAAGAAAGTGTTAGAACTTACCAGTCAGCTTAATGAGGAACGAAGACTCAATGCGTATCTTCGCCCAAAAAGAAGTCGCCCCTGGGAGACTTGAGCTTTCATTGTATTTTTATTATTATTCCTTTTGTAATGAACCTTGATCAAAGAAATTAGCAATAAACATTTCTCTCTTGTTGGTGATTTACGCAAAGTTAAATTCCAAAAGTCCTTGAAAACATTTCATGCATTGCATAACATAACATAACACTGCATAACAGGAATTCTACGAGTTCAATGTTCTCACGGTCTTCATTACAAACAGAAAAATGGATCTCGAACAAACTGTCAAAGATCTCCAGACTCAGAATGCTCAATTCAAGGAGATGATGCTAAGCTTATCCAAGGGGCAGGAGGAACTGAAGGCTCTTTTGCTCGAAAAGAAGAAAGACAAAAAAGCTGTGAGTTTCATTAACCCGGGAAGAAGGCGTAAAGGACAGGCCGCAGGAGTCAAGTTTGGAATCCCGAATGGTCCAGAAGAGGGGGCGGAGAATGATTCAGAGGAAGAGAATGCTGATTTCTCCAACCCTGAGGATGACGATGAAGATTATGAAAATGAACAGTACTCTCCAAGAGATGATAAGTACAAGTTGCTGGAAGAACGTATGCTAGCTATGGAGGGTCAGAAGGCACCCGGTCTGGATTTCGAAAGTTTGGGTCTGGTCTCCGATGTGACCATTCCTCGCAAATTCAAAATCCCCACTTTCACTAAGTACGATGGTGCGTCTTGTCCTCAGATGCATCTGAGAGCTTATGTGAGAAAGATTCAGCCGCATACCACTGACAGGAAGCTATGGATCCATTTCTTCCAAGAGAGTCTGTCTGGCACACAGTTGGAATGGTATTATCAGCTCGAGAGCTCTGACATCCGCACCTGGACTGATTTAGCAACAGCTTTCTATAAACAGTACTAGTATAACTCTGAACTAGCACCTACCCGGCTACAGTTGCAGAATATGACTATGGGATCTAAAGAAAGCTTTAAAGAATATGCTCAAAAGTGGAGAGATTTGGCTGGCAGAGTCAAACCCCCTATGACTGACAGAGAATTGGTGGACATGTTCATGGGCACACTGACCGGCCCATTCTACAGCCATCTACTGGGAAGTTCTTCATCAGGTTTCACTGAACTTATATTAACAGGTGAACGTGTTGAAAGCGGCATCCGAAGTGGAAAGATACAGGCGGCTACCTCTGCAAGCACCAAAAGGTCCTATCAGGGGAGGAACGGATCAAATGCTGTGTACGGTCAAAAGGGTCGTAACAAGAAAAACCGTGACCACGACATTGGAGCAGTTACGATTGCAGCACCACCATCTCAAAACTTCCAGCCCAAACAAGACAGGCCAAGAAGGCAGTTCACCAGGATCAATATGACCTTGGCACAGGCACTGCAGGGAATGCTAAAGGCAAATTTGATCACCCTTAGAGATCCTCCTACAAATCCCAACACTACCTCTTCTCGTTATAATCCCAATGCCAGGTGTGCATATCACTCTGATAGCCCCGGGCATGATACAAACGATTGTTGGTCATTGAAGAATAAGATTCAGGATATGATCGAAGCTGGAGAAATTGAGTTTGAGCCTCCGGAGACTCCTAATGTCATCACTGCTCCTATGCCTAACCATGACAAGACTGTTAATGCCATGGATGACGATTCTCACATTTCCAATGTGGCGGACTTAACATCTCCTCTCCCGATCATAAAGAGGAATTTATTGCAAGCTGGTTTATTTCCAGGTTGTGCTGAAGATTGCAATCTCTGCATACTCCGGCCCGAGGACTGTTTGAAATTGAAGAATGGTATTCAACGGCTGATGGACGATCGTACAGTTCTCTTCGAAAGGATTCCTAAGGCGGAAAACCCTATTGAAGAAATATCTGTGATTGCTAGGTCCAAAGTTCCAGTGAAGATTACCGCTACCAGGGCGCCGGTGAAGATTACTGCTGAGCCCAGGGTTGCTCCCCTAATCATTACTGCACCTGGCCCGATCCCGTATTCCTCAAGCAAAGCTATTCCGTGGAATTATGGCGGTGATGTTTACGTCCATGGCGTAAAGCAAATTGACAATTCTACTAATCCTAATGGCATCGTTGGGACTAGTAAAATCACTCGAAGTGGAAGGATCTTCTCTCCAGAAATCTCACCTCCTGTCCTTGACACTCGAGGAAAGGAACCAGTCAATCCTTCTCAGTCAGAGACACCGGTCGAAGTTACTCCCGAAGATGTTGCCAAACAGGAAATGGAAGAAGTGCTGAAAATCATCCGCAAGAGTGATTTCGATGTGGTAGAACAGTTGGGGCACACCCCGTCTAAGATCTCGATGTTATCCTTGCTGTTATCTTCTAAACCTCATGCCAATGCATTGATAAAATTCTTGAAGACCGCTCATGTACCTCAGGAGACATCTGTCGATCAGTTCGAACATTATGTTGCTCACTTGGCTGTTGACAATGGCCTAGGCTTTTCCGACGCTGATCTGACACCAGCAGGAAAGAATCACAATAAAGCCCTGCATATCTCCATTGAGTGTAGGGGAATCACTTTGTCTCGTGTGTTGATCGATAATGGCTCTTCCTTGAATGTGCTGCCGACAGCTGTGCTGGATAAGCTGGATTGTAAAAGCATTGAACTGAAACCTAGTGACGTTGTGGTACGTGCTTACGATGGTGCGAAGAGTGTTGTCCATGGCGAAGTAGTCCTTCCTATCAAGATAGGACCTCAAGTCTTCAACACTACCTTCCATGTAATGAACATTCGTCCTGCCTATTCCTGCTTACTGGGACGCCCTTGGATTCATGGGGCAGGCGCTGTAGCCTCGTCTCTCCATCAAAAGTTGAGGTATCCCACAAAGGGCAAAATTGTCACCGTGTGTGGAGAGGAAGAGTACATTGTCAGTAGTGTGCATACCTTCAGATACGTCGAGATGGATGGTGAATTCATTGAGACTCCTTGTCAGTCATTTGAAGTAGTTCCTCCGATCAATCCTGTCCTTAAGCCAACTTCCTGTGTACCCAAGGTTATTCGTGCTCCTCCTGCTATGATTTCTCTGAAGGACGCTCAAGCCGTGGTTGAAGATGGTGGTCGTACTGGCTGGGGTCAATTGATCGACGTACCGTACAAGTCTGACAAATTTGGCCTGGGGTTCAGCTCTGACAAGAGTCAAATTAATGCTGTAGAAGATGCTGACAGCGATTGCGACCTGGATAGCTGGATTTTCCCAACAATTGGTGACGGACTCAATAATTGGAAGGCTGAAGACACTATCCCGATTTCCTTTAGTCAGGAGTAATTGTTATTGTCTATTTTGGTGTTGCAAATTTTTGTTTTTTTACAATTGAACTTCTCCAAGCGTTGTGTCTATGCCCGGGGCACAATAGCTAATTTGTTAAGGGTTTTGTCATTTTCATAAGCATATTCACATTCAATAAATCAATGGACTTTTTGCATTCAAATATTGCGCTCTTTATCTTTCCTGTCATCTTCCGAAAAAGCTATGTTTTCTTACACACACTCACGTAACGAATTGCAGATCCATACCCACTCTGGATCCTGTTGATAATAGTTCTACTACTATCCATTATGACTTTGAAAATCCGATCTACCAAGCCGAGGATGGAAGTGAGGAAGATTGTGAAGTACCTGGAGAACTTGCCAGACTGGTACTGCAGGAAGAGAGGACTATACAGCCACACGAGGAGTCAGTTGAGACTGTAAATCTGGGTACTGAAGTAAACAAGAAAGAAGTCAAAATAGGAGCCGGCTTGGAAAGCAGTGTCAAGAGAAGGTTGATTCAGATGTTGCATGACTATGTAGAGATTTTTGCTTGGTCTTATGAAGACATGCCAGGACTGGATACCGATATAGTAGTGCATCGACTGCCAACGAGGGAAGAATGTCGTCCTGTTAAGAAAAAGGTTCGTCGCATGCGTCCTGAAATGTCTGAGAAAATCAAAGCCGAGGTGATGAAACAATTTGATGCAGGTTTTCTGGCTGTTACTTCTTATCCTCAATGGGTTGCTAATGTGGTACCAGTGCCAAAGAAGGATGGTAAGGTGCGAATGTGTGTAGACTACAGAGATTTGAATAAAGCGAGTCCCAAGGATGACTTTCCACTCCCGCACATTGATGTTCTGGTAGATAACACCGCTCAACACAAGGTGTTCTCATTCATGGATGGATTCTCAGGTTACAACCAGATTAAGATGGCGCCTGAGGACATGGAGAAAACTACGTTTGTGACGCAATGGGGCACGTTCTGTTATAAAGTAATGCCATTTGGTTTAAAGAATGCAGGGGCAACGTACCAGCGTGCTACGGTGGTTTTGTTCCATGATATGATCCATCATGAAATAGAAGTATATGTGGATGACATGATAGCCAGATCTCATACTGAGGAGGAACATCTCGATCATTTATACAAACTGTTCGAGAGGTTGAAGAAATACAAGTTGAGGTTGAACCCGAACAAATGCACCTTTGGGGTAAGGTCCGGCAAACTCTTGGGCTTTATTGTCAGTGGTAAAGGGATTGAGGTTGACCCGGCCAAGGTGAGAGCTATTCAAGAAATGCAAGTTCCCAGTACAGATAAAGAAGTCAGAGGTTTCTTGGGACGCTTGAATTACATTGCCCGATTTATCTCCCATTTGACCGCCACCTGCAAACCCCTCTTCAAGCTACTGAGGAAAAATCAAGAGATGATATGGAATGAGGAATGTCAAGAAGCTTTTGACAAAATCAAGAAGTATCTTCAAGAACCTCCAATTCTGATGCCACCAGTTGAAGGAAGACCTCTAATCATGTATTTAACCGTGTTAGAAAATTCAATGGGGTGCGTGTTGGGACAACATGACGAGTCTGGTCGAAAAGAGCATGCCATATACTACCTTAGCAAAAAGTTTACCGACTGTGAAACAAGATACTCACTACTCGAGAAAACTTGTTGTGCTTTGGCCTGGGCTGCTCGCCGACTGAGACAGTATATGTTGAATCACACCACTTTATTGATTTCTAAGATGGATCCTATCAAATACATATTTGAGAAACCCGCTCTCTCCGGAAGAATAGCAAGATGGCAGATGAATCTAACAGAGTACGACATCCAGTATACTACCCAGAAAGCAATCAAAGGAAGCGTGCTAGCCGATCATTTGGCTCATCAAGCAGTGGATGATTACCAATCTATGAATTTTGAGTTCCCAGATGAGGATGTCATGCTTGTTACTGATTATGAAGAACCTGGACCGGATGAAGGACCCGAACTAGGATCCCGATGGACTATGGTTTTCGATGGGTCTTCTAATGCATTGGGCAATGGTGTTGGTGTGGTAATCATTTCTCCTGAGGGTTACCATACGCCTTTCACTGCTAGACTATGTTTTCATTGTACCAATAATATGGCTGAGTATGAAGCATGTATTTTGGGACTCAAGGCTGCTATAGACCGGCGGGTCAAGTTTTTGAGTGTGTACGGAGACTCAGCATTAGTAATCAGTCAGATCAAAGGAGAATGGGACACTAAGCATCCGAATCTCATCCCTTACCGAGAACGGGTGATGACATTAATCCCACACTTTGAAGAGATTACATTCGAACATATCCCACGAGAAGAGAATCAGTTGGCAGACGCATTAGCTACCATGTCATCTATGTTCAGAGTCAGATGGGACAATGAAGCTCCCAGGATCACCGTTGGGCGACTAGATGAACCGACATACTGTTATGAACTTAACACTGAGGGAGTACGGGAAAAACCTTGGTTCCACGAAGTAAAAAGATATTTAGAAACTCAGGAGTACCCTGAGGGGGCATCTATCAATGATAGAAAATTCATGAGGAAGTTCTCTGCTAAGTTCTTTCTGAGTAATGGAGTATTATACAAACGTAATCATGACTCAACTTTGCTTCGCTGTGTGGATAAAAAGGAAGCATAAGAGATTATGGAAGACATGCACGACGGTATTTTCGGGACTCATTCTAGTGGACATACGATGGCCAAGAAGATTCTGAGATCAGGGTATTATTGGTCTACCATGGAAGCTGATTGCCACCATCACTCCAGAACCTGTCACAAGTGCCAGATATATGCGGATAAAGTACATGCACCTCCTGCTCCATTGAACATGTTGACCGCACCTTGGCCCTTTGCAATGTGGGGCATTGATATGATTGGGGAGATTAAACCTACTGCTTCTAATGGGCATCGTTTCATCCTTGTTGCTATTGATTACTTTACAAAGTGGGTAGAGGCCGCCTCATTCGCTTCTGTCACCAAGAATGTGGTGGCACGATTCATCAAGAATAATCTCATTTGTCGATATGGCATCCCTGAAAGAATTATTACCGACAATGGTACTAATTTGAACAACAAGATGATTACTGAACTCTGCACGCAGTTCAACGTAAAGCACCATAACTCTTCTCCGTACCTACCAAAGATGAATGGCGCTGTAGAAGCTGCTAATAAGAATATCAAGAAGATCATACAAAAGATGACGGTGACGTACAAAGACTGGCATGAGATGTTACCGTTTGCTCTTCACGGTTATCGCACTTCAGTACGCACTTCAACAGGAGCAACTCCTTTCTCTTTAGTCTACGGAATGGAAGCCGTTTTACCAGTGGAAGTTCAGATTCCCTCTCTACGAATCATGAAAGAGGCGGGCTTAGATGAAGATGAATGGATTCAGACTCGACTCGACCAGATAAACTTGATCGATGAGAAGAGACTTGCGGCTGTGTGTCATGGACAGATATATCAGAAGCGCATGACCCAGGCATTTAACAAAAGAGTCAAGAGACAGGTGTATCAAATTGGCGACTTGGTGGTCAAGCGTATCATTCTACCACAAGGTGATCCCAGAGGCAAGTGGACTCCCACATACGAAGGGCCATTTGTGGTTAAGAAAGTATTCTCTGGTGGAGCCATGATACTTGCTACGATGGATGGCGAAGACTTCCCACATCCCGTGAACGCAGACATAGTTAAAAAATACTACGCATAAAAGAGACCCGCTAGGTCGACGTACCTAGGCAAAAGTTAGGGCATCCCGGCGAACCAAAAGGGTTCGGGCAAAAATTAGGGATAAACATAAAAAATGTGCACCCGGCAAGTCGAAAACCTGAAAAGGCGGCTTGGGCAAAAAGGGGTATCCTGGTGGATTGAAAACCTGAAAAGGCGGTCCAGGCAAAAATTAGGGATCAAAGCGTATGACTATGTCCCGTTCTCGGACAGCTTCATCCAAGTTCAAAGGACTGAACAAGCTAATCACTTCTATCCGACAGCAGGAGATGAGAGGCTTGAAGACATAATGACAGTGGTGGAATTAGAATCGATAGGACTTTTTCTGCATAGCCTTTTGTTTGCCTGACAATTTCCTCCTACTAGGATTTCTGTCTCCTTGTACTCAAATTGCCTATTTATAGGCCCTCTTTCAAAATCAATACAATTTCATTTCCAAAAAGATGCTTTTGTTTTACTTTCTCTGTTTTGTTTGCGTAAACGTCCATTGATTTAACTTGAATTGATATATGCATTTGAATATGATCAATGTTTATCAAAATACATGCATAAAATAACAATGACAATTACTAAAGGACTTCAGGATCGAGGAGAAGGTCTAACCAGACTTTCCAATGAATCTGCTGCCAATTCTATTCCCCGGCTAAGCCAGTTATTCCCCAGAAGAAATGGGCATCACTAGACGAATTGGTCATCTCTTCTATCCCCAGCCAGGCTTCTGTTGAACATTTCTACCATCAGACAGAAATCAAATACCCCAACTGAGACAGGGTCATCAATATAAATATCTCCGACCAGAAGACTGAGATTTACTTCCCCAGTAGAGTCCCCTGACGCATAATTCATTCATTTCATAACATATACATGCATACAATGTTCGCATTTATTTCAGACGCATAATTCGTTCATTACATCACTTCACAGCACACGCATGCATACAACATTTGCATCTCATGCATCATGACATGGCATGGAGCTAACTTTATTTCTCAGGTTAATTATCTTCCTGATACAGTCGAAATAGAGAGCCATTTAGACGGACATTTTCATCGATTACGTTCAGATTCAAATACATCTTTCAGATACACTCCATGTCAACCTTCATCCTGACGTCCTCCTAGTGATGGCATCTATAAGCCCATCCCAGACATTTATTGCAAATACAACATATACAAATACTATCAGATATAGCCTAGCGTACGGTTCATTCTGATTCAGCTCAACATATGACTCTTTCAACTCAGATGCGATCTAACGTACGATCCATTCCGACCTTCAACAACTCCAATACGGTCCAGCATACGACCCATTTGGACCTTCAAGGCCTCGGATGCTACCTAGCGTACGGTACATTCTGAAGTGTAGTCTGGCGTATGACTACCCCTTTATTATCAGATGAAGCCTAACGGACGGCTCGTTCTGCTACTCAGAGACGGTCTAGCTTACGACCCGCTTGGATGTTCATCCCCTCAAATGCTACCTAGCGTACGGTACATTCTGAAGTGTAGTCTGGCGTATGACTACCCCCCTTCATCACCAGGTACAGCCTAACGGACGGCTCGTCTACAACTCAGATACGATCTAGCGCATGATCCATTCTGATCCTTTATCCCCAGCAGTGTATGACTCATTACTCCCCCAACAAGTCCGATACGGTCTAGCGTACGACCCATTCGGATCTTCATTCCTCAGATACTACCTAGCGTACGGTACACCCCGAGGTGTAGTCTAGCATACGACTACTTTTCGTCATATACAGTCTAACAGACGGCCCATTCTGCAACTCAGATACGATCTAGCGCATGATCCATTCTGATCTGTTATCCCCAGCGGCGTATTGTAACACCCCGATAATAATATGTATTTATTTAAATTAAATTAATAATATGTTTATTAATTTAATTAGAATATTTGAATTATTATTATTATTATTTTGGAATAATAATTATTGGGATAATTATTTAGTGGAATAATATTATTGGAGTATATAAGTGGAATAATAAAAAGTCCCATTTTTGGAAAAAAGGGTTTTCACGTGAAAAGGAAACTCAGAGAAGCTGCTGAAAGAGGAAAAGGGCAAAAGGCAGAGCAAGAGAAGAGGAGAAGCTTGGAGCTCGGAAGCTGCCGGATTAACTCAGGTAAGGGGGGTTTATCGTTGATTGAAGGGTATTATATGATAATATGTACTGGGTAAGTGATAGACCATTATTTTACCTCTATTAGATGGTTGTATGTTGGAAATCTGTTGAATTTGTGAACTTTTGGGATGAACGAAATTGGGATTTTTAATCGAAGGAATTTGTAGAAATTATATGTAATGATATTAGGAATTGTGAAATCGAATAGGAGATGATTCGTATTAGATGATATGAGTAATTTTGTGAGAAAATTGGACTGGGGAAGGTGGGATTGGATAGATCTCGTAGCAGAGAAAACCATTGCAGATCTGTGAGCTCTGATCTCTGGTCATACGCGTATGGCACTAGGCAATACGCGTATGAGATGTTGGTACGCGTATGGGGGGAAGCCTTACGCGTATGGGAGAGAAAGATGACATTTTGAACGTGAATTGGTCTCTGGTGGTACGCGTAATGGGAGATTGTTACGCGTAGCATACGCGTATGAGACAGGTGTTACGCGTATGATTTGGGCGAGGAAATGCGCAATACGCGTATGAGAATGGGCAATACGCGTATGGAGTTGGCCAGGTTTGGGCAATACGCGTATGGCATGGGCAGTACGCGTATGGGCAGAGTTGGGATTTTCCTGAACTGTTGTTGTGCAGTTTTTGGTTGTTTAGGCTGAGTGATGCACTTAGCTGAGATATGATGTTGTAGGGATAAATTCCCGTTGTTTTGAGTGGTAGAGGTATTAGTAGAGTGTGCTAATACTGTGTTTGATTATGTGGCATGATATGATATGCTATTGTGATTAATTGTTGATGATAGGTGATGGTATACATGATGTGTGAATGTATGCATTTGTGAATAGACTATTCTATGGCTTAGAGTGTGAGCATGTGTCTATTCCTGATTATTGTTGATGTTGCATTTGCTAGGTGATTAGCTTGCACATTGTGGCCCATTTGGGGTGGTAGCTAATTCCCATGGTGAGGAATTAGTGAGTTTAGTCATTTTTGGACTGTTGTTGATTGTTTGCATGCTAGGTGATTAGCGTGCATTTCATGGCCCATTTGGGGTGGTAGCTAATTCCCATGGTGAGGAATTAGTGAGTGAGTCACTATGTCTCAAATGAGTGGGACTAGTGAGCTTGGTAGCCGTGCCTGGATTTGGACGGTGAGGTTGAACTATATGTTCACAAATAGTCGGTACCGCATGCATAGAGTCTCATTGCATAATGAATGTATGACATATAATATGAATGGATGTATTCCAGTATTATATGTGTATTGTGTGTTGTGTTGTTGATGTTGAATATGGTTGAGAATCTACTGTTGAGTAAGATGTTTGAACGAATATTGCTGTTGCTGAATGCGTAGTCTGATTAGGGTGAATTAATGTGTTAATTACTTGGCATTACATATTGTTCTATAATGCTTATTATATTGATTGAGGAACTCACCCTTACGCCTATTTTTCAGGTAACGAGAAATGAGTTGAGTAGAAGCTTATGCTTGGAGTCTAGAGTAGTTTTTATGGGTCATGCTCTGATAGATGTAACATCGGGAGGGGATGTCTTAATTAATTTGATATCGGTTGTTGATGATTTACATGTATTGTGTTACATGTTTTACATCGAGTTGAATTTTATTCCGCTGCGAATTATGCAAAGAACCTTATTTGGATTAAATAAATGAGCATGACAGGATATTTTAATGATTTTTATGAAATGATTGTGTGACACCCTTCGGGGCATAATTACTCTGATGAATATATTGTTATTTTAATTATAATAATTTGGGGTATTTAGAAGGGTGTTACATTAGTGGTATCAGAGCATAGTCGGTCGTGTCGAGTCGTAGTTATTCTGTTTCCCCTGTACGGGATAGGTGTTGTGTAACCCTATCAGTACTTATTTGTTTAGTTGTTTGGGTTTTCAGAATAGAGATGGCTGGAAGAGGTAGAGATGATGCTGCAATTGCTGAGGCTCTGGGTATGCTAGCTGGAGTACTTGGAGGAAATCCGACTATGATGGGAATGGGAGCTGCTCGTCAACTGAGTGAGTTCCAGAAGAACAATCCTCCAATGTTCAAAGGAGCATACGATCCAGATGGTGCTCAGAAGTGGTTGAAGGAGATAGAGAGGATCTTCCGAGTAACTGAGTGTGCTGATAACCAGAAGGTCAGGTTCGGTACACATATGCTGTCAGAAGAAGCTGATGATTGGTGGGTTGCTACCCGCACTGAGTTGGAAGCTGCTGGAGATGCTGAGATTTCTTGGGCTGTGTTCAGAGAGAGATTCCTGAGGAAGTATTTTCCAGAGGATGTCAGAGGGAAGAAGGAGATAGAGTTCTTGGAACTGAAGCAAGGTAACAGGTCTGTTACAGAGTATGCTGCTAAGTTCACAGAGCTGTCAAAGTATTATACTCCCTATAGTGAGGCTGCTGGAGAATTTTCTAAGTGTGTGAAGTTTGAGAACGGGTTGCGTCCCGAGATCAAGCAGGCAATTGGATATCAGCGAATCAGGGTGTTTTCTGATTTGGTTGACTGTTGCAGGATTTTCGAACAGGATTCCAAGGCCAGAGCTGAGAGCTATCAGCAGAGGGTTGATAGGAAAGGCAAGAATCAGAGTGATCGTGGAAAACCGTATGCAGCTGGCAAAAGTTTTCAGAGGAAGAGTGGGATGAAGAGGCCTAGTGGGGGAGACTCTAGTGCTCCTGCTAAGTGTTACAGATGTGGTCAAGCTGGACATCGTATCCATGAGTGTACCAGTAATGAGAAGAAGTGTTTCAAATGTGGAAAAGGTGGTCATTTGGCTGCAGATTGCCGGATGAAGACTGTGACTTGTTTCAACTGTGGAGAGTTGGGTCATATCAGTCCACAGTGTCCTAAGCCAAAGAAAGAGAATCAGTCAGGAGGCAAGGTTTTTGCTTTATCAGGTTCTGAGACTTTTGCAGATGATCGGTTGATCCGAGGTACGTGTTATATTAATGGCTTTCCTCTTGTGGCTATTATTGACACCGGTGCTACTCATTCTTTTATATCTTTGGATTGTGCTGTGAAACTTAAGTTAGAGATATCTGAGATGCTTGGAAGTATGGTGATTGATACTCCTGCGAAGGGTTCAGTGACTACTACTTCGGTTTGTTTAAGTTGTCCGTTGAGTATTTTTGGTAGGGACTTTAGGATAGACCTGGTGTGTCTTCCGTTAGTGCAGATTGATGTTATCTTGGGCATGAACTGGTTGGTGTTTAACCGGGTTTCTATCAATTGTTTTGATAAGACTGTAATATTTCCCGAGATTGAGGAAGGAAAGGATTTGTTTCTATCAGCGAGGCAGGTGAATGAGGAAGTGGCAGATGGAGCAGAGTTGTTTATACTGTTAGCGACTATGGAAGCTAAAGATAAACTGGTGATTAGCGATCTAGCGGTGGTGTGTGATTTTCCTGATGTGTTTCCGGAAGAAGTGAATGAATTACCGCCAGAGCGTGAAGTTGAGTTCTCAATTGATTTGGTACCTGGTACTAGACCGATATCGATGGCTCCGTATCGTATGTCTGCTGTTGAGCTAGCTGAATTGAAGAGTCAGTTGGAAGATTTGTTGGATAAGAAATTTATTCGTCCGAGTGTGTCACCGTGGGGTGCACCAGTGCTATTGGTTAAGAAGAAGGAAGGTACTATGAGGTTGTGTGTGGATTACAGGCAACTGAATAAAGTGACGATCAAGAATCGGTATCCTTTGCCGAGGATTGATGATTTAATGGATCAGTTGGTTGGTGCTAGTGTGTTCAGCAAGATAGATTTGAGATCTGGGTATCATCAGATACGTGTGAAAACTGAAGATATTCAGAAGACTGCTTTCAGAACGAGGTATGGACATTATGAGTATTCTGTAATGCCTTTTGGTGTGACTAATGCGCCTGGAGTATTTATGGAGTATATGAATAGGATTTTCCATCCGTACCTAGATAAGTTTGTTGTGGTGTTTATTGATGACATTTTGGTGTATTCGAAATTTGAAGAAGAGCATGCTGAACATTTGAGAGTGGTTTTAGGAGTTCTACGAGAAAAGAAGTTATTTGCTAAACTCTCTAAGTGTGAATTTTGGTTAGAAGAAGTTAGTTTTCTTGGTCATGTGATTTCAAGAGGTGGTGTTGCTGTTGATCCTTCTAAGATAGAAGCGGTATCTAAGTGGGAAGCTCCGAAGTCAGTTTCTGAAATAAGAAGTTTTCTTGGACTGGCAGGTTACTATAGGAAGTTTATTGAGGGATTCTCTAAGTTGGCGTTACCGTTGACAATGTTGACTAGAAAGGGGCAAGCGTTTGTTTGGGATTCAAAATGTGAAGAAGGTTTCCAAGAGTTAAAGAGAAGATTAACTACTGCTCCTATTCTGATATTACCGAGTTCGTCGGAACTATTCGAGGTTTTTTGTGATGCCTCATTGTTGGGTCTAGGTGGTGTGTTGATGCAGAATAAGCAGGTTATAGCTTATGCTTCGAGACAACTAAGGGTTCATGAGAGGAACTATCCGACACATGATTTAGAGTTGGCAGCTGTGGTATTTGTTCTGAAGTTATGGAGGCATTATTTGTATGGGTCAAGATTTGAAGTTTTCAGTGACCATAAGAGTTTAAAGTATTTGTTTGATCAGAAAGAGCTGAATATGAGACAGAGGAGATGGTTAGAATTTCTGAAGGATTATGATTTTGGTTTGAATTACCATCCGGGTAAAGCAAACGTAGTAGCAGATGCATTGAGTCGGAAATCATTGCATATGTCTATGTTAATGGTTAAGGAATTGGATTTAATTGAGCAGTTTAGAGACTTGAGTTTGGTGTGTGAGAGTACTCACAATAGTGTTAAATTGGGAATGTTGAAGTTAACGAGTGGTATTCTGGATGAGATTAGAGAAGGTCAGAAATCCGATGTGCTTTTGGTTGATAAGTTGACTTTAGTGAATCAAGGTCAAGGTGGTGAATTCAGAGTTGATGAGAATGGTATTTTGAAATTTGGTAGTCGGGTGTGTATTCCGGACGTTACTGAACTTAAGAAGAGTATTCTGGAGGAAGGACACCGTAGTGGCTTGAGTATTCATCCTGGAGCTACGAAGATGTATCATGATTTGAAAAGGTTATTTTGGTGGCCGGGAATGAAAAGAGAAATTGCGAGTTTTGTGTATTCCTGTTTGACTTGTCAGAAGTCGAAGATTGAGCATCAGAAGCCGTCTGGGCTAATGCAACCGTTGGCTATTCCAGAGTGGAAGTGGGACAGTATCAGTATGGATTTTGTTTCTGGTTTGCCGAGGACAAGTAAGAATTTTGAGGCTATTTGGGTGATTGTTGATAGATTGACGAAGTCGGCTCATTTCATTCCGATCAGAATGGATTATCCGTTGGAGAGACTAGCTGAGTTGTATATTGAGAAGATTGTGAGTTTGCATGGTATTCCGTCGAGTATCGTTTCTGACAGAGATCCTAGATTTACATCGAAGTTTTGGGAAGGTTTGCAGAGGGCTTTGGGAACTAAGCTGAGATTGAGTTCTGCATATCATCCGCAGACTGATGGTCAGACTGAGAGGACGATTCAGTCATTAGAGGATCTGTTGAGAGCGTGTGTTTTGGAAAAGGGAGGTGCTTGGGATTGTTATTTGCCGTTGATTGAGTTTACCTACAACAATAGTTTTCATTCGAGTATTGGTATGGCACCATTTGAAGCTTTGTATGGTAGGAGATGTCGGACACCTTTATGTTGGTACGAGTCCGGTGAGAGTGCTGTGGTTGGACCGGAGATTGTTCAACAAACTACAGAAAAGATTAAGATGATTCAGGATAAGATGAGAATTGCTCAGAGTCGTCAGAAGAGTTATCATGATAAGAGGAGGAAGTCACTTGAGTTTCAAGAGGGAGATCATGTGTTTCTTCGTGTTACTCCGATAACTGGTGTTGGTCGAGCTTTGAAGTCGAAGAAGTTGACACCTCGATTTATTGGTCCTTATCAGATTTCGGAGAGGATAGGAGAGGTAGCCTATCGTATCGCTTTACCGCCGTCGCTTGCGAATTTGCATGAGGTTTTTCATGTGTCTCAGTTGAGGAGATACATTCATGATCCGTCGCATGTAGTCCAAGTAGATGATGTACAGGTGAGAGATAACCTGACTGTTGAAACATCACCTATGAGGATCGAGGATCGAGAGTTGAAGCAGTTGCGGGGTAAAGAGATTGCCTTGGTGAAGGTAGCTTGGGGAGGACCAGCAGGTGGCAACGTGACTTGGGAACTGGAGAGTAAGATGAAGGAGTCTTACCCAGAGTTGTTCGCTTGAGGTATGTTTTCGAGGACGAAAACTCTTTTAGTGGGGGAGAGTTGTAACACCCCGATAATAATATGTATTTATTTAAATTAAATTAATAATATGTTTATTAATTTAATTAGAATATTTGAATTATTATTATTATTATTTTGGAATAATAATTATTGGGATAATTATTTAGTGGAATAATATTATTGGAGTATATAAGTGGAATAATAAAAAGTCCCATTTTTGGAAAAAAGGGTTTTCACGTGAAAAGGAAACTCAGAGAAGCTGCTGAAAGAGGAAAAGGGCAAAAGGCAGAGCAAGAGAAGAGGAGAAGCTTGGAGCTCGGAAGCTGCCGGATTAACTCAGGTAAGGGGGGTTTATCGTTGATTGAAGGGTATTATATGATAATATGTACTGGGTAAGTGATAGACCATTATTTTACCTCTATTAGATGGTTGTATGTTGGAAATCTGTTGAATTTGTGAACTTTTGGGATGAACGAAATTGGGATTTTTAATCGAAGGAATTTGTAGAAATTATATGTAATGATATTAGGAATTGTGAAATCGAATAGGAGATGATTCGTATTAGATGATATGAGTAATTTTGTGAGAAAATTGGACTGGGGAAGGTGGGATTGGATAGATCTCGTAGCAGAGAAAACCATTGCAGATCTGTGAGCTCTGATCTCTGGTCATACGCGTATGGCACTAGGCAATACGCGTATGAGATGTTGGTACGCGTATGGGGGGAAGCCTTACGCGTATGGGAGAGAAAGATGACATTTTGAACGTGAATTGGTCTCTGGTGGTACGCGTAATGGGAGATTGTTACGCGTAGCATACGCGTATGAGACAGGTGTTACGCGTATGATTTGGGCGAGGAAATGCGCAATACGCGTATGAGAATGGGCAATACGCGTATGGAGTTGGCCAGGTTTGGGCAATACGCGTATGGCATGGGCAGTACGCGTATGGGCAGAGTTGGGATTTTCCTGAACTGTTGTTGTGCAGTTTTTGGTTGTTTAGGCTGAGTGATGCACTTAGCTGAGATATGATGTTGTAGGGATAAATTCCCGTTGTTTTGAGTGGTAGAGGTATTAGTAGAGTGTGCTAATACTGTGTTTGATTATGTGGCATGATATGATATGCTATTGTGATTAATTGTTGATGATAGGTGATGGTATACATGATGTGTGAATGTATGCATTTGTGAATAGACTATTCTATGGCTTAGAGTGTGAGCATGTGTCTATTCCTGATTATTGTTGATGTTGCATTTGCTAGGTGATTAGCTTGCACATTGTGGCCCATTTGGGGTGGTAGCTAATTCCCATGGTGAGGAATTAGTGAGTTTAGTCATTTTTGGACTGTTGTTGATTGTTTGCATGCTAGGTGATTAGCGTGCATTTCATGGCCCATTTGGGGTGGTAGCTAATTCCCATGGTGAGGAATTAGTGAGTGAGTCACTATGTCTCAAATGAGTGGGACTAGTGAGCTTGGTAGCCGTGCCTGGATTTGGACGGTGAGGTTGAACTATATGTTCACAAATAGTCGGTACCGCATGCATAGAGTCTCATTGCATAATGAATGTATGACATATAATATGAATGGATGTATTCCAGTATTATATGTGTATTGTGTGTTGTGTTGTTGATGTTGAATATGGTTGAGAATCTACTGTTGAGTAAGATGTTTGAACGAATATTGCTGTTGCTGAATGTGTAGTCTGATTAGGGTGAATTAATGTGTTAATTACTTGGCATTACATATTGTTCTATAATGCTTATTATATTGATTGAGGAACTCACCCTTACGCCTATTTTTCAGGTAACGAGAAATGAGTTGAGTAGAAGCTTATGCTTGGAGTCTAGAGTAGTTTTTATGGGTCATGCTCTGATAGATGTAACATCGGGAGGGGATGTCTTAATTAATTTGATATCGGTTGTTGATGATTTACATGTATTGTGTTACATGTTTTACATCGAGTTGAATTTTATTCCGCTGCGAATTATGCAAAGAACCTTATTTGGATTAAATAAATGAGCATGACAGGATATTTTAATGATTTTTATGAAATGATTGTGTGACACCCTTCGGGGCATAATTACTCTGATGAATATATTGTTATTTTAATTATAATAATTTGGGGTATTTAGAAGGGTGTTACATTAGTGGTATCAGAGCATAGTCGGTCGTGTCGAGTCGTAGTTATTCTGTTTCCCCTGTACGGGATAGGTGTTGTGTAACCCTATCAGTACTTATTTGTTTAGTTGTTTGGGTTTTCAGAATAGAGATGGCTGGAAGAGGTAGAGATGATGCTGCAATTGCTGA
Source organism: Lathyrus oleraceus (assembly GCF_024323335.1). Classification (NCBI taxonomy): domain Eukaryota; kingdom Viridiplantae; phylum Streptophyta; class Magnoliopsida; order Fabales; family Fabaceae; genus Lathyrus; species Lathyrus oleraceus. The sequence continues at coordinate 120,080,730 of NC_066579.1, forward strand.
GGCTCTGGGTATGCTAGCTGGAGTACTTGGAGGAAATCCGACTATGATGGGAATGGGAGCTGCTCGTCAACTGAGTGAGTTCCAGAAGAACAATCCTCCAATGTTCAAAGGAGCATACGATCCAGATGGTGCTCAGAAGTGGTTGAAGGAGATAGAGAGGATCTTCCGAGTAACTGAGTGTGCTGATAACCAGAAGGTCAGGTTCGGTACACATATGCTGTCAGAAGAAGCTGATGATTGGTGGGTTGCTACCCGCACTGAGTTGGAAGCTGCTGGAGATGCTGAGATTTCTTGGGCTGTGTTCAGAGAGAGATTCCTGAGGAAGTATTTTCCAGAGGATGTCAGAGGGAAGAAGGAGATAGAGTTCTTGGAACTGAAGCAAGGTAACAGGTCTGTTACAGAGTATGCTGCTAAGTTCACAGAGCTGTCAAAGTATTATACTCCCTATAGTGAGGCTGCTGGAGAATTTTCTAAGTGTGTGAAGTTTGAGAACGGGTTGCGTCCCGAGATCAAGCAGGCAATTGGATATCAGCGAATCAGGGTGTTTTCTGATTTGGTTGACTGTTGCAGGATTTTCGAACAGGATTCCAAGGCCAGAGCTGAGAGCTATCAGCAGAGGGTTGATAGGAAAGGCAAGAATCAGAGTGATCGTGGAAAACCGTATGCAGCTGGCAAAAGTTTTCAGAGGAAGAGTGGGATGAAGAGGCCTAGTGGGGGAGACTCTAGTGCTCCTGCTAAGTGTTACAGATGTGGTCAAGCTGGACATCGTATCCATGAGTGTACCAGTAATGAGAAGAAGTGTTTCAAATGTGGAAAAGGTGGTCATTTGGCTGCAGATTGCCGGATGAAGACTGTGACTTGTTTCAACTGTGGAGAGTTGGGTCATATCAGTCCACAGTGTCCTAAGCCAAAGAAAGAGAATCAGTCAGGAGGCAAGGTTTTTGCTTTATCAGGTTCTGAGACTTTTGCAGATGATCGGTTGATCCGAGGTACGTGTTATATTAATGGCTTTCCTCTTGTGGCTATTATTGACACCGGTGCTACTCATTCTTTTATATCTTTGGATTGTGCTGTGAAACTTAAGTTAGAGATATCTGAGATGCTTGGAAGTATGGTGATTGATACTCCTGCGAAGGGTTCAGTGACTACTACTTCGGTTTGTTTAAGTTGTCCGTTGAGTATTTTTGGTAGGGACTTTAGGATAGACCTGGTGTGTCTTCCGTTAGTGCAGATTGATGTTATCTTGGGCATGAACTGGTTGGTGTTTAACCGGGTTTCTATCAATTGTTTTGATAAGACTGTAATATTTCCCGAGATTGAGGAAGGAAAGGATTTGTTTCTATCAGCGAGGCAGGTGAATGAGGAAGTGGCAGATGGAGCAGAGTTGTTTATACTGTTAGCGACTATGGAAGCTAAAGATAAACTGGTGATTGGCGATCTAGCGGTGGTGTGTGATTTTCCTGATGTGTTTCCGGAAGAAGTGAATGAATTACCGCCAGAGCGTGAAGTTGAGTTCTCAATTGATTTGGTACCTGGTACTAGACCGATATCGATGGCTCCGTATCGTATGTCTGCTGTTGAGCTAGCTGAATTGAAGAGTCAGTTGGAAGATTTGTTGGATAAGAAATTTATTCGTCCGAGTGTGTCACCGTGGGGTGCACCAGTGCTATTGGTTAAGAAGAAGGAAGGTACTATGAGGTTGTGTGTGGATTACAGGCAACTGAATAAAGTGACGATCAAGAATCGGTATCCTTTGCCGAGGATTGATGATTTAATGGATCAGTTGGTTGGTGCTAGTGTGTTCAGCAAGATAGATTTGAGATCTGGGTATCATCAGATACGTGTGAAAACTGAAGATATTCAGAAGACTGCTTTCAGAACGAGGTATGGACATTATGAGTATTCTGTAATGCCTTTTGGTGTGACTAATGCGCCTGGAGTATTTATGGAGTATATGAATAGGATTTTCCATCCGTACCTAGATAAGTTTGTTGTGGTGTTTATTGATGACATTTTGGTGTATTCGAAATCTGAAGAAGAGCATGCTGAACATTTGAGAGTGGTTTTAGGAGTTCTACGAGAAAAGAAGTTATTTGCTAAACTCTCTAAGTGTGAATTTTGGTTAGAAGAAGTTAGTTTTCTTGGTCATGTGATTTCAAGAGGTGGTGTTGCTGTTGATCCTTCTAAGATAGAAGCGGTATCTAAGTGGGAAGCTCCGAAGTCAGTTTCTGAAATAAGAAGTTTTCTTGGACTGGCAGGTTACTATAGGAAGTTTATTGAGGGATTCTCTAAGTTGGCGTTACCGTTGACAATGTTGACTAGAAAGGGGCAAGCGTTTGTTTGGGATTCAAAATGTGAAGAAGGTTTCCAAGAGTTAAAGAGAAGATTAACTACTGCTCCTATTCTGATATTACCGAGTTCGTCGGAACTATTCGAGGTTTTTTGTGATGCCTCATTGTTGGGTCTAGGTGGTGTGTTGATGCAGAATAAGCAGGTTATAGCTTATGCTTCGAGACAACTAAGGGTTCATGAGAGGAACTATCCGACACATGATTTAGAGTTGGCAGCTGTGGTATTTGTTCTGAAGTTATGGAGGCATTATTTGTATGGGTCAAGATTTGAAGTTTTCAGTGACCATAAGAGTTTAAAGTATTTGTTTGATCAGAAAGAGCTGAATATGAGACAGAGGAGATGGTTAGAATTTCTGAAGGATTATGATTTTGGTTTGAATTACCATCCGGGTAAAGCAAACGTAGTAGCAGATGCATTGAGTCGGAAATCATTGCATATGTCTATGTTAATGGTTAAGGAATTGGATTTAATTGAGCAGTTTAGAGACTTGAGTTTGGTGTGTGAGAGTACTCACAATAGTGTTAAATTGGGAATGTTGAAGTTAACGAGTGGTATTCTGGATGAGATTAGAGAAGGTCAGAAATCCGATGTGCTTTTGGTTGATAAGTTGACTTTAGTGAATCAAGGTCAAGGTGGTGAATTCAGAGTTGATGAGAATGGTATTTTGAAATTTGGTAGTCGGGTGTGTATTCCGGACGTTACTGAACTTAAGAAGAGTATTCTGGAGGAAGGACACCGTAGTGGCTTGAGTATTCATCCTGGAGCTACGAAGATGTATCATGATTTGAAAAGGTTATTTTGGTGGCCGGGAATGAAAAGAGAAATTGCGAGTTTTGTGTATTCCTGTTTGACTTGTCAGAAGTCGAAGATTGAGCATCAGAAGCCGTCTGGGCTAATGCAACCGTTGGCTATTCCAGAGTGGAAGTGGGACAGTATCAGTATGGATTTTGTTTCTGGTTTGCCGAGGACAAGTAAGAATTTTGAGGCTATTTGGGTGATTGTTGATAGATTGACGAAGTCGGCTCATTTCATTCCGATCAGAATGGATTATCCGTTGGAGAGACTAGCTGAGTTGTATATTGAGAAGATTGTGAGTTTGCATGGTATTCCGTCGAGTATCGTTTCTGACAGAGATCCTAGATTTACATCGAAGTTTTGGGAAGGTTTGCAGAGGGCTTTGGGAACTAAGCTGAGATTGAGTTCTGCATATCATCCGCAGACTGATGGTCAGACTGAGAGGACGATTCAGTCATTAGAGGATCTGTTGAGAGCGTGTGTTTTGGAAAAGGGAGGTGCTTGGGATTGTTATTTGCCGTTGATTGAGTTTACCTACAACAATAGTTTTCATTCGAGTATTGGTATGGCACCATTTGAAGCTTTGTATGGTAGGAGATGTCGGACACCTTTATGTTGGTACGAGTCCGGTGAGAGTGCTGTGGTTGGACCGGAGATTGTTCAACAAACTACAGAAAAGATTAAGATGATTCAGGATAAGATGAGAATTGCTCAGAGTCGTCAGAAGAGTTATCATGATAAGAGGAGGAAGTCACTTGAGTTTCAAGAGGGAGATCATGTGTTTCTTCGTGTTACTCCGATAACTGGTGTTGGTCGAGCTTTGAAGTCGAAGAAGTTGACACCTCGATTTATTGGTCCTTATCAGATTTCGGAGAGGATAGGAGAGGTAGCCTATCGTATCGCTTTACCGCCGTCGCTTGCGAATTTGCATGAGGTTTTTCATGTGTCTCAGTTGAGGAGATACATTCATGATCCGTCGCATGTAGTCCAAGTAGATGATGTACAGGTGAGAGATAACCTGACTGTTGAAACATCACCTATGAGGATCGAGGATCGAGAGTTGAAGCAGTTGCGGGGTAAAGAGATTGCCTTGGTGAAGGTAGCTTGGGGAGGACCAGCAGGTGGCAACGTGACTTGGGAACTGGAGAGTAAGATGAAGGAGTCTTACCCAGAGTTGTTCGCTTGAGGTATGTTTTCGAGGACGAAAACTCTTTTAGTGGGGGAGAGTTGTAACACCCCGATAATAATATGTATTTATTTAAATTAAATTAATAATATGTTTATTAATTTAATTAGAATATTTGAATTATTATTATTATTATTTTGGAATAATAATTATTGGGATAATTATTTAGTGGAATAATATTATTGGAGTATATAAGTGGAATAATAAAAAGTCCCATTTTTGGAAAAAAGGGTTTTCACGTGAAAAGGAAACTCAGAGAAGCTGCTGAAAGAGGAAAAGGGCAAAAGGCAGAGCAAGAGAAGAGGAGAAGCTTGGAGCTCGGAAGCTGCCGGATTAACTCAGGTAAGGGGGGTTTATCGTTGATTGAAGGGTATTATATGATAATATGTACTGGGTAAGTGATAGACCATTATTTTACCTCTATTAGATGGTTGTATGTTGGAAATCTGTTGAATTTGTGAACTTTTGGGATGAACGAAATTGGGATTTTTAATCGAAGGAATTTGTAGAAATTATATGTAATGATATTAGGAATTGTGAAATCGAATAGGAGATGATTCGTATTAGATGATATGAGTAATTTTGTGAGAAAATTGGACTGGGGAAGGTGGGATTGGATAGATCTCGTAGCAGAGAAAACCATTGCAGATCTGTGAGCTCTGATCTCTGGTCATACGCGTATGGCACTAGGCAATACGCGTATGAGATGTTGGTACGCGTATGGGGGGAAGCCTTACGCGTATGGGAGAGAAAGATGACATTTTGAACGTGAATTGGTCTCTGGTGGTACGCGTAATGGGAGATTGTTACGCGTAGCATACGCGTATGAGACAGGTGTTACGCGTATGATTTGGGCGAGGAAATGCGCAATACGCGTATGAGAATGGGCAATACGCGTATGGAGTTGGCCAGGTTTGGGCAATACGCGTATGGCATGGGCAGTACGCGTATGGGCAGAGTTGGGATTTTCCTGAACTGTTGTTGTGCAGTTTTTGGTTGTTTAGGCTGAGTGATGCACTTAGCTGAGATATGATGTTGTAGGGATAAATTCCCGTTGTTTTGAGTGGTAGAGGTATTAGTAGAGTGTGCTAATACTGTGTTTGATTATGTGGCATGATATGATATGCTATTGTGATTAATTGTTGATGATAGGTGATGGTATACATGATGTGTGAATGTATGCATTTGTGAATAGACTATTCTATGGCTTAGAGTGTGAGCATGTGTCTATTCCTGATTATTGTTGATGTTGCATTTGCTAGGTGATTAGCTTGCACATTGTGGCCCATTTGGGGTGGTAGCTAATTCCCATGGTGAGGAATTAGTGAGTTTAGTCATTTTTGGACTGTTGTTGATTGTTTGCATGCTAGGTGATTAGCGTGCATTTCATGGCCCATTTGGGGTGGTAGCTAATTCCCATGGTGAGGAATTAGTGAGTGAGTCACTATGTCTCAAATGAGGGGGACTAGTGAGCTTGGTAGCCGTGCCTGGATTTGGACGGTGAGGTTGAACTATATGTTCACAAATAGTCGGTACCGCATGCATAGAGTCTCATTGCATAATGAATGTATGACATATAATATGAATGGATGTATTCCAGTATTATATGTGTATTGTGTGTTGTGTTGTTGATGTTGAATATGGTTGAGAATCTACTGTTGAGTAAGATGTTTGAACGAATATTGCTGTTGCTGAATGCGTAGTCTGATTAGGGTGAATTAATGTGTTAATTACTTGGCATTACATATTGTTCTATAATGCTTATTATATTGATTGAGGAACTCACCCTTACGCCTATTTTTCAGGTAACGAGAAATGAGTTGAGTAGAAGCTTATGCTTGGAGTCTAGAGTAGTTTTTATGGGTCATGCTCTGATAGATGTAACATCGGGAGGGGATGTCTTAATTAATTTGATATCGGTTGTTGATGATTTACATGTATTGTGTTACATGTTTTACATCGAGTTGAATTTTATTCCGCTGCGAATTATGCAAAGAACCTTATTTGGATTAAATAAATGAGCATGACAGGATATTTTAATGATTTTTATGAAATGATTGTGTGACACCCTTCGGGGCATAATTACTCTGATGAATATATTGTTATTTTAATTATAATAATTTGGGGTATTTAGAAGGGTGTTACACGTATGACCCATTCTACTCCCCAGTGAAGTCGACAGCCTAATGAATGACTCACTATACGGTCTGGCGTATGACCCAGTGGCACCCATGACTTCAGATATCTTCTAACGTATGACGCACTCTGAAGCTCTCATCATCAAACTTCCTAGATGGCATCTTTAAGCCCGTCTCCATCAAGACTAACTAATTGACAAGTGCAAATTTTTGGGGCGTTCTAAGTGTTCAATAATCTTCCACCTCCAGACCACGAATGGCGTACATACCATTCTGACTCTCTCGGTTCAAGAATATTGAACAGGGGCAGCTGTCATACCCCAAAATTTGCCCATTAATATTTTAAGACATTTTGCAGGGCATTCCGACTCATTTTTATGACACTGATCTTAAAGGAACAAAGGCCCAGCTCACGAATGGCCCAATCCAGAAAATGGCCCAAACGGGCCTGTTCGCTACGCGCTCGCTACACGCTCGCCTAGCGAACGTTCGCTACGCGTTCGCTACACGCTCGCCTAGCGAAGCTGACAGACAACAGAAAATTTCGGGCTTCATTCTGAGCCCATTAGGTCATGAAAAAGAACATTATAAATACCAGCACTTCAGTAATGAAAAGAAAAACGAAAAAAGGAGAGAGGAGAACCCTAGCAAGCAAACCCTAACACTAACAGAGGCTAACCCTGAGAATTCCGAGTAACCCTAAAGGAAACCCTGAAGGAAAAGCCGGCGGCAGCAAGGTCACTTCCGCTCAATTCGATCCGATCGGCCAATTCAAGGTTATAATTCGATTACAAACAGGTTGGCATTGCTATTACTACCTTATGTTCTTAATTTGCATATGGCATTATGATTAAATTTATGAAAATATCTTAAGTTTGTCATGTGAATTTTAGTGGGTACTTGAATACCTTAAATGATTAACCATATAATTGCTGTAATGAAAGCCATAAGGCATAAAATTGGTTGAAATTATACTGATCTCAAAACCAGAATCCGCAGTCGCTCGCTAGCACGTCGCTAAGCGAGCATGCAGCGAGTATTCGCTAAGCCTTCGCTAGGCGAGGCAGGCGCGAACCTGACAGTAGCCGACTTTTCTGTTCTGATTTTTCGTTCATGTTTTATCATAGCCAGGCATTGTTTATCTGATCCTATTACTGTTGTGATTTCTTTTGTGGTGTAATCCTCGATTGCACCCTGATTTGGTGTTCTAACCCGTTTGTTGAATTTTTGCAAAGGTTCACATGTCCCAGGAAAAGATTGTTGTTTAAGTCTTCCACTTTATTTATGGGATACCTTGTGAAGATCCACCCTAAATCGCTTAATTAATCTTAATGTGTTAATTTTAATGTATTAATTTTAATGTATTGATTTTAATGTGGAGATTCATCCTAATTACCTAATTAACTTTAAAATATGGCCTTTAAATATGTGATCTTGGACCTCTCTTTGTTGCCTTACGGTATTATGGTCATGTCCCGCGAATGTAGGGATACACTTAGCAAAGACCCTTCGGTTAAATCATCATAAAATAAATCATGGTCCCTCGGATGTTGCCTTCGAAAATACGATTTTGTCCCTCGATGACCTTTCGGTGTAGCCTACGGTTAAATGATGATAGTCCCTTCGAATGCTAAGGTATCCTTACAACTGTTGCCTTCAATGACCTATCGATGACCCTACGATGACCCTTAAACATCCAAAGGATAAAACTACTTACTCCTCAATAGTAAGGACAGTTTTACCCTCATAAGGATAGGAAATGCCCATAACGACCTCAGGAAGGTATAACTCTCAATTACTGGATCATAACCTAAAACATTTTCCACCCCTCACACTTTGCAAATCCTAGAAAATCACCACTTGGTATACATTCATACTAGAATCATTACCAAGTTACATTTTTCTAAACCGTTTTCAAAATCAAACGAGATAAATACTTTGTATACATTCATACGAGAATCATTACAAAGTTAAACTCTCTTTTCGAAACATTTTTTAAACAATTCACGAACACTTTTCAGACAAAAATATAAGTGATCCAGCAATTAAGAGCCCATGGATAACCATGGATACAAAGGGTGCTAACACCTTCCCTTTGTATAATGTACCTCCCGAACCCAAAATCTATTGAGGTCTTTCCTGTTCTTTTCCACCTTTCCTTATTGGATAAAAGAAAAGTCGGTGGCGACTCTTGCTATCCGCGACATTGCGATAAAAAGCAAAACACCCCAAGTCAGTTCACCGTATGACAGTAGCTTTTTACGGAATCGAAATCGGAGGTCCGGAAGTCCTCCGACGGCGAAAAATGCGGGGATTCTGCATTCTGTTCGTGTTAGCGCAGGAACAGCTTTCTGTCTTGCGTTAACCGGTTAACCCAGGGTGTTAACCGGTTAACATTGTTATGAATTATGAGAAATTGCTGTCTGTCTTGCGTTAACCGGTTAACCCAGGGCGTTAACCGGTTAACACTGTTAAAATGTGCCAGGAAGCGTGTTCTGTTTTGCGTTAACCGGTTAACCCAGGGCGTTAACCGGTTAACACTGTTGGAAAAGTGGAAATTTGATATTCAAATATTGTGGACATATTTGATGATTGGCCTATATTGGTGTATGATATAGTAGGGATTATTTCCCGTTGTTTTGAGCAGTATAGGTATTAGTAGAGTGTGCTAATACTGTGATTTATTATTTGGCATGATATGAATACGATTCTGTGATAAATATGCTGATGATGTATGATGGTATGCATAATGCTGTGAATATATCTATTATGTATGCAATTGTGGATGGACTGTTTATGGCTTAGAGTGTGAGCATATGTCCATTGTGGATTGTTGTTGATGTTGCATGCTAGGTGATTTAGCGTGCATAGTATGGCCTTTATGGTGGTAGCTAATTCCCATGGTGAGGAATTAGTGAGTGAGTTATTGTGGATTGTTGTTGATGTTTGCATGCTAGGTGATTTAGCGTGCATAGCATAGCCCTTGGGGTGGTAGCTAATTCCCATGGTGAGGAATTAGTGAGTGAGTCACTAGGTCTCAAATGAGTGGGACTAGTGAGCTTGGTAGCCGTATCTGGATTTGATCGGTGAGGTTGAACTATGTGTTCACGAATAGTCGGTACCGCATGCATGGAGTCTCATTACATAATGTATGTATGGCGTATAATATGAATGGATGTATTCCAATATTATACGTGTGTTTTGTGTTGTGTTGTGTATGAGTATGAGTTGATGTTGCCGTTGCTGAATGTGTGATATGATTAGGGTGATGAATGTGTTAATTTACTTAACATTACATGATATTTTATAATGCTTGTTATATCGATTTGAGGAACTCACCCTTACAACTATGTTTCAGGTAACGAGCAGTGATTGAGTAGAAGCTAGTGCTTGGAGTCTAGTGTAGTTCCTTAGTGAGTCATGCTCTGGTATATGTAACATCGGGACGGGATGTTTTACCTTGTTTCATTTTGGTTGTTGAACAACTTTACATGTAATGTGTTACATGGTTTGCATGTTGTTAGAATTCTATCCGCTGCGTATTGTGCAATGTTTTATTTTGATTAATAAATGAGCATGACAAGATATTTTGGTGAATGGTGTGAAGTGTCAAGTGTGACACCCTGAAATTGCATATCTACTCTGATTTATATTTTGTGTTTAATTAATTATTGGGGTATTTCAGAAGGGTGTTACAGGCTCCCTCCGACATGTCAGGAATAGACACCAAAGTGGTAATCTATCGCCTCGACATCCTGTAATACCCCAAAATTTATCCTTCATTTTTCCTAAAAAAAAAAAAAAAAAAAAAAAACGAAAACGAAAATAAAAAACGAAAACGAAAAAAAAAATTAATTAATTAAAATAAATAAATAAAATATAACAAATTATTTTGGACTTGGGTCTCCCTCATTTAAGCCCATTACCCACGAAAATCAGTCTATAAATACTGAGGCTTCAGTAGAGGAAAAGACACTTGGAGTTACACTGGGAGATTCACTTGAGAAAAAGGGAGAGAAGCAAAATACTCTGAGGTTTCCTTGGAACAAAACCCCGAGGAAAAAGATAGTGAGAGAAGAACTAACAGAGTTCAGAGCAGCCTCCAAACCCTGAAGGGAAATCAACTTGTAAACCTCACGGGTGCAACTCAATTTCAATCAAGCTCTCCAATCAGGTTTGCCCTATATCCATCATCTTTATGCCTTTTATTTGAATGCTCTAAATGTATGAGGTATTATGGGTGAATTTGATACCTTTTTTGTGAGCCTTTTGTGAATTTTGATGGAATTATTCATGTGGTTACATTTTGATTTAGGGGCAACTCTGGATTACCCTATTTTGTTTATTCTAACCTGTCTTGTGTTTCCATGGCATTGTTTTCTCTTGATTTCATCCTGCTGCTCTAACCCTTTGTCGAGTTTTGTGAGGGCTCACATGGCTTTCGCAGAGACACTCGCGTGGTTTCCCACTTTATTTGTGGGATACCCCCAGGAGTTTTATTCTGATTATTCGTGTTGATTGATTTCCTTTGACGGTCCAGCTGGAGACATTTCAGGGTTTCTTGCCCCTTTAACTGCTATAGCTTCGGATCTTTATCCGTGTGGTAATTTTTTCCCTTTCTCATACTTTATCGCTTTCTTAGCTGGAAGACCTCGATAGGAGGCAATGTTTGAGCCCCTTGGTGGCATTTTACTTTGAGATACATGTTTTGTGTTTTGTATTCATATCCCCACATGTAGCGCGGTTCCTTCGTCAAGGACTGCCTTTTTGCCCTCGAGCATCCCAAACCCCAAAACCCAAAGCAACAGTTTACTCCTTCTACTACAGGCGAGTAAGTCTCCAAAGGTCGAGCATCCGGTAGATTGCGTAGTGACGTCGTTCGTCCAAAACCCAATCCATAACCCCGTAGTTAGCCGAACTACGGCTTGCTCTGATTCTCATTCCAGATGAGATACGTAGGCATAAGACGCGATGTCTTAGCGAGCACACATCCCCCAACCCATAGGTCAGCCGAGCTACGAAGACTCTGATTCTCATATTCAGATGAGATACGTATGCAGTGGATGCGACATCCGCGCGAGTCATTTTCATTTAACCCTTTTTTTTGGGTAAACAACACAAGATAAACTCACACCCTTTAGACAAAAACTACAAAAGTGGATCCCGTAGAGTACTACGGATGCGTAGGGGTGCTAATACCTTCCCTTCGCATAACCGACTCCCGAACCCAAGATTTGGTTGCGAGACCCCGTCTTGTCCTTTCCTTTTTTCAGGTTTACTTCGAGGGTTTCCTTTCCCTCCCTTGGGATAAATAACGCACGGTGGCGACTCTTCTGTCATTTTCTTTCGCCGGTTGTTTTTTCGCACACTGTATTTTTCAGGTTGCGACAGCTGGCGACTCTGCTGGGGACCTTTAAGAAGTTGACCTCTTGCTGGTCAATCTTCCCTAAGCGAGTCCCTCCTAGCTTTTGTAGTTTGTTTGTTTATTGGGTGTTCATGCTTTTGTACAGTTATTTATTTACCTGCTTTACCTTATTTCATTGTGTACATATCATTGCTGTATCTGTTGGTTGGCTATGGCTGCTTGGTGATTTTTGTGAGATGAGTTCTATACCCGAACTCGAGTGCACTTAAGATAGGAGAATGGCATAGTCCTGTCAACTTGTGTGGAGTATTCCTTAGCGAGTTAACTTGCAAGCCCATTCACTTGGTGGAGGTCATGTTGAGATCAATAATGTCACATAAGTAAGTTGTGGTTAGACATTACTTGTTCCAATATAGACCTAAGAAGCCAAGGACCTTAGTTTACCTAACCCATCTTGGCCTATTCGTAGGACGTAGTGCGAAAGTCGTTCAAATGTAAGATTTGATACGATTGTTACGCGATACTACACTCATAAGAGTCTCTCTTGAGAGTATTGTTGGAATACGAGTAGTCGTTCCTCTGATAATATCCGAAAGATGGGATTATGACTATGGGAACCTTTTGTAGAACATGTTTGGCAGGTTTGAACCTTAGTACACTCCTTTTGGGTGGTTCTTAACCTAAACTCCATGCTCGTGACTTGCAACAAACCCTTGATTCATGGTTGATCTGATCAGGTATCCTTAATATCAATGAAACTCGGGTATTGATAAGGTGTAAACCATAATCCACCAAAATGGGTGGTTGATATTAAGGATAACATGACCCATCCCATGACCTTTGTTGGTGTGCTCTTAATTTCTCTCCAGACAGTGCAACCTGACAGATGTTCAAGCAGATACAGCAATCCTGATTCCCATGCCACTGCACTGCATTCACATCATTTTGCATCACATCATTTTGCATTCATAATCATTCACACATGTTTATCCATTTCTGTGGGGTTTATATCTTCCACTTGATTCTAGTTGGGATTTTCTTGGTTCTCATCAACGGCTTAGTCTTTTCTTACACTGTTTATCAAATGTGAGACTGGAATCAAGGGGGTAGAATACCTTTGGAATTGATAAACATGTCATTGCATTTGCATATTCATTAGCATGTCTTGCATAACAGGTACTGCCGCAGGGCTGTGACCATTCCAGCTGCAGCGCCACTACAACAACAACAATCACAACATCAACCAGCTCAGTATCAACAGCAGCAACAACCGGGTAACAGACCCGCTTATCAACAGAGGCAAAGGATGATGGACCGACGTTTCGACACCCTTCCAATGTCGTACGCTCAGTTGCTTTCTAGTCTTCAACAACTACAACTTGTGCAACTGCGCACTCTGGCTCCTCCTATTGGTAGACTTCCGGTGGGTTACGACGCCAACGCTAGGTGTAGCTTCCACTCTGGGGCACCTGGCCATGACATTGAGAACTGCAAAGCTTTTAAGCACGTAGTTCAGGACATCATAGATTCAAAGGCCATCGACCTTGCACCAGCTCCGAATGTCGTCAACAATCCCATTCCCCAGCATGGTGGTGCGAACGTTAATTTGGTAGAGGGAGAAGCCAAGTCCATTAAGGATGTGTTGAAGTTGAAGACTCCATTGTTGGATATCAAAGGATGCTTGCTGAAGGCCGATGTTTTCCCCGGTTGTGGGAAGGGTTGTTTGGATTGTGCTACTCATAGTGGAGGTTGTTTGAAGCTACAACAGGGTATCCAGGCCTTGCTCGACAAAGGTATCCTCCAGGTTGAAGATTTGTCTGTCCAAGAGTCTATGGAAGGGGTTGAGGGAGAAGTGTTTGAAGATGCTACTGATGAATTCGCAGATGTTGTTCCTACTGATTCTGTAATCCGTGATGATGTAGTTATTTTTTCCAATGTGGATGATTCTGATGTAATTGAACTTGATTCCGATGTTTCGGACGTGTGTACTTCAACGCCTCAGACTCTTCAGGGGCCGATCACTTTCTCCAGTGCTGGCATCATTCAGTATGGTCAAGTCTCTGCAGTCGACGAAGAAGATGGGGATAGGGATTGTGACATTGACAACTGGGTGCGTCCGAGGATCCCGGGTGAAGTCATCAACAATTGGTCTTCTGAAGAGATTATCCAAGTCACTCTTCTTGAAGAGTAATTTTCTTTGTTTATTCATGCATATCCAAGTCTTACGTTCCGCCCAGGGCGTAATGACTCATTGTAGGGCCCATCTATGTGACACTTGCATTTTTTATCATAAATAAAGGACGTATTTTTGCATTCAAATATTTCGTTCCCTGTCTTTCTATTTTTGCAGTTTTTCAAAATAAAAAAATGGCAATGTTTTGTTTAGTTTTCACTTCTTGTTCACACTCATAAGCACATACCATCACTCATGCAGATGCACATCACCGGATCCTATTGATAACGGTTCTGCTATGGCTCGCTTCGACTTTGAAAATCCAATCTTTCAAGCTGAAGAAGAGGATGATGAAGATTGTGAACTCCCTGAAGAACTTACCAGGTTATTGAAACAAGAGGAAAGGGTTATTCAACCGCATCAAGAGTCTGTTGAAGTGATTAATCTCGGCACCGAAGACGCCAAGAGAGAAATCAAAATAGGGGCTGCTTTGGAAGATAATGTGAAGAAAGGGCTGATTGAATTGCTGCAAGAATACGTTGACATCTTCGCCTGGTCTTATCAGGACATGCCTGGGCTGGACACAGACATCGTGGTACACCGTTTGCCTCTCAAAGAAGGTTGTCCTCCGGTCAAGCAGAAGCTCAGAAGAACAAGACCAGAGATGGCTGTCAAGATAAAGGAAGAAGTGCAAAAGCAGTTGGATGCAGGGTTTCTAGCAGTCACCAATTATCCGCCATGGGTTGCGAACATCGTCCCAGTACCTAAGAAGGACGGAAAGGTACGGATGTGTGTCGACTACCGGGATCTGAACAAAGCTAGCCCTAAAGATGATTTCTCATTACCTCACATCGACGTTTTGGTGGATAATACAACTCAGTTCTCGGTATTCTCCTTCATGGATGGCTTTTCTGGCTATAACCAAATCAAGATGGCACCAGAAGACATGGAAAAGACAACTTTCATAACCCCATGGGGCACCTTCTGCTACAAGGTGATGCCGTTTGGTCTGAAAAATGCCGGAGCAACATATCAGCGAGCGATGGTGACATTGTTCCATGATATGATTCATCATGAAATCGAGGTTAATGTGGATGATATGATTGCCAAATCTCAGACAGAAGAAGAACATTTGGTGAATTTGCAGAAACTGTTTGAGCGTTTGAGGAAATTCAAACTGAGACTTAACCCGAACAAGTGCACTTTCGGGGTGAGATCGGGAAAATTGTTGGGTTTTATCGTTAGCGGAAAAGGGATTGAGGTGGATCCCGACAAAGTAAAAGCGATACAGGAAATGCCAGAGCCAAGAACGGAGAAGCAAGTCCGTAGTTTCTTAGGGAGGTTGAACTACATTGCAAGGTTCATCTCTCACCTAACAACCACGTGTGAGCCAATTTTCAAATTGCTGAGGAAAGATCAGGCTATCAGGTGGAATGAAGATTGTCAAAGGGCTTTCGAGAAGATAAAAGAGTATTTGCAGAAACCTCAAATCCTTATACCTCCAGTTCCTGGGAGACCTCTGATAATGTACCTATCAGTGACTGAGAACTCGATGGGGTGTGTATTGGGACAACATGACGAGTCTGGTCGAAAAGAGCATGCCATATACTACCTTAGCAAAAAGTTTACCGACTGTGAAATCAAATATTCGCAGCTTGAGAAAACTTGCTGTGCTTTGGCCTGGGCTGCTCGCCGACTGAGGCAGTATATGTTGAACCATACTACCTTGTTGATTTCTAAGATGGATCCAGTGAAATACATATTTGAGAAGCCGGCTCTCACCGGACGTGTTGCCCGTTGGCAGATGATTTTAACAGAGTATGACATCCAGTATACGTCACAGAAGGCCATCAAAGGGAGTATTCTGTCAGACTACCTTGCCGAGCAACCGATTGATGATTATGAGCCAATGAAGTTTGAATTCCCTGATGAAGACATCATGTTCCTCAAGATGAAAGACTGTGAAGAGCCAGTTGTTGAGGAGGGACCTGATCCAAACGAAAAGTGGACTTTGTTGTTTGATGGGGCTGTCAATGCTAGAGGTAGTGGAATTGGCGCTGTCATTACTACTCCGAAGGGTGCCCACATGCCTTTCACCGCTCGTTTGACTTTTGAGTGCACAAATAATGAAGCTGAGTACGAGGCCTGTATCTTGGGTATTGAGCAAGCCATTGATCTGAGAATCAAGACTCTGGACATCTTCGGAGATTCAGCTCTGGTGATCAATCAAGTGAATGGTGATTGGAATACTCTCCAGCCCACTCTGGTCCCCTACAGAGATTACACGAGAAGACTGTTGACTTTCTTCACAACAGTAAAATTGTATCATATACCTCGTGATGAGAACCAGATGACAGACGCACTTGCTACTCTATCCTCCATGATCAAGGTAATTCGTTGGAACCATGCTCCCAGGATCGATGTGATGCGCCTTGACAGGGCCGCGTATGTGTTTGCTGCTGAACTGGTAGTCGATGACAAGCCTTGGTATCACGATATCAAGTGCTTTCTGAAGAATCAAGAGTACCCTGCAGGGGCATCCAACAATGACAGAAAGACTTTGAGAAGATTGGCAGGCAGTTTCTTCTTGAACAAAGACGATGTGTTGTATAAGAGGAACTTCGACATGATTTTGCTCAGATGCGTGGACAGACACGAGGCGGACATGTTAATGCAGGAAGTTCATGAAGGTTCCTTCGGTACTCATGCCGGTGGACATGCAATGGCTAAGAAATTGTTGAGAGCGGGTTATTATTGGATGACCATGGAATCAGATTGCTTCAAATATGCTCGGAAGTGTCATAAATGCCAGATTTATGCTGATAAGGTGCATGTACCGCCGAATCCTCTGAATGTGATGTCTTCGCCGTGGCCGTCTGCTATGTGGGGCATTGACAGTATTGGAAAGATTGAGCCGACTGCTTCCAATGGGCATCGCTTCATCCTTGTTGCCATCGACTATTTCACCAAGTGGGTTGAAGCAGCGTCATTTGCGAATGTCACCAGACATGTGGTTGCCCGTTTCATCAAGAAAGAAATCATTTGTCGCTATGGGATTCCCGAAAGAATCATTACTGATAATGGTTCTAATCTCAACAACAAAATGATGAAGGAGTTGTGTCGGAACTTCAACATTCAGCATCACAATTCTTCCCCTTACCGCCCTAAGATGAACGGCGCTGTTGAGGCAGCAAATAAGAACATAAAGAAGATTGTGCAGAAGATGGTCGTCACGTACAGAGATTGGCATGAGATGCTACCTTTCGCCTTGCATGGGTACCTCACTTCAGTACGTACATCGACCGGGGCAACCCCTTACTCCCTGGTGTATGGTATGGAAGCAGTCCTACCTGTTGAAGTGGAGATTCCTTCTCTAAGAGTCATGTTGGATGTCAAGTTAGATGAAGCTGAATGGATTCGGACAAGGTTCAATGAGTTGAGTCTTATCGAAGAGAAGCGAATGGCAGCCATTTGTCATGGGCAGTTGTATCAGAGTCGGATGAAGAGAGCTTTTGATCAGAAAGTGCGTCCTTGTTGTTTCCAAGTCGGAGATTTAGTGTTGAAAAGGATCCTTCCTCCTCAGACAAATCACAGGGGCAAGTGGACTCCTAACTATGATGGACCGTATATTGTCACCAAGGTTTTTGATGGTGGGGCTTTAATGCTTGCAACTATGGATGGTGAAAACTTCACTTCCCCTGTGAACTCAGACGCAGTTAAAAAATACTTCGCATAAAATAGACCCGCTGGACAGTAAAAAGAATAGTCCAGGCAAAAAATGGGCATCCCGACGAACCAAGAAAATGAAAAGGTTCGGGCAAAAATTAGGGATTAAAAATGAAAAGATCGTACACCCGGTAAGTTGAAAACCTGAAAAGGCAACTTAGGCAAAAAATGGGTATCCCGGTGGATTGAAAACCCGAAAAGGGCGATCCAGGCAAAAGTTAGGGATTAAGCGAATGACTGCGTTCTGAGTAGTTCTGAATCTCATCTCGTGCCAATGACTGGAAATTTTTGAAGGATAGGAAACAGTCCAATCACTCTTTCAGAAAGCTGATCATCTGGAGGATCTTGAAGACGGGCAAGTCATAGCAGAATTGGAACCCAATAGAAATCCATTTCACATTGCCATTAGATTAATTTCTGTTTTTATCTTTTGTGCGATTACCTCTTTCCAGGGATTGCTTCCTGATGTAAATGCCTATTCAGAGGCCATTCAATCAATAAAATCATGTTATTCAGTATATCTCTGTTTTCATTTTCATTTTACTGTTTTGTTTGCAAAAATGACGTCCGAATTTTTGATAAACATTGCATCATGACACGTAAGGGCTTTACAGGTACATGCTTAATAAACATTTAAAATTGCTGTAAATTTTAAGTGCTTTGGATCGTCTATTCAGAACAGATACCCTCGGGGTATTTCCTTAAAATTCCCTGCATATGATCGTGAATATCTTCCCCAGTGAAGTCACCAACAGACAAATTCGGTGTCTTATCCCTGCAGAGCTGATCAGAGCGTTGGATTCTTCAATCCCCAGCAGTTTCTCACCATCGCACTTCCCCAAGCGGTTGTTTCAGGACATACACTCCCCAGCGGAGTTGACAGTGCCAGACTGTATCTTCCCAGCAGAAGTGGCTGCTCCTTAGAGTTCGATGCCAGATCGATAATCCCAATGCCAGATCCATGGTTTCTTTTCTTGAAGCAGAACCTCGGTACCGTATCAGTGTTTGCTCCCCCTGCTGAGTCATCTCTCGCAAACCGTGGTTGCCAGAATCATTGTAGCTCTCCTCAGCAGCAGGCTTCCAATGCCATTCTTTCCCCGATCAGAGTCTCAGTATGGCCAGAACACCGCATGGCTAGTCATCTCCCCACAGAGTTCATTGTGGTGTGCATCTCCAACAGCCTTGCCAGGGTCCAGAAGATGGTGATCATTTCCCCAGTAGATCCCCTTGCCTCGGCTTGGCATTCTACCCAGCATTTCGCATCCCTGCATGTAGAATCATATTGCATTGCATCCTTCCAAATCGCGTAGCATTTCCATTTTCATGGAGCATTACGCCATTGAAAAATTCAAACATACGCATGTAAGCATAAAACATTCTCGGTATCCCAAGTGATAAGCTAGAAGTTGTTTCCAGTACTCAGACTGAAGATTGTTCATGACTTAACTTTGTTATCCCCAGCAAGTGTCATTGGCCCATGCGCCGCCTCTATTATCATTCCCTATTTTTGCCAATGCTGACAGGCATGAAGTTTTCCGGTATCCAGACCGAAGTGGCATTCAGGCCAGTTTTCCGGTATCCAGACCGAAGTGGCATTCAGGCCAATTTTCCGATATTCAGATCGAAGAAGTTTCCGACGTTCAGGTCGATGCGACTTGTGGCATTCATGCCAGTGTTCCGATATTCAGATCGAAGTGGCATTCAGGCTAGTGTTCCGATATTCAGATCGAAGTGGCATTCAGGCTAGTGTTCCGATATTCAGATCGAAGTGGCATTCAGGCCAAGTCTTTTCGATGTTCAGATCGAAGAAGTTTCCGACGTTCAGGTCGATGCAACTTGTGGCATTCAGGCCAATTTTCCGATGTTCAGATCGAAGAAGTTTCCGACGTTCAGGTCGATGCGACTTGTGGCATTCAGGCCAAGTTTCCGACGTTCAGATCGAAGTCATTTCCAGTATTCAGACTGATGAGCGGCATTCAGGCCATGGTTATTTTTGTGTTACCATTTATTTTGGTATCCAAGTTAACATTCTTTTTCGGTATTCAGACTGACTTTCACCGTACCAGACGGATTCTTCTTTCAAGACCACCTCTTTGTCGATTCTGACAGACATTGTTACTTCACTTCACTTCAGTGCAAATTTTTGGGCTTTTATTGTATTCAATCCCTTGATACCTCGAAAGCACGAAAGCAGCTGTCATCTTCCTTCCGGGTCTCCAGTTGATTGAATAGGGGCAGTTGTAATACCCCAAAATTTATCCTTCATTTTTCCTAAAAAAAAAAAAAAAAAAAAAAAAAAAAACGAAAACGAAAAAAAAAAAAAAATTTAATTAATTAATTAATTAAATAATTAAAATAAATAAATAAAATATAACAAATTATTTTGGACTTGGGTCTCCCTCATTTAAGCCCATTACCCACGAAAATCAGTCTATAAATACTGAGGCTTCAGTAGAGGAAAAGACACTTGGAGTTACACTGGGAGATTCACTTGAGAAAAAGGGAGAGAAGCAAAATACTCTGAGGTTTCCTTGGAACAAAACCCCGAGGAAAAAGATAGTGAGAGAAGAACTAACAGAGTTCAGAGCAGCCTCCAAACCCTGAAGGGAAATCAACTTGTAAACCTCACGGGTGCAACTCAATTTCAATCAAGCTCTCCAATCAGGTTTGCCCTATATCCATCATCTTTATGCCTTTTATTTGAATGCTCTAAATGTATGAGGTATTATGGGTGAATTTGATACCTTTTTTGTGAGCCTTTTGTGAATTTTGATGGAATTATTCATGTGGTTACATTTTGATTTAGGGGCAACTCTGGATTACCCTATTTTGTTTATTCTAACCTATCTTGTGTTTCCATGGCATTGTTTTCTCTTGATTTCATCCTGCTGCTCTAACCCTTTGTCGAGTTTTGTGAGGGCTCACATGGCTTTCGCAGAGACACTCGCGTGGTTTCCCACTTTATTTGTGGGATACCCCCAGGAGTTTTATTCTGATTATTCGTGTTGATTGATTTCCTTTGACGGTCCAGCTGGAGACATTTCAGGGTTTCTTGCCCCTTTAACTGCTATAGCTTCGGATCTTTATCCGTGTGGTAATTTTTTCCCTTTCTCATACTTTATCGCTTTCTTAGCTGGAAGACCTCGATAGGAGGCAATGTTTGAGCCCCTTGGTGGCATTTTACTTTGAGATACATGTTTTGTGTTTTGTATTCATATCCCCACATGTAGCGCGGTTCCTTCGTCAAGGACTGCCTTTTTGCCCTCGAGCATCCCAAACCCCAAAACCCAAAGCAACAGTTTACTCCTTCTACTACAGGCGAGTAAGTCTCCAAAGGTCGAGCATCCGGTAGATTGCGTAGTGACGTCGTTCGTCCAAAACCCAATCCATAACCCCGTAGTTAGCCGAACTACGGCTTGCTCTGATTCTCATTCCAGATGAGATACGTAGGCATAAGACGCGATGTCTTAGCGAGCACACATCCCCCAACCCATAGGTCAGCCGAGCTACGAAGACTCTGATTCTCATATTCAGATGAGATACGTATGCAGTGGATGCGGCATCTGCGCGAGTCATTTTCATTTAACCCTTTTTTTTGGGTAAACAGCACAAGATAAACTCACACCCTTTAGACAAAAACTACAAAAGTGGATCCCGTAGAGTACTACGGATGCGTAGGGGTGCTAATACCTTCCCTTCGCATAACCGACTCCCGAACCCAAGATTTGGTTGCGAGACCCCGTCTTGTCCTTTCCTTTTTTCAGGTTTACTTCGAGCGTTTCCTTTCCCTCCCTTGGGATAAATAACGCACGGTGGCGACTCTTCTGTCATTTTCTTTCGCCGGTTGTTTTTTCGCACACTGTATTTTTCAGGTTGCGACACATCCACCTTTTCTCCAAACTATTGGCACAGAGGAAGTGGAAATTTAGTGTGGAGAAGAGGGATGTCATTAATGAATAAATGGGAAAGCTATCTGACGTCAAGTTCATCATAAAAACGAAATATTCCACTTGGCTGGCCAATGTGGTTCTAGTACGGAAAGTTAAAAACAAATGGCGCATGTGTGTAGATTTCACTAACCTAAATACCGCCTTCCCTAAAGATTTGTACCCACTGTCAGACATCGATCGCCTCATTGAAGGATCGTCTAGTTACCGCATGTTGAACTTCATGGATGCATACATGAGGTATAGTCGTATTTGGATGGATCCGCACCCAAAAGAGGATTTATCTAGAATCATGATAACTACTACTATTACAATGTCATGCCTTTCGGCCTTAAGAACGGTGGTGCCGCCTACCAGTGACTCATGGATGTTGTCTTCTCCAACCAAATAGGGAGAAACCAGGAAGTCTATATTGATGACAGGATAATCAAGACTATCAAATGGTGCTGTCATGTAGAGGGTTTGGAAGATGTCCTGGTGTCAATCAGAAAGTATTGTATGCATCTACACCCCACCAAGTGCTCTTTCGGGGTCCAGGAGGAGAAATTTATAGGCTTCATGTTGACACAAAGGGGTATCAAGGCTAACACGGATAAGTGCCAAGCAATAGTCACAATTAGGATCACGACCAACATAAAGGAAATACAATAGATCACGGATTGTCTCACTGCCCTATCTCGCTTCCTTTCCTACACAGGTGAGAAAGCTTTCCTCTTCTTCACCGCCTTAAAAAGGAAGGAGAGGTTTGAGTGTACCCCTGAGTGCGATGATGCTTTCACCAAAGTCAAGAACTTTCTTGCATCGCCTTTTGTCCTGACTTGTTTGAGAGAGCAATTATCTTTGCTATTCTACATTTTGGTCACAGACCAAGCGATCTCAGTCATTGTCTAAGAAATTGACAAGGAGGAGAAACCTATGTATTTTATAAGCAAAGTGTTCATAGGCGCCAAAGCACGCTATCGGAATATTGAGAAGTTGGTGCTAGCCTTCGTCGTTGCAGCGAGGAAATTGAGACCATACTTTCAAGGTTACAAGATCCTAGTAAACACCAATTATCATGTTCATCAAGTTTTGAAAAATCCATATCTAGCAGGGAGAATGGTATCTTAGGCAGTGGAACTTTAAGAATATGATATCCAATATGTCCTGAGGGGGAGTATCAAGTCACAAGCTCTAGAAGATTTCGTAGTAAAATTCAGCTCGCTCGTAGACAAGAAAACATCCATACAGTGGGATCTATCTATAGATGTCGCCTCAAACATAAAAAAAGAGCAACGTTTGAATAATCCTAGAAGGGCCTGGAAACATATTCATTGAGAAAGCTTTAAAATTTGATTTCACCGCCACCAAAAGCCAGGAGAAATACGAAAGCTTTCATCATCGGAATTATCCTCGCCTTAGAATTGAGAGCCTCTAGATTGAAGGCCAAAAGTGACTCCCAGTTGGTCGCCAACCGAGTCTCTGGGTAGTACCAAGCCAATGGCCCTCAGCTAATAAGATATTTGCAAAAGGTATGGAGTCTGTCCACTCGCTTCTCCTCCTTTGAAATAGAGCATGCTCTCCGTGAACAAAACTTCATAGAAGACCTTATGTTCAAGCTAGCCACCTCAAAAATGGTGAGCTTCAATGGAACATTTACCCAAGAGACCCTCGTCTCCCCCATTATAGAGGTAGATAAGGTTCACACCCTAGAATCATATTGCGCTATCTACAGATTAACAAACCCCCACTAGGCGATGGAGATGCAAGAAGGGTCCGGAAACAGGTTGCTAAGTACACCCTGCTCTATGTAAAACTATATAAAATGGGGAGATCCTCTCCCATGTTATGATGTATGGGCGAGCACAAAATCTCCTTGGTTCTTGTTGAGGTGCGCAAGGGCGTAGACAACAGTCATATTGGCAGAAAATGTAACACCCTTCTAAAATACCCCAAATATTTAATTAAAACAACAAATATATACATCAGAGTAAAGGTGCAATTAAGGGTGTCACACAATCACTTCACACCAATCATCAAAATAACTGTCATACTCTTTTATTAATTCAAAACATAAAGCATTTGCACAATACGCAGCGGATAGAAATCAAATCAATCATGCAAAACATGTAACACATTACATGTAAAATTATTCAACAAGGTAAAACATCCCGTCCCGATGTTACATCTATCAGAGCATGACCCACTAAGGAACTACACTAGACTCCAAGCTCTAGCTTCTACTCAATCACTGCTCGTTACCTGAAACATAGTTGTAAGGGTGAGTTCCTCAATCGATATAATAAGCATTATAAAATATCATGTAATGCTAAGTAAATGAACACATCTCATCACCCTAATCATATCACACACCCAGTAACGGCAACATCAACTCAATCCTACTCAACATCAACACAACACACAACACACAACACACAACACACGTATAATACTGGAATACATCCATTCATATTATACGCCATTCATACATTATGCAATGAGACTCCATGCATGCGGTACCGACTATTCGTGAACATATAGTTCAACCTCACCGATCAACTCCAGATACGGCTACCAAGCCCACTAGTCCCACTCATTTGAGACCTAGTGACTCACTCACTAATTCCTCACCATGGGAATTAGCTACCACCCCAAGGGCTATGCTATGCACGCTAATCACCTAGCATGCAAACATCAACAACAATCCACAATGATTTACTCACTAATTCCTCACCATGGGAATTAGCTACCACCATAAAGGCCACAATATGCATGCTAATTCACCTAGCATACAACCATCAACAACAATCCACAAGGACATATGCTCACACTCTAAGCCATAAAACAGTCCATTCACAAATACATGCATAATATATACATTCACAACATTATGCATATTTTCACACATCATCGGCATATTTATCACATACTCATATCATGTCATGCCAATTAATTCAATCACAGTATTAGCACACTCTACTAATACCTACACTGCTCAAAACAACGGGAAATGATCCCTACTATATCATACACCGATATAGGCCAACCATCAAACATGTACACAACATTTTAAATATTAATTTTTCCACTTTTCAACAGTGTTAACCGGTTAACGCCCTGGGTTAACCGGTTAACGCAGACAGAACACGCTTCCTGGCACATTTTAACAGTGTTAACCGGTTAACGCCCTGGGTTAACCGGTTAACGCAAGCAAAACAGCAATACTTCACAATTCATAACAGTGTTAACCGGTTAACACCCTGGGTTAACCGGTTAACGCAAGACAGAAAGCTGTTCCTGCGCTAACACAAAGCAGAATGCAGAATTCTCCGCAATTTCCGCCGTTGGAGGACTTCCGGACCTCCGATTCCAATTCCGTAAAAAGCTACGTTTTCGGAAAATCACTACCCATCCAATTACATATTCAATTTCAGTTTTAACACAACTTATCCATCACAATTTTTCAGCATTCAACATCCCAATTAGGGTCAAATCAATGGTTCGTCACTACCCATTACATGTTAACCCATAATACCCATTAAACGACGATAAATCCCCCTTACCTGAGTTAATCCGGCGAATCTTTAAGCTTCAAGTTTTTCTCTTCTCCAACCTTCTTCCTCTTGCTCTGTCTCTTTGCCATTTTCCTCTTTTCAGCCGCTTCTCTGCTTTTCACGTGAAACCCTTTCTGTACCAAATGGAACTCTTTTTCTTATTTCCAACTTATATATATTTTCCAATAATTATTATTCCAATAATAATAATAATAATCCAATAATTCCAATTATTTAATTAAATTAATAAATATAATATTAACTTAAATTAAATAATTATCTTATTTTAATCGGGGTGTTACAACTCTCCCCCACTAAAAGAGTTTTCGTCCTCGAAAACATACCTCAAGCGAATAACTCTGGATAAGACTCCTTCATCTGACTCTCAAGTTCCCAAGTCACATTGCCACCTGCTGGTCCTCCCCAAGCTACCTTCACCAAGGCAATCTCTTTACCCCGCAACTGCTTCAACTCTCGATCCTCGATCCTCATAGGTGATGTTTCAACAGTCAGGTTATCTCTCACCTGTACATCATCTACTTGGACCACATGCGACGGATCATGAATGTACCTCCTCAACTGAGACACATGAAAAACCTCATGCAAATTCGCAAGTGACGGCGGTAAAGCGATACGATAGGCTACCTCCCCTATCTTCTCCAAAATCTGATAAGGACCAATAAATCGAGGTGTCAACTTCTTTGACTTCAAAGCTCGACCAACCCCAGTTATCGGAGTAACACGAAGAAACATATGATCTCCCTCTTGAAACTCAAGTGACTTCCTCCTCTTGTCGTGATAACTCTTCTGACGACTCTGAGCAATCCTCATCTTCTCCTGAATCATCTTAATCTTTTCCGTAGTTTGTTGAACAATCTCCGGTCCAACCACAGCGCTCTCACCGGACTCATACCAACATAAAGGTGTCCGACATCTCCTACCATACAAAGCTTCAAACGGTGTCATACCAATGCTCGAATGAAAACTATTGTTGTAGGTAAACTCAATCAAAGGTAAATAACAATCCCAAACACCTCCCTTTTCCAAAACACAAGCCCTCAAAAGATCCTCCAATGACTGAATCGTCCTCTCAGTCTGACCATCAGTCTGCGGATGATATGCAGAACTCAATCTCAGCTTAGTTCCCAAAGCCCTCTGCAAACCTTCCCAGAACTTCGATGTAAATCTAGGATCTCTGTCCGAAACAATACTCGACGGAATACCATGCAAACTTACAATTTTCTCAATATACAACTCAGCTAATCTCTCTAACGGATAATCCATTCTGATCGGAATGAAATGAACCGATTTTGTCAATCTGTCAACAATCACCCAAATAGCTTCAAAATTCTTAATCGTTCTCGGTAAACCAGAAACAAAATCCATACTGACACTATCCCACTTCCACTCTGGAATAGCCAACGGTTGCATTAGCCCAGACGGCTTCTGATGCTCAATCTTTGACTTCTGACAAGTCAAACAAGAATAAACAAAACTCGCAATTTCTCTCTTCATTCCCGGCCAC
Source organism: Lathyrus oleraceus (assembly GCF_024323335.1). Classification (NCBI taxonomy): domain Eukaryota; kingdom Viridiplantae; phylum Streptophyta; class Magnoliopsida; order Fabales; family Fabaceae; genus Lathyrus; species Lathyrus oleraceus. The sequence continues at coordinate 120,107,470 of NC_066579.1, forward strand.
CAAAATAACTTTTTCAAATCATGATACATTTTCGTAGCCCCAGGATGAATACTCAGGCCACTACGATGTCCTTCCTCAAGAATACTCTTCTTAAGTTCGATAACATCCGGAATACACACCCGATTACCAAATTTCAAAACACCATTCTCATTAACTCTGAATTCACCACCTTGACCTTGATTCACTAGAGTCAACTTATCAACCAAAAGCACATCGGATTTCTGACCCTCTCTAATCTCATCCAGAATACCACTCGTTAACTTCAACATTCCCAATTTAACACTATTGTGAGTACTCTCACACACTAAACTCAAGTCTCTAAACTGCTCAATTAAATCCAATTCCTTAACCATTAACATAGACATATGCAATGATTTCCGACTCAATGCATCAGCCACTACGTTTGCTTTACCCGGATGGTAATTCAAACCAAAGTCATAATCCTTCAGAAATTCTAACCATCTCCTCTGTCTCATATTCAGCTCTTTCTGATCAAACAAATACTTTAAACTTTTATGGTCAATGAAAACCTCAAATCTTGACCCATACAAGTAATGCCTCCATAACTTCAGAACAAACACCACAGCTGCCAACTCTAAATCGTGCGTCGGATAGTTCCTCTCATGAACCTTCAGTTGTCTCGAAGCATAAGCTACAACTTGCTTATTCTGCATCAAAACACCACCCAAACCCAACAATGAAGCATCACAGAAAACCTAAAATGGTTCCGACGGACTCGGTAATATCAGAATAGGAGCAGTAGTTAACCTTCTCTTTAACTCTTGGAAACCTTCTTCACACTTTGAGTCCCAAATAAACGCTTGCCCCTTTCTAGTCAACGTCGTCAACGGTAACGCCAACTTAGAAAATCCCTCAATGAATTTCCTATAATAACCAGCCAAACCAAGGAAACTTCGAATCTCAGCAACAGACTTCGGAGCTTCCCACTTAGATACCGCTTCTATCTTAGAAGGATCAACAGCAACACCATCTCTTGAAATCACATGACCAAGAAAACTGACCTCTTCTAACCAAAATTCACACTTGGATAGTTTAGCAAATAACTTCTTTTCTCGTAGAACTCCTAAAACCACTCTCAAATGCTCAGCATGCTCTTCTTCAGATTTCGAATACACCAAAATATCGTCAATAAACACCACAACAAACTTGTCTAGGTACGGATGGAAAATCCTATTCATATACTCCATGAATACTCCAGGCGCATTAGTCACACCAAAAGGCATTATGGAATACTCGTAATGTCCATACCTTGTTCTGAAAGCAGTCTTCTGAATATCCTCAGTTTTCACACGTATCTGATGATACCCAGATCTCAAATCTATTTTGCTGAACACACTCGCACCAACCAACTGATCCATCAAATCATCAATCCTCGACAAAGGATACCGATTCTTGATCGTCACTTTATTCAGTTGCCTGTGGTCCACACACAACCTCATAGTACCTTCCTTCTTCTTAACCAACAACACTGGTGCGCCCCACGGCGACACACTCGGATGAATAAATTTCTTATCCAACAGATCTTCCAGCTGACTCTTCAATTCAGTTAACTCAACAGCAGACATACGGTACGGAGCCATTGATATCGGCCTAGTACCAGGTACCAAATCAATCGAGAACTCAACTTCACGCTCTGGTGGTAATTCATTCACTTCTTCAGGAAACACATCCGGAAAATCACACACCACGGCTAGATCGCAAATCACCAGTTTATCTTTAGCCTCCAAAGTCGCTAATAGCATAAACAACTCTGCCCCATCTGCTACTTCCTCATTCACCTGCCTTGCTGATAGAAACAAACTCTTTCCTTCCTCAATCTCAGAAAAGATCACAGTCTTATCAAAACAGTTGATATAAACTCGGTTAAACACCAACCAATTCATACCCAAGATAACATCAATCTGCACTAGTGGAAGACACACGAGGTCCATCCCAAAGTCTCTACCAAAAATACTCAAAGGACAATTAAAACAAACTGAAGTAGTAGTCACTGATTCCTTCGCAGGAGTATCAATCACCATACTTCCATGCATCTCAGATATCTCTAACTTAAGTTCCACAGCACAATCCAAAGATATAAAGGAATGAGTCGCACCTGTGTCAATAATAGCTACAAGAGGAAAGCCATTAATATAACACGTACCTCGGATCAAACGATCATCTGCAGAAGTCTCAGAACCCGATAAAGCAAAAACCTTGCCTCCCGACTGGTTCTCTCTCTTCGGCTTAGGACAATGTGGACTGATATGACCCACCTCTCCACAGTTGAAACAAGTCACAGTCTTCGACCGGCACTCTGCAGCCAAATGACCACCTTTTCCACACTTGAAACACTTCCTCTCAGCACTGGTACACCCATGGACATGATGTCCAGCCTGACCACATCTGTAACACTTAGCAGGGGCACTGGAGTCTCCCCCACTAGGTCTCCTCATCCCACTCTGTCTCTGGAAACCTTTGCCAGCTGCATACGGTTTCCCACGATCATTCTGATTCTTGCCTTTCCTATCAATCCTCTGCTGATAGCTCTCCGCTCTGGCCTTGGTATCTTGTTCAAAAATTCTACAACAGTCGACCAAATCAGAAAACACTCTAATCCGCTGATACCCAATAGCCTGCTTGATCTCGGGACGTAACCCGTTCTCAAACTTCACACATTTCGAAAATTCCCCAGCAGCCTCAGCATAGGGAGTGTAATACTTCGACAGCTCTGTGAACTTAGCAGCATACTCAGTAACAGACCGGTTGCCCTGCTTCAATTCCAAGAACTCTATCTCTTTCTTTCCTCTGACATCCTCTGGAAAGTACTTCCTCAGAAATCTCTCTCTGAACACCGCCCAAGTGATCTCAGCACTCCCAGCAGCTTCTAACTCAGTGCGGGTAGCAACCCACCAATCATCTACTTCCTCTGACAGCATATGCGTACCGAACCTGACCTTCTGGTTATCGGCACACTCAGTCACTCGGAAGATCCTCTCGATCTCCTTCAACCACTTCTGAGCACCATCTGGATCGTATGCTCCCTTGAACATTGGAGGATTGTTCTTCTGGAACTCACTCAGTTGACGAGCAGCTCCCATTCCCACAACATTCGGATTCCCTCCAAGTACTCCAGCTAGCATACCCAGAGCCTCAGCAATCGCAGCATCGTCTCTACCTCTTCCAGCCATCTCTATTCTGAAAACCCAACAAGCTAAAACAATAAGTACTGATAGGGTTACACAACACCTATCCCGTACAGGGGAAACAGAATAATTACGACTCGACTCGACCGACTATGCTCTGATACCACTAATGTAACACCCTTCTAAAATACCCCAAATATTTAATTAAAACAACAAATATATACATCAGAGTAAAGGTGCAATTAAGGGTGTCACACAATCACTTCACACCAATCATCAAAATAACTGTCATACTCTTTTATTAATTCAAAACATAAAGCATTTGCACAATACGCAGCGGATAGAAATCAAATCAATCATGCAAAACATGTAACACATTACATGTAAAATTATTCAACAAGGTAAAACATCCCGTCCCGATGTTACATCTATCAGAGCATGACCCACTAAGGAACTACACTAGACTCCAAGCTCTAGCTTCTACTCAATCACTGCTCGTTACCTGAAACATAGTTGTAAGGGTGAGTTCCTCAATCGATATAATAAGCATTATAAAATATCATGTAATGCTAAGTAAATGAACACATCTCATCACCCTAATCATATCACACACCCAGTAACGGCAACATCAACTCAATCCTACTCAACATCAACACAACACACAACACACAACACACGTATAATACTGGAATACATCCATTCATATTATACGCCATTCATACATTATGCAATGAGACTCCATGCATGCGGTACCGACTATTCGTGAACATATAGTTCAACCTCACCGATCAACTCCAGATACGGCTACCAAGCCCACTAGTCCCACTCATTTGAGACCTAGTGACTCATTCACTAATTCCTCACCATGGGAATTAGCTACCACCCCAAGGGCTATTCTATGCACGCTAATCACCTAGCATGCAAACATCAACAACAATCCACAATGATTTACTCACTAATTCCTCACCATGGGAATTAGCTACCACCATAAAGGCCACAATATGCATGCTAATTCACCTAGCATACAACCATCAACAACAATCCACAAGGACATATGCTCACACTCTAAGCCATAAAACAATCCATTCACAAATACATGCATAATATATACATTCACAACATTATGCATATTTTCACACATCATCGGCATATTTATCACATACTCATATCATGTCATGCCAATTAATTCAATCACAGTATTAGCACACTCTACTAATACCTACACTGCTCAAAACAACGGGAAATGATCCCTACTATATCATACACCGATATAGGCCAACCATCAAACATGTACACAACATTTTAAATATTAATTTTTCCACTTTTCAACAGTGTTAACCGGTTAACGCCCTGGGTTAACCGGTTAACGCAAACAGAACACGCTTCCTGGCACATTTTAACAGTGTTAACCGGTTAACGCCCTGGGTTAACCGGTTAACGCAAGCAAAACAGCAATACTTCACAATTCATAACAGTGTTAACCGGTTAACACCCTGGGTTAACCGGTTAACGCAAGACAGAAAGCTGTTCCTGCGCTAACACAAAGCAGAATGCAGAATTCTCCGCAATTTCCGCCGTTGGAGGATTTCCGGACCTCCGATTCCAATTCCGTAAAAAGCTACGTTTTCGGAAAATCACTACCCATCCAATTACAGATTCAATTTCAGTTTTAACACAACTTATCCATCACAATTTTTCAGCATTCAACATCCCAATTAGGGTCAAATCAATGGTTCGTCACTACCCATTACATGTTAACCCATAATACCCATTAAACGACGATAAACCCCCCTTACCTGAGTTAATCCGGCGAATCTTTAAGCTTCAAGTTTTTCTCTTCTCCAACCTTCTTCCTCTTGCTCTGTCTCTTTGCCCTTTCCTTCTTTTCAGCCGTTTCTCTGCTTTTCACGTGAAACCCTTTCTGTACCAAATGGAACTCTTTTTCTTATTTCCAACTTATATATATTTTCCAATAATTATTATTCCAATAATAATAATAATAATCCAATAATTCCAATTATTTAATTAAATTAATAAATATAATATTAACTTAAATTAAATAATTATCTTATTTTAATCGGGGTGTTACAGAAAAGCCCTCACACATAAGCTGTTAGGGGCAGGGTAATGGAATATAGCATCACCTTCATCTAAAAGTGTTATGAATATCAAAGACATGATAACCTTCACCACACACCAGCATAACTCCTACAGTTGATGACTTTTCCCTAGCCTTTCTATCAATGGGTCATAGGCATTTTAGGGTTAATCCTCTTGCCGTCAGGACAACTAAAATTCCCTAGCCTTTCATTTCTTTGACTGGAAGCTCTACTAATTATGTAATTGGCCGGAGAGGTTTGGATTCTAACTCTTTTATGCATTCATCAATGGTGTCTATAAAACAACAAGTGTTATCTATAGTTGGGGTGTTTAGAAATTGAGAAAGGATAAATTTGATTTTCTCTTCTCCTACCTCAAATGTTAACTTCCCTTGTTTTATGTCTATTATTGCACCAGATATGGCCAAGAAAGGTTTTCCTAAAATGATAGGTATATTAGAATCTTTTTTATATCCATGACTATGAAGTCAGTAGGGATATAGAATTGGCCAATGCGAACTGGAATACTTTCCAGCATTCCCACAAGGTACTTAGCTGAACTATCTTCCAATTGAAGGGACATTCTTGTGGCTCTCAAGTCTCCTAGCTTTAGTTTTTTACATATGAAAAGAGGCATCAAAATTACGCTAGCTTCGAGATCATATAATGCCCTATCGATGACAAACTTGCCTATTACACAAGGAATAGAAAAACTACCAGGGTCTTTCAATTTAGGTGGCATGTTATTTTGGATAATGATAATACACTCTGCAGTGAGTGTGACTGTCTCGTCATCTTCAAGTATCTTCTTATTCTGCATGATCTCTTTTAGGAACTTAGCATATGAAGGCATTTGAGTAATGTCCTCAGTGAAAGGTATAGTAACATGAAGTTGTTTTAGGAGCTCAATGATTTTCTTAAATTGACCCTCATTCTTGGTTTTGGCTAGTCTTTGAGGGTATGGTATATTTGGTTTATACGGAGGTGGAGGTACATAAGGTTTCTCTTTCTCGATGGCATCCTTATTAGTGATAGTATCTTCCTCCTCAACTATTGTTTTTCTTACTTGATTTTCATCAATAACCTTTCCAAGTTATTCCTCTACTCTCTTATACATCATAGGGTTTTCAACTCTTGGGTCTAATGGTCCATCTAACTCTGTCCCACTTTGTAGTGTGATAGTGTTTACATGTCCCTTAGGATTTGCTTGAGGTTGTTCTAGAAATGTGCCAGCTAGAGGAGCAGTGGATGGTTTTTACTGTGCAACTTGAGAGACTTGAGTCTTCAACATCTTGTTATGCATATACATGACTTCAACCTTATTTGCTAATTGTTTTACCAATTCATTAGTATGAATGTTTTGATTCATGAAATCTTTATTCTGTTGGGTTTAAGATGCAATGAATTTTTCCATCATAAGTTCTAAGTTTGACTTTCTAGGAGTAGGAGGAGCAATAACAATTCCCTTTTTATAACTTGGAGTGTTTGTAGGTGGAAGACTTGGCGCAAACAATGTGTTATTGTTCTTGTAAGAAAAGTTGGGATGATTCCTCCATCTAGGATTATTGGTATTAGAATAAGGATTTCCTTGTGTATAATTGACATGGTATGGTGTAGTTCCAGTTAAGATTTGGCTATCAGTGGCCTTAGTCCTTGTATTCGACAAATTTTGCAGTTTGGGGCTACAACAACTACAATGGCTGGAGTAATTATAGTTAAATTGTTGATCTTTTGGGTAAGTTCCTCAACTTTAGCATTTACATGATCAAATCCATTGACTTCAAACATTCCTTCTTTCTATTGGGTTTTCTCGACTTGAACTCTTTCAGTTCCCCATTGGTAATGATTCTGAGCCATGTTTTTGATAAGTTGGTAGGCTTCCTCGAAAGGTTTGTTCATTAAGACTCCACCAGCAACAACATCTATGGTCCTTTTGGTGTTATATAGTAGACCATTATAAAAAGTATGAATGACAAGCCATTGTTCTAATCTGTGATGAGGACATAGTTTTATCATATCTTTATATCTTTCCCATGCATAGAAAAGTGATTCTCCTTTGATTTGTTTAAAAGTAGTTATATGACTAAGAATATCTTTCCCATGGTCTGACTATAGCCATGCTCTGGATCTATCTCTTAGGGAAAATGGAAATAAAATAGTATAATGGCTTATGGACTTGCACCATTACTCTTTAATGTGTCTGCATACTATACAAACACTGATAAATGAAGATTTGAGTCCTTAGTAGGATTTCCAGAGAGCTGGTTCTGTTTCACAATTTGCACTAGAGACGGTTTCAGTTCAAAAGAGGTTACCTGGATTGCATGTGGAACAATGCTTGAGTGCGATTCGTCCTGAGACGAAACTGCATAGTCCTTGAGTGGAAGATTATCAGCTTCAGCCATGGGTTCAAATATGGATCTAAGTTCATGCATTCAGCATTTCAGATGAATGTAACACTCGATTTCAGGGATTATTTGTTCTAACATCTCTTTATGAGAGCGAGTGTTTGGCATACAACCGATAAAAATAAAATAAAATGCCTTAATCTATACGGCGTAACAATTGAGTTACGATGTTGACTAAATAAAAGTCTCCGACAGTGGCGCCAAAAACATGATGTGCTGACTCGTGTGGTAGCTTATCCGCAAGTGACAAACTTTATCAAAGTAATACAAAAGATACCGAACACATAAAGACTTTTCAGTCAACTTAACCGCTATCTACAATTGCTATATAAATTTAAGGCTGGTCGATTTTTGTTTGCTTGAGAGGGGGAATAAAATTAAAGTTTATTTTTGAAAATAATTAAAAGCGAGACTGAAATATAATTTCCAATCACTCCTCTAGGCCTCAATAAACCTTTGGCGTTTATTTTGGTTTTAAAAATAGTTTTTGAAAAAAATTATTAATTTAAAAACACTGTTCACTTTCGCGCAACCCATGATATGTTCCGAAACCGTAAAAGTCATGTTGTTGCTCCACGTATTACAATTTCGAAACAATTTTTGAAAAATAATAAATTCTAATTAATGACTAAAGCGTTGTCGTTGTTTTTAGAAATTAAATCCTATTTTTGTGATTGGGTGGCTGGTCTCACACTTTCGCGTTGTTGACTAGTACCTGAGTGTTTTTGCTTTCGTGCAAAACCTTTTAATTTAAAACTAAAAATCAGAACCGGAAAAATAAGTTAATATTGAAATTATACGCCAATTTGATTTACCGAGTCCCGTCGGAACGATAGTCCTCACATCCTGACTCTTAGGAATTTTAATCAGGCATAATTGAAACAAAACTCATAATATTATTATTATTATTATTATTGCAAAATAGAAACATGAACATGATAAAATAATGTTATTCAAGGTAATACCACAAACTAGCATGGTATATATATATATATATATATATATATATATATATATATATATATATATATATATATATATATATATATATATATATATATATATATATATATATATATATATATATATATATATATATATATATATATATATATATATATATATAAGTGCTACTAACAAGTGATGGTGATAAGGGAAATTTAGAAACAAAAATAGTAACAATTAGCATGGGCATAAAACACTTAAAAATAGAAAAACAATATTTAAAGCTTGAAGTAAATAAGTGTAGGAAATTTAAGAAGAAAATACTTACGATAAATAAATGAAGTGCAAGGAATTAAAATGGGTGACGTGGTAAGTGAGGGGGCTATGGCGAGCACCATGCCCCTGTGGCAAACACTACATGTAGAAAATGTCACTTTTGAGGTGCTTCATGCTTATGTGCTTTTTTTCTTCACTTTTGGGTCAATTTTGCTCCACTTTATCTCATGTCAACTCCAAATGGAGAATCTCTGCAACACAATCAAAATACAAATATAACACTACATATAAACACGAAATGGATATAAAACATATAAGAATGCATGTGAATCGAGTCAGAAAATGCTATAAGTTTCATGGTTATCAATGAATCAGTTGGTTGGTGCTTGTGTGTTCAGTAAGATCGATTTGCATTCGGGTTATCATCATATTCCTGTGAAGCTGGAACATATTCTGAAGACTGTGTTTAGAAGAAGGTATGGTAACTATGAGTATTCAATGATGTCATTTGGTATAACTAATTTGCCTGGAGTGTTCATGGAGTACATAAATAAAATATTCCATCCATACTTAGACCAGTTTGTGGTTGTTTTTATCGATGACATTCTGATATATTCCAAGAATGGTGAAGAGCATGCATAAAATATGAGAGTCGTGTTGCAGACTTTGCAAGAGAACATGTTGTATGTGAAGTTGTCCAAATGCGAGTTCTGGTTGCGAGAAGTGAGTTTCCTTGGTCACGTGGTTTCTAATGGTGGTATTTTTGGGGATCCATTGAAGATAGACGATGTGTTACATTGCGAGACTCTAAAGTTTGTTACATAAATTATAAGTTTTCTTGGATTGGTTGGTTACTACATGAAGTTTATCGAAGGCTTTTCGAATTTATCATTGCCTTTGACTTAGTTGACTTGAAAGGGTCAAGAATATGTTACGGATATGCATTGCGAAGAAATTTTTCAATAGCTCAAGAGGAAGTTGACGTCTGCTCCAGTTTTGATTTTTCTGAATCCAAGTGAGTCATTTGTGGTGTATTATGATGCTTCAAATATGGGTCTAGGTGGTGTGTTGATACGAAATGATTAGCTTATGGATTACACTTCTAGATAGTTGAGGATTCATGAAAGGAATTATCCTACACATGATCTCGAGTTGGCAGGTGTGCTATTTGTGTTGAAGATTTAGAGGCATTATCTATTTGGCTCCAAATTCGAGGTGTTCAGTGATCAAAAGAGTTTGAAGTATTTATTCAATCAAAAAGATTTCACTATGAGGCAGAAGAGATGGCTTGAATTCTTGAAGGATTATTATTTTAGATTGAGCTACCCTCCTGGTAAAGCCAATGTTGCAACTGATGCGCTATGTAGGAAGTTGTTACATATGTCGATGCTGATGATTTGAGAGGTAGAACTGATCGAGCAATTCAAAGACATGAGTTTGGTGTGTGAAGAGACTCATAAAGGTGTGAAGTTAGGCATGTTGAAGTTGACCAGTGGTATCCTTATAGAGATAAAAAAAAGGTCAAAAAGTTAATTTGGGATTGGTTGACCGCCTCGTGTTAACCAATCAAGGTAAATGAGATGATTTCAGGATCGACGAGAATGGTGTGATGAGATACAGAGATAGGGTTTATGTACTAGATGTGCCAGAGCATAAGAAGAGTATTCTTGAGGAAGGTCATATGAGTGGTCTGAATATTCATCTTGGTGCTACTAAAATGTATTAAGACTTAAAGAAAATGTTTTGGTGGCCTGGAATTAAGAAGTAAGTAGCTGAGTTTATTTATGCTTGTTTGACTTGTGAGAAGTTGGAGATTAAACATTAGAAGTCATAGGGTCTGATGCAACAATTAAGTATTCCTGAGTGGAAGTGGGATAACATTTCCATGGATTTTATGCCAAGTTTGCTAAAGACGACGAAGGGATGTGATTCTATTTGGGTTATTATGGACATAATGACTAACTTGGCTCTGTTTATTCTGATTATGATCAGTTATCCTTTGCAGAAGTTAGTTGAGTTGTATATTGATAAGATTGCTAGTTTGCATGGTATTCTGTCGAGCATTGTTTCATATAGAGATCTAAGGTTTACAACGAGGTTTTTGCAGAGTTTGCAGGAGGCCTTGGGTACTAAATGTAGCGGTAAATTCATGACCATCGAGCTATCGATTAACTCAACATCAATAAAACCAGAGTTGCCACCACGCTTTTGTTGTTTCCAAAGGAAAAGGTAAAAGTACGAACAAAACCCAAAGATAAGAAGTTTTCAAATCAAAACTAATAAAATATCAGAGATTACAGGTAAGGGGGTTGGTTACACAAAGGGAAGGTATTAACATTCAAAGTGTCCTAGGTACTCCTAGGGAGCCCTTTTTGTGTGCAAGTGTTTTAGTTGAAAAAAGATGTTTGCTAAAAAATAGAATGAGGGGATGAGAAAAGAATTCATTATTTATATTTTTGTGTTTGACAAGACCTTCGGTCTTATACCTACGTACCAACATAAAAACGAGGGATCAAAACCTCGTAGTTCATGGTAAAAATTTCAAAGATGGGTGGATTGATTTTAACAAAAGCTTAAAGATCTTTTGTTATCAAAGGGAGAATACTCAACCAAACATCCACCGATAATGAAGGCTTTATAACATTTAAGAGGGAGGACTCCAACTTGGATTCAATCAACAAGTATGTCACTAACCCCTAATAAATGGAAAGTCTTACAATCAATATATCATGGAATGAGAGAATTATATCTCAACCAAATATAACACAAATCTAAATGCTTCTTTTTTGAAAAGTTTAAAAGAAAAAGGCATAAAATGGGCAAAATGATTAGATGAGGTTGTTAGTTCTTTTTGTCTTTTTAAAAATAAGGTCAATATGATTAAGTTTATTTACAAGTTTGATTAAGAAAATATTTTGAAAATCAATGGCATAAGGCCAAGGTTTCTACTCATTAAAACAAGTATAAGTTGAAAACACAAGCAAAGAAAGTTTTGAAAATGAGGGAGATATTTTGAAATTAAAGAAGTAGGAGGAGATGGAGGGATTACCCTAGACAAGATTTAAAAGTTTAGGGTTGAAAAGATCTAACCAATGGGAAACATCCATAAAACAAAAGTGTCAGATAGAAACCCATTTCCTTTGGATTGTCAAGCAAGCAACAAAGCAATAATCATCCAAGCAATTATAAGAAGACCAATGGTATCAAATAAAGATAACCAAAACATCCAAGCAAGCACTCCAAAAGCAAGCGGTCTTCAATGTATCATATGAAATATCCCTTGAAACATACTCAAAGAGAAATCATCAGATAATATCAATAAGATCAAAATAACAACTAGACACAAAGAAAGAGATGTATCAGATAAACCAAAGGAGTTATCTCTAGCTTGTATCAGATGAGTGACATTGGCCAAGAAAGGTCTCAACTAACGGCATTGGCCAATTATCTTCCATAGTTCAGGGGTGTTGCCTACTCTAAGTCCAAGGATTCAAATCAAGACATAGACAGAGGTCCAACAGTCCACCAATATTTTTTTTAGGGTTTTTGTTTTTATTAAGTATTTTAAGGTCCTGATACCTGTAGCACCTCAAATTTGCACCTCCCATTTTGTACATACATTTTCATTTTAGGTCATTAACATTACATTGTCCACTGCATAGCATTGCATTGTCCATTGCCCAAGTGCAGTTCTTCAGTCAAGACTGGTCAGGAGATCCAGTTGAGCAAGCAAGCAAGTGCATTTCCTATTGAAGCAAGGCCCTAGGGTTGGATCATTGAGTTCATATGACCTAGGGATCATTTTGAAGTGGTTTGACCAAAGATTGGATGTTCAGAAGTCATCGGTCAAGATGCAATTCATCTGAAACCCTAGAAAGTTAACCAAAGTCAATTGTGCATGAAATCATGGATTTGAAGGTGGGAGATGGTTAGAGAGGCCTCATTCATGTCCATACAAGTCTCATTTGACATTTCAAACATCAACAATGAAGAATTTGAGGTCAGATGAAAAGTTCCCAAAAATAGTAAGTGACCTGTAATTTGAAATTGCCAAAAATGGAAAGGTCTTCTCCTCAAGATTACATGACCAAGCATGCTTCAAATGAAATTTTGTCCAACATGAAAGTTGAAGATCTTGCTCTCACCTTTCCAAAAAGTCCAAGAACATGAATTTCTCAGGTGTGGTTGGAAAGTTATGGATCAATCATGGTCAAGTCAATTTGAACTTCACAAGTGCATAACTTTTGAACCAAAAGGCCAAATGAAATGGTTCTTTTTGCAACATTCTTGTTTTAACATGAGCTATCCAAAACATACATAAAAAATCATGCATTTCCATCACAAAATTTTGGCATTTTTCATTTGAATTTTGGAGGGAAAGTTTAAATTCAAAAACTATGCATTGTCCACACATTCCATCATGTGCATTTGGCTCCAAATGGATTTTTCAGGTGAATTAAGCACATAATTGTGCACTGTTACATTGCTTTAGCTTACATAAGGTGAATTGAAAAATTTGGCATAACACTTCATTTCACTAATACACTTGCATTTGGCTAATTGTGATTAGGAGAATCATTAACAGCTCATATATAAAGATAATCATAACAGAAAACAGGGTTAACACATCATTTGGTTCAGATCTAGATCCAATTCACCAAACTTCACATTTTTTTTCTCTCAACTTTTCTTCGATTTTCTTCACAAACCTTGCTGTGTTCTTGGTTAATCTATGATCCACAAGCATTTTTGAGCTGGATTGAAGCAGGATCAAGAGGATTTCGAGCTGGTTTTGGAACTGTTGCAACATTCATCCACCCATGGCAGTTGAAGATTTGAGCAGGATCGTGCAAGATTAACTTCCAATTCTTCTTCCATTCATTCATTCAAGAGCTGAGGCGCATCTATTTTGACCTTGCCAAGCCTAAGGACACTGATTCCAGTTCTGCATCTCTTTGAAGGTTAGGATTCGAATCTTGTAATTCTTGAAATCATGATATGCATGTGATAGATCTTCCAACACTGAGTAGTTTGAGCTTTGTTTCATTAAATTTCATCAAGAAATGAATGAGTTATGTCGAATCTAAGTTTGATGCATGAATGTTCTTGTGCTCGAATCTTTTGATATAGTTAGAATTAGCTTAAATTGAGCCTCGATCCATGATGTATGATGAAAGAGGAGTGCAACGGTATAAGTTTTGTCAATTTCTGTGCATGAATGTTCTTGAGTGTATGAACATGTATGAACACGTATGAAGACCTAGGGTTTTTCGTCCAGAATTGCTGTTTGATCTCTGCCGCGCCTGTTTGCATGAGCTTTGGTGTTAATTGCCATGTATTGGACCACGTGTGTCCCATGTGTCGAAATGATTGGTTCTGAGCGCATAAGCCTTGCCACATAGGCTTTAATGAAACGGCGCGTTTCATTGTTAAGCGCCAGGTTTAAAATGCAACACGGTTCGATTCTTTGCTGAAGCAATTTCCAAAAGGCCTTTGCATTATTTTCACATTTATTTCATCCATGTTCATGCTAGTTCTTCACATGTTTTTTTTATTTTTCCAATCACTTTCAAAATTCATATCTCCATGTATATTAATCCAATTGGCCTGGGATTTTTTGCACTGTGTTACTTATCATGTCTACTATTTTTTGATGATTTTTACAGAAATTGTGCATGCATGGATTTTAATGTTGCTTAGGGAATGTGTATACATGTGATATCTTGTACCTTGGTTGCCATTTTGATTGTGAAATGATGAGTTTTGATCCAATGATTTTGAAACTTCGCATGCTTAAACTAGACACCTTTAGGGATTTTTTGGTATAGAGTTTGCATTTTTCTCATTTCTGGTTGTGGAGATATGCTTTGGTTAATGTAAGTGTGATAATGTGTGTCACACCTTTGCTTGCTTGACTTGTGGATTTTCATTACCATGCCATTTAAATGCCAATTGATGTTATGTTTTGCATGATGATACTTATGGATGTTAGGATTGACCATGAATTTTTGTGGAATTTTTGGATTCAATTTGGATTTGTTTGAGATTTTCCTTTCTGGCTTGTCATTTGTGGACTTTTGAATAGTCATGAACTTAGATGATTTGTGAAATGCTTGATGTTTATCATATGAACTTGAAATTTTGCACATGTGTTCTAGACACTTTGAAGTTTATTGTGGCTTTGGTTTGATGTCCATATCATGTTTGGATTCTGTTTTAGGCTTGTGCTAAGTTGATGTATGAAATTGTGCCTTAATTGAGCTTGTTTGTGCATACCATGACTTGATGAATTTAATTGCCATACTTAAAATTGTGCAAATGCCTTGATTTTTGGTATGATGATCATGTGATGTATGCTGTTTAGCCTTGATTTTTCTTGAGATTTATTGAATCACTTTTGAGTTGATGTGGATTGGTTCATTCTGTTTGCTTCAATGAGCTTTCAACTTGCATGCTTTGCCTTATGTGACTTGTGAAATGATATTGGTTGATGCTATTGATTTGAGACCACTTGGATATTGTTCTTAATTGATTAAGCTTGATTCTTGCCAATTTTCATGTTCTGTTTTGAATTAATTCTCCCTCTTTGACCCTAGGCCTTGTCCTAGTGGTTTGTGCTTATGTTTGAGCTTTGTTTTCAGGATAAGGAGCATATGGTCATAAAGGAGATTGATTCACATTTGTTTGATTGGTCTATTTGGTTGATGTTGATTAACATTGAGTTGTCTTGTAGGTGGATTAGCTCCTTTGAGTTGAGCTTGTGCTTTGCCTTGGTGCCTTGATGCTTGTCTGTTTAATTGTGTACTGTTGACTGTTGACCACTAGTCTGTCTGTTTGACTTTTGTTGACTTGTATACTGATTGTGTTAGATTGTTTTCAGGTACCTTAGTTGCTATAGTTCCTTTGTGAACTTGCTTTTGCTTTGCTTGGTTGCATAAGCACTGAGGTATAACTTCTCTGACTTCATGTAGTCTGGAAGACCTGTCCTGTTACTTGGGCAGGCACCTGTCTGAAGTCCTCCTTAAGAGGCAATGTTTGTGGTTGTTTATTTTTGTCCCCTGTACATATCAAAGGCCTCCTAATTGAAGAGGCATTGGCAGATACAAGAGATGTGTAATCCATCTCCTGCTATTCAGTTGAGTCATCCCTTTGCTCACACAACTGGTGTTGATGCATTGTGGATAGTAACCCAAGATCTTTGTTAAGTCAGTCATGAGTGTAGAAGGGTTCCAACTTCTGAACCCACACTTTCATCTGTCTGAAGCTCTCCCAGGCCAGGGATAAGAGCTGTGAGGCACACCCCTCACTTCCTATTTCATCTGCTTCACCCTAACTCTCAATGTTAGGGTTAAGAGCTAACATCACCCTATTACAGTGGCTTGTTTGTCGAGGTTGACATGACCCCTTGACTAAAGCCTAGCCTTGTGTGAGCCCCCCTGTTTGTATATAGTGTGTGTGCTTGCTTTGTGCTTTTGATTGATTGTGATGTTTAGGATAGCTTGCTCCCTGTGCAAGTTAGATAGCAACCTTAACTTAGGGATGATATGCATGATAACATCTAGGCTCGAGTCGTAGTCTCCCTAGTTGTGTCTCCCTTTGTATCTGGTTAGGCTAGTCCTTTGTCCCTGCGTAGGGGAACTACGTCGCCCTGATCCTCATACCAGATGAGGTACGTAGGCAGGAGATGAGCTGATCTCTCCGGGCGCCTCTTTTATTTTGTTTTGTGTGTGTTAGGAGATGGATGTAAGACCAGCGATTGGCATTCCGTATCCTCTTGTTGTGTGCTTGGAGTCCGATGTAAGTCCAGCGATTGGCAGTTGGTTTCCAGTGTGTGTTTGGTTGGTTCGGAGTCTGATGTAAGTCCAGCGATTGGCATTCGGTTTCCATGTTTGCTTGTTTGTGTGGAGTTTGACGTAAGTCCAGCGATTGGCAGTCGATTTCCTGTGTTGTTTTACTTGGCGTGCGTTAGCCGAGCTACGAGTGATCTGATTCTTCTTTAGTCCGAGAAGATACGTATGCATAGGATGCGACATCCTAGCGAGCACGTTTCCCCCTGTCTGAACTACGTCGACTCTGATGTCTATGTCTGATAGACTACGTAGGCCCAGGATGCGATATCCTGCCGAGTTTAGTTTCTTTTGTTTTCCTGTGTCTCTTTCAGCCAGTTTTAGATGTTTGTTTGAGCATCGTTTAGCAACCATTTTCCTTCCTTTTGTGCGTGGATCCCGTCGAGTACGACGGATGCGTAGGGGTGCTAATACCTTCCCTTCGCATAACCGACTCCCGATCCCATTCTCTTTGGTCGCGAGACCATGTCTTTTCCAGGTTTACTTCGAGCGTTTCCTTTCCCTCTTTTGGGATAAATAACGCACGCTGGCGGCTCTGTTGTTTTGTTTTCCCGCCGGTTTTTCGCGTAATGCGACAGCTGGCGACTCTGCTGGGGATCAAAGTGAAGTTGACCTCTTGCTGGTCCATCTTCCCTAAGCGAGTCTCTCCTAGCGCTCTCTAGGTTGGGGTTTATGTTGCTTGTGTTGCTCTATTTATTGCATTCATGATTATTATGTTGTATATATGTGCATATCTGTTTGCATGCATCATACTATCATTGTGCTGATCCTGTACAGGTTGGTCCCTCTGTTTGGGGTGGGTGTTCTGAGTGGGGCTAAAACCCAGGCCCGAGTATACACCTAGGATTAGTGTGGTCTCGCGTTTCCTCACTTGCTGTATCAGCATGTTGTTGCGACGTGTCACCACAGCCGGACGAGGTTCATTTGAGAGAGTCCTTCCGTTTGGAGTTATTCCACTCAGGTTGGGTGATCTCATCTGAGCTATTGACTTCGGTGACCGTTCTTTCCTGGATCTTTGGTTTAGACGATCTTAAGAGAGCTGCAACGGCACACCCGAAAGGGCAAACCCGTTGAGTATCTTCACCTGATTGTTGAGACCACTGTCCGCCTTAGGATGACCTTGTTAGAATCCACCTGTGAGGGGAGGGTTTGATTCTTGCAAGTACAGTTTCTGCCAGTGATTCTGTGATGGTGATTATGGTTAAGTCGGATTTATGGATCTTTATTTTGAGACGCCGGAGGTTTGACCCTGGTATTGATCAGAGGGTTCCGTTTATTTCGGATCCCTGGGCTGAATTTGAGGGTACTTGCTCAGATGTTGACTTGGGTTCAGAGGACTTTGGGTTTCAGATGAATTTGTGGTTCCAAGTTCGAGCCGAAGCTTTGATCCTGTGCCGCGAGATGCTCAGCCGACCAGTCATGGCTTCATCATTTGCATCATAGCATGTTTATTTTAAAAAATAAATAATAATAATGCATGAAAAAAAGTTAACCTGCATACACATCACGCACATCATACACATATCATTTTGCATAACAGGTGTTCTTGTTCACGACTTCTCACTCTGGTTCCTGTCCTAGGCAGGATAGCTGATCGAAGACCGCACCGGTATTCAACCAGACTCAATCAACAGAGAAGTATGGATCAAGTTCAGACGGAGTTGGCTGAGATGAGGGCAAACATGGCCCAAATTATGATGATGATGCAAGGGGTTACACAAGGTCAGGAGGAGCTTAGAGCCCTGGTTCAGAGACAAGAGACCGTGATTCTGCAGTCCAACCGCGCGTCGCCGGTGGGTGTGCCTGTTCAGGATAATGTTAATGTTGCTGCTCCCGCCAATGACTATGTTATGGGTGAAGAGTTAAGGGGGATCAGAATTAACGGACAACCTCTTGCTGCAGAGACTGTCAATGCCAGAGTTGCTCGGGCTCCAGTTCGTCATCCTGCTCCGATTGTTGATAGACAAGAGGACATGTTCACACTGCTGAGTGAAGATGATGAAGTTGCTGGAAGAGTTGAGGATAGGGACCGCAAAGTTGACGCCCTCGCTGAAAAGATTAGAGCCATGGAATGTCAGAATTCTTTGGGTTTCGATTTGACCAATATGGGCCTGGTAGAGGGGTTGAGGATTCCCTACAAATTCAAGGCACCCTCTTTTGACAAGTATAATGGTACTTCTTGCCCTCGCACCCATGTGCAGGCTTATTATCGGAAGATCTCTGCTTATACCGATGACGAAAAGATGTGGATGTATTTTTTCCAAGATAGTCTATCTGGGGCTTCCTTGGACTGGTACATGGAACTGAAGAGAGATTCTATCCACTGTTGGAGGGATCTGGGTGAGGCCTTCTTGAGGCAGTATAAGCACAATATGGATATGGCACCCAGTCGGACTCAACTGCAGAGTCTTTGCCAGAAATCCGGAGAAAGCTTCAAGGAATACGCCCAGAGGTGGCGTGAACTGGCTGCTAGAGTTCAACCCCCTATGCTGGAAAGGGAGTTAACTGATATGTTTATTGGTACTCTTCAAGGTGTTTTCATGGACCGGATGGGAAGCTGCCCATTCGGTAGTTTTTCAGACGTAGTGATATGTGGTGAGAGGACAAAGAGCTTGATCAAAGCTGGTAAGATTCAAGATGCTGGGTCCTCGTCGTCCAAGAAACCTTTTGCTGGGGCACCTCGCCGTAGAGAGGGGGAGACTAATGCTGTGCAACATCGCCGAACTCCGAACAAAAATCAGTACCGTCAGGTTGCTGCAGTGACAATTTCGGCACCTCAACAACGTCAACAACCGCAACAACAGAGAGTTCAACAACCAATGCAACAACAACAACAACAGCAACGTCCGTATCAGCCAAGGCAGAGGATGCCTGATAGACGTTTTGACCCGCTGCCAATGACCTATGCTGAGTTACTGCCTGAGTTGCTCAGACTAGGGTTTGTTGAACTGAGGACCATGGCGCCGTTGACAAAACTACCACCTGGGTATGATGCCAATGTGCGTTGTGACTTTCACTCTGGTGCTCCGGGGCACCACATTGAGAACTGCACGACTTTCCATCATAAAGTCCAGGACCTGATTGATGCCAAAACTATCAATTTTGCTCCTGTACCGAATGTTGTTAACAACCCTATGCCGCCACATGGTGCGCACCGAGTGAATAGCATTGAAGGGGAAGAAGCTAAGGATCTGATTGTCAGTGTTGAAGATGTTCAGACTTCTTTGTTGATTGTTAAGGGCCGTTTGCTGAATGGGGGTGTCTACCCGGGCTGTGATCAGGGCTGTGTTGATTGTGCTGAGTCTGAAGATGGTTGTGAACGGTTAAGGGCCGGTATCCAGGGTTTGATGGACGAGGGTTGTTTGCAGTTCAGTCGGGCTATCAGAGATCGTGGGTCAGTATCGACTGTCACTATCTTTTTCAAACCGTCTGAAGGACGTGGTCAAAGGGTTGTTAGTGCGCCTACAACAAGTGGTGCTCCTGTTACCATCTCTGCACCAGTAACCGCCAGCAATTCAACAACTATTATCGCTCCGGTCATAAGGGTTGTTGACAGCCGGGCTGTACCGTGGAAATATGACAAAGCCTACCGTAGCAACAGAAGGGCTGAGAATCAGATCAGACCAGCAAATCAATCTCCAGTGACTATTGGTGTGCCGGTGAGAACTCTTGTGGTTGCAAGTCCAGTTGTGGACAACGTTGGAGGGCCAGGAGGATTTACTCGCAGTGGACGTCTGTTTGCTCCACAACCTTTAAGAGACAATAATGTTGAAGCTTCTGCCAAGGCTAAGGGCAAACAAGCTGTGGTTGATGAAGAACCAGCTCAGAAGGAGGTGCCTGAGGGTTCGTTCGAGAAGGATGTGGAGGAGTTCATGAAAATTATTAAGAAAAGTGACTACAAGATCGTAGATCAGCTTAATCAGACTCCGTCCAAGATTTCAATTCTCTCTTTGCTGCTGTGCTCTGAGGCACATCGTAACGCCTTGTTAAAGATGCTGAATATGGCGTATGTACCTCAAGAGATTTCTGTCAACCAACTAGAGGGTGTGATTACCAACGTGAGCACCAGGCATGGTTTGGGGTTCACAGACCTGGACTTGACGCCTGAGGGTCGTAATCATAATAAGGCCTTGCATATCACCATGGAATGCAAGGGTGCTGTTTTGTCTCACGTGTTGGTAGACACCGGCTCGTCGCTGAATGTGTTGCCCAAGCAAATTCTGAAGAAGATCTCTGTTGAAGGGGTTGTGCTTACTCCGAGTGACCTGATAGTTCGTGCATTCGACGGATCCAAACGGTCTGTTTTTGGTGAAGTCACCTTGCCGGTGAAGATAGGTCCGGAGGTTTTTGATATCATCTTCTATGTTATGGACATTCAGCCCGCTTACAGTTGTCTGTTGGGGCGTCCGTGGATCCATGCAACAGGGGCAGTTTCGTCAACTCTTCACCAAAAGCTCAAGTATGTCTGGAACGGTCAGATTGTGACCGTGTGCGGCGAAGAAGATATCCTGGTGAGTCACCTATCCTCGTTCAAATATGTAGAGGTGGATGGCGAGATCCATGAAACTTTATGCCAGGCATTCGAGACTGTTGCTCTCGAGAGGGTGGCGTTTGCTGATCAGAGGAAGCCGGGTGCTTCGATTGCGTCTTACAAGCAGGCCGAGGAGGTTGTTGACTCTGGCAAAGCTGAAGGCTGGGGTAAAATGGTAGATTTGCCTATCAAAGAGGATAAGTTTGGTATTGGCTATCAACCTTTGCAAGCGGAGCAGGGTGTCCAAGCAGGTCCGAGTACCTTTACCAGCGCTGGGCTGATGAATCACGGTGACGTCTTTGCGGTCGGTAGTGAAGATGGTGACAGTGATTGTGATCTCGACAACTGGGTTCGCCCGTGTGCACCAGGAGAAATGATCAGCAATTGGACGGCAGAAGATGTGGTCCAAGTTACTCTTCAAACAGAGTAATTTTCCTTTGTTTTTTCATTCTGCACAAAACCCTACGTTCTTCCCAAGGCGTAGTGGTTCATTGTAGGGCTTCATCATGTTTTAATGATTTATCATTAATAAAGGACGTTTTGCAAACAATTTTGTGATCCCTGTCTTTCTATTTTTGTTTTTTATTTTTCAAAAAAATAAATGGCAATGTTTTTGTTTTTGTGACTTTATTGAACTCTTTTTCTAAAACAAAGCATTAAACATGCAGAAGTGATTTCACGGCATCTACTATGAACAATTTTGTTATGGCTCAGTATGATTTCAATAATCCCATCTACCAAGCTGAAGAGGAGAGTGAGGAAGATTGTGAACTCCCGAAAGAATTGGTTAGATTGTTGAAGCAAGAGGAAAGGGTCATCCAACCTCATCAGGAGGAGTTGGAGATTGTGAATCTTGGTACTGAGGACGCCAGAAGAGATATCAAGATCGGGGCTGCTTTGAAGACAGAGGTCAAGAGCAGGTTGATTGAGATGCTGAGAGAGTATGTGGAGATATTCGCCTGGTCTTATCAAGATATGCCTGGGCTGGATACTGATATTGTGGTGCATAGACTACCTCTCAGAGAAGATTGTCCTTCGGTCAAGCAGAAGCTTCGCAGAACGAGTCCTGACATGGCAGTGAAAATCAAGGAAGAGGTTCAGAAGCAGTTCGATGCTGGTTTCTTGTCAGTGGCAACTTATCCACCGTGGGTGGCCAACATCGTTCCAGTGCCGAAGAAGGATGGCAAAGTCAGAATGTGTGTCGATTACCGGGATTTGAATAGAGCGAGTCTGAAAGATGATTTCCCATTACCTCACATTGATGTATTGGTGGATAACACGGCTCAATCCTCGGTATTCTCTTTCATGGATGGTTTCTCTGGGTATAATCAGATTAAGATGGCGCCAGAGGACATAGAAAAGACGACATTCATTATACCTTGGGGCACGTTCTGCTATAAGGTAATGTCATTTGGGCTGAAGAATGCCGGTGCTACCTATCAGAGGGCTATGACGACTCTCTTTCATGACATAATGCACAAAGAGATTGAAGTGTACGTGGATGATATGATTGCGAAGTCGCAGACAGAAGAGGAGCACTTGGTTAATTTATCAGAAGTTGTTTGACAGATTGAGAAAGTTCAAACTGAGGCTGAATCCGAACAAATGTACGTTTGGGGTGAGATCCGGGAAGCTGTTGGGTTTCATTGTCAGTGAGAAAGGGATTGAGGTTGATCCAGCAAAAGTCAAAGCTATTCAAGAAATGCCTGAACCGAAGACAGAAAAGCAGGTTTGTGGGTTTTTAGGGAGATTGAACTACATTGCAAGGTTTGTATCTCACCTAACTGCCACATGTGAACCGATATTCAAGTTGCTTAGAAAGAATCAAGCAATCAGGTGGAATGATGATTGTCAGAAAGCTTTTGACAAGATAAAAGAGTATTTACAGAAACCTCCAATCCTGATTCCTCCAGTTCCAGGGAGACCGCTGATAATGTACCTATCAGTGACCGAGAACTCGATGGGGTGTGTATTGGGACAGCATGACGAGTCTGGTCGAAAAGAGCATGCCATATACTACCTTAGCAAAAAGTTTACCGACTGTGAAATCAAATATTCACAGCTTGAGAAAACTTGCTGTGCTTTGGCCTGGGCTGCTCGCCGACTGAGGCAGTATATGTTGAACCATACTACCTTGTTGATTTCTAAGATGGATCCAGTAAAATACATCTTTGAGAAGCCGGCTCTCACCGGACGTGTTGCCCGTTGGCAGATGATATTAACAGAGTATGATATCCAGTACACGTCACAGAAGGCCATCAAAGGTAGTATTTTGTCAGACTACCTCGCCGAACAACCGATTGATGACTATCAGCCTATGATGTTTGAATTCCCTGATGAAGACATCATGTATCTTAAGATGAAAGATTGTGAAGAGCCTCTTGTCGAGGAAGGACCGGATCCTGATGACAAGTGGACACTGATGTTTGATGGGGCTGTGAATGTGAATGGTAACGGTGTTGGTGCAGTGCTTATTAATCCAAAAGGGGCTCATATACCTTTTTCTGCCAGATTGACTTTTGACGTCACCAACAATGAAGCTGAGTATGAGGCTTGTATCATGGGGATAGAAGAAGCCATTGATTTGAGGATCAAAATGCTTGACATCTATGGAGAGTCCGCTCTAGTGATCAATCAGGTCAATGGAGATTGGAATACCAACCAGCCGCATTTGATTCCTTATAAAGATTACACCAGAAGAATACTGACGTTCTTCAAGAAGGTGAAGTTGTATCATGTCCCCCGGGATGAGAATCAGATGGCTGATGCCTTGGCTACTTTGTCTTCTATGATCAAAGTTCATTGGTGGAATCATGTGCCACATGTTGCGGTGAATCGACTCGAGAGGCCTGCGTATGTGTTTGCAGCCGAGTCTGTTGTTGATGAGAAGCCGTGGTACTATGATATCAAGAACTTCCTCAAGAGTCAGGAGTATCCTGAAGGTGCGTCGAAGAATGACAAGAAAACCCTGAGAAGGCTAGCTGGAACCTTTTATTTGAATCAGGATGATGTGCTGTATAAGAGGAATTTTGACATGATTTTGCTCAGATGCGTGGATAGACACGAAGTAGACATGTTGATGCAGGAAGTGCATGAAGTTTCGTTTGGTACCCATGCTGGTGGTCATGCAATGTCGAAGAAATTGTTGAGAGCCGGTTATTACTGGATGACTATGGAATCTGATTGTTTCAAGTACGCTCGGAAGTGCCATAAGTGTCAAATTTATGCTGATAAGGTGCATGTACCACCAAGCCCTCTGAATGTCATGAACTCGCCTTGGCCGTTTGCCATGTGGGGCATTGATATGATTGGGAAGATTGAGCCTACTGCTTCGAATGGACATCGCTTCATTCTGGTTGCGATTGACTACTTCACCAAGTGGGTGGAAGCAGCTTCCTATGCTAATGTTACCAAACAAGTGGTTGCCCGGTTCATCAAGAAGGAAATCATTTGTCGTTATGGAGTTCCTGAGAGAATCATCATTGACAATGGTTCGAATCTCAATAACAAGATGATGAAAGAGCTTTGTAAATATTTCAAGATTGAACATCACAATTCTTCTCCTTACAGACCAAAGATGAATGGTGCTGTAGAGGCGGCAAACAAGAATATCAAGAAGATTGTGCAGAAGATGGTCGTGACGTACAAAGATTGGCATGAGATGCTGCCTTTCGCTTTGCATGGGTACCGTACCTCAGTACGTACGTCGACCGGGGCAACCCCGTACTCCCTTGTGTATGGTATGGAAGCAGTCCTACCTGTTGAAGTGGAGATTCCTTCTCTGAGAGTTTTGTTGGATGTCAAGCTAGACGAAGCCGAGTGGATTCGAACAAGGTTTAATGAGTTAAGCCTTATCGAGGAGAGACGGCTAGCAGCTGTGTGCCATGGGCAATTGTATCAGAGAAGGATGAAGAGAGCCTTTGATCAGAAAGTGCGTCCTCGAAGCTACCAAACTGGTGATCTAGTTTTGAAGAGGATCCTTCCTCTCGGTACAGATAACAGGGGCAAGTGGACTCCTAATTATGAAGGTCCGTATGTTGTGAAGAAGGTCTTCTCCGGTGGAGCCTTGATGCTTACAACTATGGATGGTGAAGATTTCTCGTCCCCTGTTAACTCAGATGTAGTCAAAAAATACTTCGCGTAAATTGACCCGCTGGACAAAAAGAATAAGAGAGTCCAAGCAAAAAAGGGCATCCCGGCGAACCAAAAAACAGAAAGAAAAGGTTCGGGCAAAAATTAGGGACAAAAAATGAAAAGAATTTGTACACCCGGTAAGTCGAAAACCCGCAAGGGCGGCTTAGGCAAAAATGGGTATCCCGGTGGATTGAAAACCCGAAAGGGCGATCCAGGCAAAAGAGGGATTAGAGCGAAGACTACAGTCTGAGTTATCTGTACTTCATCGCGCTTCGTCGTCTGCCATCTCGAAAGATGTGATCGGTCCAGTCATTCTTCTCAGAAAGCAAGGGAGTTGGGAGGAAAGCTGATGATCTGTGAGTTATAACAGAAGTGGGAAATAGTGGACGCCGTGTTCACGTTGCCATTAGGATAGATTTTTTCCTTTTGTGCGCAATTACCTCTTTCTAGGAATTGCTTCCCAATGTATTCGCCTTTTCAGGCACATTTTTCAATCAATAAAAGTCGTTATTCAGATAAATAGCTCTCTTGTTTTTATTTTACTGTTTTGTTTGCAAAAGCGTCCGAATTTTTGATAAACATTGCATATAAAAACATGAAGGCTAAACAATAACGTGCTGAAAGATAAAGCATTTGAAAATCATTTTGAATGTTGAGGACACTTGAGCGCATCTTGTCCATGTACCCCTGGGGCATTTTTGTGTGTGCTGTTTTGCAGGTTGTCATCTGTGAAGACGATTCCCAAGCAGTTATTTCCCCAAGCAAGTATGAGAGATTTCAGAGCCATTCTCCCCTGCAGAGACGTCTGTGGATAGTTGTGCCTCCTATCCCCAGCAGATCTAGAATTGCCTATTCCCAGCAGGCCTGTAAGTGGGTTTATTCCCCAGCGAATATTTCCCCAGTGGGTTTGAAGTATTGCTATCCTCAGCATTGTTGTGAGCGCTTATCCCCAACAGGGTTGTGGATGTCTTTCGCCTGCGTGGTCTGGTATATTGCTTTCCCCACCAGAGTTATGCTCTTCCTCAGCAGAGTGGGTGGTGTGTTATCCCCAACAGAGTTGCTTTCCCTAGCAGATTTCCCGAGCAGAGGTTTGTGTTGATGGTTTTCCCCAGCAGGTTAGCCTTGCCCCAAGTGGATCTGGTTCGGTGAAGATTATCTCCAGCAGAGTTTATCCTACTTGTGGATTGATTGGGTCGTCCCCAGTGAAGTCGCCTTACTCTTCCCCCAGTGGAGTCGTATTGATGGTTCCTCAGCGCAGTCGCCTTGTTTATTCCCCAGCGGAGTAGCATTTATTTCCCAAAGTAGAGTTTATCCTACTTTTTGGCTATTCTCCCCAGCGAGTTGTGTTGATTGTTTCCCCGAGCGGAATCCCCGAGTGGATTGGGTCCTATGAAGGATGTCTCCAGCGGAGTATATCCTTTCCCCAGCAACAGTGTTATTTCTCCAGCATGAGTAAGAAGTCGGTGCTCTCCCCGCAGAATATTCCTCAAGATGAGTGTCCCCACAGGGTTGGAGCATTTGATCAGTTGGCTCCCCAGCCAGAGCTTTTCATCATTTGCATTTGGCATATAGTGATCATTGCATCCTCAAAAATCGCGTAGCATTTCCATTCGATATGGAGCATTACGCCATAAAAATTCAAACATATGCATTCATGTGTTGAAACCTAATCAGACCATATCCCCGCCAGAGGCGGATCATCGTCCAACATCTGTACAGCACGCTTGCTACAGTTGCTCCTGACAGCATTCAGGATTGGTACCTCCCCAGAGAGGTTTATTTCCTCACCCGTGGGTGAAAGGAAAGCTTGATTCTCCCCAGTGGGATCCCTAGCAAGTGTTTAGCCTTGCCCCGACATATGTAGATGTCCTTTTGTGATACCGGTCAGTGTCATGTCAGCACCCGCGTGTGTTATTTCTTTGGTGTCGGTAAACACCATCTTTCGGTGTCGGTAAACATCGAGTCCCATCCCAGTCATTCGTTAATGTCTGGTCGTCCTTCTTTGGTGTCGGTAAACACCATCTTTCGGTGTCGGTAAACATCGAGTCTCACCCAGTCATCGGTAAATGTCTGGTCTTCTTTTGATGTCGGTAAACATCATCTTCCAATGTTCGTAATACTCTTAACCCTCCCCAGAGGTCACCTTTCTCTGTTGGTGTCGATAAACGTTGAGTTTTTACTATTCGTCCGAGAACGTCTAGTTGAATTATCCCTAATAAAAGTCATTCCTTAATGATTGGTTACCTCTCCGTTGGTGTCGATAAACGTCGAGTTTTTCATATGCGTCCGATGACGTATAGTTGCATGTTCCCCACATATCATTTGTTAATGGCTGTTGATCCCCACAGGGTTACCTCTCCGTTGGTTTCGATAAACGATGAGTTTTTCCCAATCGTCCGTTGATGATTGGTTGTGTTCACCTTTCCCCAAGCAGAGCAGTTACCTCTCCATTGGTCTCGATAAACGTTGAGTTTTTCCCAGTCGTCTGTTGACGTTTGGTTGAGTTATATTTCCTCTCCCCAGAAGAGTGCTCCTCTCCGTTGGTGTCGATAAACGTCGAGTTTTTCCTATGCGTCCGTCGACGTATAGTTGTACCCTTCCCCTCAGAGTTACCTCTCCGTTGGTTTCGATAAACGTTGAGTTTTTCTCATTCGTCCGTTGACGTCTGATGGTATATCCTATTTCCCAGTCATTCATTAATGTCTGGTCGATCCCTAGTCAGAGTTCCCCAGTAGAGTCGTCGGTAAACGTCCTGTCTGGTCACCTTTCTCCGTTGGTGTCGATAAACGTCGAGCTTCTCCTGTTCGTCCGTTGACGTCTGGTCGAGTCTTCCCATTCATCCGTTGATGTCTGGTCACCTTTCTCCGTTGGTGTCGATAAACGTCGAGCTTCTCCTTCTCCATTGGTGTCGATAAACGTCGAGCTTCTCCCGTTCGTCCGTTGACGTCTGGTCGAGTCTTCCCATTCATCCGTGGATGTCTGGTCACCTCTCCGTTGGTTTTGGTAAACGTCGAGTTTTTCCTGGTCGTCCCCAGTAGAGTTACCTCTCCGTTGGTTTTGGTAAACGATGAGTTTTTCCCATTTCGTCCGTTGACGTATGGTTGTACCTCTTCCAGTCATCCGTTAATGTCTGGTTACCTCTCCGTTGGTTTCGATAAACGTCGAGTTTTTCCTAGTCGTCTGTTGACGTCTAGTTGTGGTTTCTTTTCCCATTCATCGTCTTCTGGTGTCTGGATGCGACTGTACCTTTGAGAAAGAATCAAAATCCCCAGTAATAAACATCAGATTCAGTTGATGTTACTGTTAGATCCCCACAGAGTGCAAATTTCTATGATTCTTCGGTATTCAATCCCTGTTTACCCTGAAGTATGACAGTCGTTGCTCTCATCCATTCGGGTTCCCAGTTGATTGAATAGGGGCAGCTGTAGCACCTCAAATTTGCACCTCCCATTTTGTACATACATTTTCATTTTAGGTCATTAACATTACATTGTCCACTGCATAGCATTGCATTGTCCATTGCCCAAGTGCAGTTCATCAGTCAAGACTGGTCAGGAGATCCAGTTGAGCAAGCAAGCAAGTGCATTTCCTATTGAAGCAAGGCCCTAGGGTTGGATCATTGAGTTCATATGACCTAGGGATCATTTTGAAGTGGTTTGACCAAAGATTGGATGTTCAGAAGTCATCAGTCAAGATGCAATTCATCTGAAACCCTAGAAAGTCAACCAAAGTCAATTGTGCATGAAATCATGGATTTGAAGGTGGGAGATGGTTAGAGAGGCCTCATTCATGTCCATACAAGTCTCATTTGACATTTCAAACATCAACAATGAAGAATTTGAGGTCAGATGAAAAGTTTCCAAAAATAGTAAGTGACATGTAATTTGAAATTGCCAAAAATGGAAAGGTCTTCTCCTCAAGATTACATGACCAAGCAAGCTTCAAATGAAATTTTGTCCAACATGAAAGTTGAAGATCTTGCTCTCACCTTTCCAAAAAGTCCAAGAATATGAATTTCTCAGGTGTGGTTGGAAAGTTATGGATCAATCATGGTCAAGTCAATTTGAACTTCACAAGTGCATAACTTTTGAACCAAAAGGCCAAATGAAATGGTTCTTTTTGCAACATTCTTGTTTTAACATGAGCTATCCAAAACATACATCAAAAATCATGCATTTCCATCACAAAATTTTGGCATTTTTCATTTGAATTTCATTTGAATTTTGGAGGGAAAGTTTAAATTCAAAAACTATGCATTATCCACACATTCCATCATGTGCATTTGGCTCCAAATGGATTTTTCCAGGTGAATTAAGCACAGAATTGTGCATTGTTACATTAGCTTACATAAGGTGAATTGACAAATTTGGCATAACACTTCATTTCACTAATACACTTGCATTTGGCTAATTGTGATTAGGAGAATCATTAACAACTCATATATAAAGATAATCATAACAGAAAACAGGGTTAACACATCATTTGGTTCAGATCTAGATCCAATTCACCAAACTTCACATTTTTTTTCTCTCAACTTTTCTTCGATTTTCTTCACAAACCTTGTTGTGTTCTTGGTTAATCTATGATCCACAAGCATTTTTGAGCTGGATTGAAGCAGGATCAAGAGGATTTCGAGCTGGTTTTGGAACTGTTGCAACATTCATCCACTCATGGCAGTTGAAGATTTGAGCTGGATCGTGCAAGATTAACTTCCAATTCTTCTTCCATTCATTCATTCAAGAGCTGAGGCGCATCTGTTTTGACCTTGCCAAGCCTAAGGACACTGAATCCAGTTCTGCATCTCTTTGAAGGTTAGGATTCGAATCTTGTAATTCTTGAAATCATGATATGCATGTGATAGATCTTCCAACACTGAGTAGTTTGAGCTTTGTTTCATTGAATTTCATCAAGAAATGAATGAGTTATGTCGAATCTAAGTTTGATGCATGAATGTTCTTGTGCTCGAATCTTTTGATATAGTTAGAATTAGCTTAAATTGAGCCTCGATCCATGATGTATGATGAAAGAGGAGTGCAACGGTATAAGTTTTGTCAATTTCTGTGCATGAATGTTCTTGAGTGTATGAACATGTATGAACACGTATGAAGACCTAGGGTTTTTCGTCCAGAATTGCTGTTTGATCTCTGCCGCGCCTGTTTGCATGAGCTTTGGTGTTAATTGCCATGTATTGGACCACGTGTGTCCCATGTGTCGAAATGATTGGTTCTGAGCGCATAAGCCTTGCCACATAGGCTTTAATGAAACGGCGCGTTTCATTGTTAAGCGCCAGGTTTAAAATGCAACACGGTTCGATTCTTTGCTGAAGCAATTTCCAAAAGGCCTTTGCATTATTTTCACATTTATTTCATCCATGTTCATGCTAGTTCTTCACATGTTTTTTTTATTTTTCCAATCACTTTCAAAATTCATATCTCCATGTATATTAATCCAATTGGCCTGGGATTTTTTGCACTGTGTTACTTATCATGTCTACTATTTTTTGATGATTTTTACAGAAATTGTGCACGCATGGATTTTAATGTTGCTTAGGGAATGTGTATACATGTGCTATCTTGTACCTTGGTTGCCATTTTGATTGTGAAATGATGAGTTTTGATCCAATGATTTTGAAACTTTGCATGCTTAAACTAGACACCTTTAGGGATTTTTTGGTATAGAGTTTGCATTTTTCTCATTTCTGGTTGTGGAGATATGCTTTGGTTAATGTAAGTGTGACAATGTGTGTCACACCTTTGCTTGCTTGACTTGTGGATTTTCATTACCATGCCATTTAAATACCAATTGATGTGATTTTTTGCATGATGATACTTCTGGATGTTAGGATTGGCCATGAATGTTTGTCGAATTTTTGGATTCAATTTGGATTTGTTTGAGATTTTCCTTTCTGGCTTGTGATTTGTGGACTTTTGAACAGTCATGAACTTAGATGATTTGTGAAATGCTTGATGTTTATCATATGAACTTGAAATTTTGCAAATGTGTTCTAGACACTTTGAAGTTTATTGTGGCTTTGGTTAGATGTCCATATCATGTTTGGATTCTGTTTTAGGCTTGTGCTAAGTTGATGTATGAAATTGTGCCTTAATTGAGCTTGTTTGTGCATACCATGACTTGATGGATTTAATTGCCATACTTAAAATTGTCCAAATGCCTTGATTTTTAGTATGATGATCATGTGATGTATGCTGTTTAGCCTTGATATTTCTTGAGATTTATTGAATCACTTTTGAGTTGATGTGGATTGGTTCATTCTGTTTGCTTCAATGAGATTTCAACTTGCATGCTTTGCCTTATGTGACTTGTGAAATGATATTGGTTGATGCTATTGATATGAGACCACTTGGATATTGTTCTTAATTGATTAAGTTTGATTCTTGCAAATTTTCATGTTCTGTTTTGAATTATTTCTCCCTCTTTGACCCTAGGCCTTGTCCTAGTGGTTTGTGCTTATGTTTGAGCTTTGTTTTCAGGATAAGGAGCATATGGTCATAAAGGAGATTGATTCACATTTGTTTGATTGGTCTATTTGGTTGATGTTGATTAACATTGAGTTGTCTTGTAGGTGGATTAGCTCCTTTGAGTTGAGCTTGTGCTTTGCCTTGGTGCCTTGATGCTTGTCTGTTTAATTGTGTACTGTTGACTGTTGACCACTAGTCTGTCTGTTTGACTTTTGTTGACTTGTATATTGATTGTGTTAGATTGTTTTCAAGTACCTTAGTTGCTATAGTTCCTTTGTGAACTTGCTTTTGCTTTGCTTGGTTGCATAAGCACTGAGGTATAACTTCTCTGACTTCATGTAGTCTGGAAGACCTGTCCTGTTACTTGGGCAGGCACCTGTCTGAAGTCCTCCTTAAGAGGCAATGTTTGTGGTTGTTTATTTTTGTCCCCTGTACATATCAAAGACCTCCTAAGTGAAGAGGCATTGGCAGATACAAGAGATGTGTAATCCATCTCCTGCTTTTCAGTTGAGTCATCCCTTTGCTCACACAACTGGTGTTGATGCATTGTGGATAGTAACCCAAGATCTTTGTTAAGTCAGTCATGAGTGTAGAAGGGTTCCAACTTCTGAACCCACACTTTCATCTGTCTGAAGCTCTCCCAGGCCAGGGATAAGAGCTGTGGGGCACACCCCTCACTTCCTATTTCATCTGCTTCACCCTAACTCTCAATGTTAGGGTTAAGAGCTAACATCACCCTGTTACAGTGGCTTGTTTGTCGAGGTTGACATGACCCCTTGACTAAAGCCTAGCCTTGTGTGAGCCCCCCTGTTTGTATATAGTGTGTGTGCTTTCTTTGTGCTTTTGATTGATTGTGATGTTTAGGATAGCTTGCTCCCTGTGCAAGTTAGATAACAACCTTAACTTAGGGATGATATGCATGATAACATCTAGGCTCGAGTCGTAGTCTCCCTAGTTGTGTATCCCTTTGTATCTGGTTAGGCTAGTTCTTTGTCCCTGCGTAGGGGAACTACGTCGCCCTGATCCTCATACCAGATGAGGTACGTAGGCAGGAGATGAGCTGATCTCTCCGGGCTCCTCTTTTGTTTTGTTTTGTGTGTGTTAGGAGATGGATGTAAGACCAGCGATTGGCATTCCGTATCCTCTTGTTGTGTGCTTGGAGTCAGATTTAAGTCCAGCGATTGGCAGTTGGTTTCCAGTGTGTGTTTGGTTGGTTCGGAGTCTGATGTAAGTCCAACGATTGACATTCGGTTTCCATGTTTGCTTGTTTGTGTGGAGTTTGACGTAAGTCCAACGATTGGCAGTCGATTTCCTGTGTTGTTTTGCTTGGCGTGCGTTAGCCGAGCTAGGAGTGCTCTGATTCTTCTTTAGTCCGAGAAGATACGTATGCATAGGATGCGACATCCTAGCGAGCACGTTTCCCCCTGTCTGAACTACGTCGACTCTGATGTCTATGTCTGATAGACTACGTAGGCCCAGGATGCGATATCCTGCCGAGTTTAGTTTCTTTTGTTTTCCTGTGTCTCTTTCAGCCAATTTTAGATGTTTGTTTGAGCAGCGTTTAGCAACCATTTTCCTTCCTTTTGTGCGTGGATCCCGTCGAGTACGACGGATGCGTAGGGGTGCTAATACCTTCCCTTCGCATAACCGACTCCCGATCCCATTCTCTTTGGTCGCGAGACCATGTCTTTTCCAGGTTTACTTCGAGCGTTTCCTTTCCCTCTTTTGGGATAAATAACGCACGGTGGCGGCTCTGTTGTTTTGTTTTCCCGCCGGTTTTTCGCGTAATGCGACAATACCACAAACAAAACCAAATCACAAGCACAAATATAATACAAGCACAAAAATATGACTCTAGTGAGCAAAGTGAAAATGACTCAAACATAAACAAATTGCTTGAATGTAAATGACAATGAATGATAAAGTGCAAGAATTTAAATTGCATTAAAGTAAATGAGATAAAAATAAATTCAATAATAAAGAGATGTTACTAAATGTCAGGGGAAGAAGAAAATTTATTTAAGTCATTTTTTGGAGAACAGTCAACCATCCATTCATAAGTGTGAAGATATCTACCTAGACATCATTCATGAGAAGGGTTCTAACTTGGATTAATCAACAAATATGCCACTAGCTCTCATAAATGGAGAAGAGGTAAAATCTTCACACAATACCATAAGGAATTGGAGACTTGCAATCTCACTTACAAAAATGTTATGCCTTTTGGGAAACATTTAGCGTTATGTTAGGCAATTGTAATTGGACTTATGTAGAAGTCACAACTATCGGAGGCCGGGCAATAATAATATTGGTGTTAATGCATGATAGAGAGAGAAGGTATTAAGACCAAGCTCCTAAAGCATACCACACACAAAAATAAGAGGGGATGAACCTATCTCAATCAAGCTCATACTGATTCATCTGACACAAGGTCATTGATGAATCAACTAGCATTTTAATTCATGAGAAATCATTTGTCATGAAGGATTGAGGAAAAAGGAGATAAAGATAAAGAGATGAAGTGAAAGGGATCCCAAATTGATCAATGGATGAAGTTCAAACCTCATCAACCCCCTAAATTCAATGGTATTGATCAAATTAATGTCCAATTCAACCAAGATCGAGGCCATACAGAAGTTGAGTCAACACAAAGTTAATAAAATAGCTCAACAAAAATATTAAAGCAATTAAAATAATTTAAATCATTTTTTAAATGAAGAAAAATACATTTAAAAAGGGAAAAATCCTAAAATCTCTTCAAATCACCAAATAAATGGCCAAGGGATTTATCATAGGTCAACACAAGGTCAAAGGATCATTGACTAATATTTTTGGCATTTTTTGAAAGTCAGAAGTATTTAAAATCAATTAAAACAAGTCAAAAATCACAAAATTCACTAAAATTATCAAACTCAATCCAAAAATTAATTTTAATTCAGAAGTGGGAAGAGGAAATTATATATGAAATTTTGGTGAAAGTCCCATATTTTTTGGATTAAAATTGAAATTATAGTGAATTAAATGAGAAAATGCTATTTAAAAATTTAAATTGGAAAATATGATAAATAAAAAAAACAAGGCCCATCAGATCTCCCTCATTAATTGAGGTGGCAGATCTGATGACCAACACGCACTATCCACCAAACACCTTAGTCAATGCACACATTCAAATGGTAATCACATTGGATGGATCAGATTAAAATGTGGCTACATGATCAGACGACTTGGACAACGCCAACGCGCCACCGGGCCCTAGCTCCGGTCATCTTTTCTGGCCAGGTCACCAGACTGGTCAGGATAGAAAGTTCACCAAAATTAATGGATCATACACTATTTTGAAGAGAAAATCACGAGGATTCCAAATATGACCTCAAAAATTTCCAACTCTCACTCTATAATGAGAAATATGGAGTTGAAAATTGAGGTTCCAAAACTGAGTTGCTTCGATTCAACCTCAAAGAAACTTAATATCAATGCCTACATTGGTAGGACTTCAACCAACCACAAGTCAAGCAAAAATGTCAAGAAATGAATGAGAATCGAAGAGTTGAAAATCTGGAAATTTCACATTCGGATTGCAGTGATGACGCTCGATCTTGATGCAATTCAACTTGGCCTTACTTCCTTTTTCTTGTAGGAGATGATTAGAATCAAAATGGATGTGAATCCTTGGAGTTCTAGTTCACAAACAGAATTTGAACTAGAAGCTCGATTTCAATGAAATCCTCAACGTATTCTATGGAATGAGGTTCTGAGATTGCTTATCACAGCTTGGGCAAGGGTTTTCTTTGAATCTGAGGCAATAGATTTCAATTTATAGGCAATGCAATTCATTTCTACACCATTCAAATTTTGGCCAAAAATAGCAAGTTCATGTGCATGGGCATGTATTCAGGCCCAAATGATCAATGCAATCCACTCCAATTCATGCACAAATCATGCTGAGATCATAACATGAGGCCATGCAAAGGTGTGTAATATTTGAGTTCAAAAGTTGGCAAATTGGGCCATGCAAAGAATCCATGCGCAACCCCTTAAAATATTGTCCAAATGGGATTATCTTAGACTCTTTGGAAAGCTAGAATAATGGGGAACAACTTTGATATTGGGACTTTTTCCATTTGAAGCTTGGAACATGATGAATTATGACCTTGAAGTTGGAGGAATCAAACATACTTGAAAATTTTCTAAGTTAAAAGTCAAATGACCCCTTTTTACATCTTGAATAACTTTTGCTATGAGCTTCAAATGACTTTGGTTCCTTCTTCAGAGTTGTATCTCTTTCAATTATATTCATTTTTGTCACAAACTTCACACAATTTGGAGCTTTCATGATGGACTTATGGATTTTAGAAGTTGAGGAAAATTGCTTGCTCAATGATGAGGACCAAAATGGACCTATAATGTTTCCTCGTGGCACGTGCCCTTGCAAGTAGAATTTGACCTTTATCAAAGAATAAAAGTTCAATAATACATATTAAAATTGATCATTAAATTATGATCATATTCATATGATAAAAATTGAGGAAGTTATGGTTCGTGGAAGTTGACCTTCTATCTAGGACACATACAAAATGACCTATAATCTTTCACCATAAAAATGACTTTCCAAGAAACATTAGCTCTTGATGCCAACATGAAAGTTGTTTGTAATTTCATAAAGAGTAATTTTTATATTGGAATCATTTTCATATGACAAAAATTGTAGGAGATAGGGTCTAAGGAACCCTAGATTTGGCCAGTTGGCTTTTCTGGTCAACCTCCTTGAACCAACTTGCAAACTTGAAATTCTCTTGCTCTTTAGGACTCATAGATGATCATATATGCTTATGATGAAGTACAATGAAGTATCCCATAATATATTTAACCAAATGATGAATAAACTTTCTGAGGAAGGCATACAAGATACCCAGATGAATTAGGGATTCCTTGAGAAATAAACTTTAAACTCTTGATGAATTCTTGATCAAAATGACAAATAAAGAACACGGGGATCCATATATGATCCTTAGAACCAACTTGGACTTTTGCTTGCTTGATTCCTTGCACTGAGGGTCTCAAATCCTAGTTGTGAGCTTGATGAGGCACATGTGGATACACACACTACCTACAAAAGAAACAAAGCTAACTAGACATATTTTTGGTTTTTTGGTTAGTAAACGAGGAAAATAAAGTATGATACAATTTAATATGCTTGGTGATCTCTCCAAATGCGAATCAATGAATAATAGGTGAAGAGGATACCAAGGTGTGATCCCAATGCCAATGCAAATATGATGAGATGAAATGAGGGATCTTAGGGTCAAATTTGGGGTCTTACATTAAGCTGAAGTTGAGTTTTACTTATCATCCGTAGACAGATGGTCAGCCAGAGAGAACCATCCAATCCTTGGAGGATATGTTGAGGGTTTTTATGCTAGAACAAAGAAGCACTTGTGATAGCTGTTTATCGTTGATTGAGTTCACTTACAATAACAATTTCCATTCATGTATCAGAATGAAACTGTTCGAGGCTTTGTATGGTAGGAGGTGTAGAACACCTTTGTATTGGTATGAATCAGGTGAGAGTGTTGTGCTTGGACCTAAGATCGTTCTGTAAACCTCTGAGATGATCAAGACGGTCCAAGATAGAATGAAAGCTTCACAGAGTCATCGGAAGAGTTACCATGATACGAGGAGGAAGACACTTGCGTTCCAAGAGGGGGATCATGTATTCTTGAGAGTGACTCTGGTAACTGATGTTGGTCAAACTTTAAAGTCTCGAAAGCTCACGCATTTTATTGGTCCATATTAGATCTTGCAGAGGACATGAGAAATGGCCTATCAGATTGCCTTGCCACCGACACTTGCTAATCTTCATGATGTGTTTCATGTGTCTCGGTTGGGGAGATACATTCTAGATCTGTCTCATGTGATCCAAGTGGATGATGTAAAGATGAGAGAGAACCTGACTGTTGAGGCATCACCCATGGCGATAGAGGATCAGAAGGGAAGTAGTTGCATGGTAAGGAGATTACCTTCGTGAAGGTAGTGTGGGGAGCACCAGCAGGTGGAAGCATGACTTGGGAACTGGACAGTCAGATGAGAGAGACGGGCTCTATTTTATTCAGGTAATTTTTTAGGGCAAAAATTTTCTAAGTGAGGGAGAGTTGTAACACCCCAAATTCGATTAATTGATTTAATTGAAATATTTATGTAATTATTTGGTTATTAGGTTTTTTAATTAATGTAAATTGTGTGATTATATGTATTGATGAGGTGTAATAGTATTGGTAGAGTGTGGTGAGAATATGGGTGTTTGGTAGAATAAATAACAATAACTAGAAATTAGAATAATTAGTAATTTTAATTAAAAACAGAAATAAAAATAGAAATTGGTGGCTTTATGTTAGAAATTAATTAATTAATTAAATTAAAGAGAAAATATGAGTTAGTAGAGGAATAAGGGGCAATGAGGAGATTTGGGAGAATAAGTTAGGGGTAGTAAGGGAATTACATAAATGGAAGAATTAGATTTTACTTATAAATAGAGGAGTGTGAGAAATTGGAGCAGTTACAATACGTGCAAAATAGGAGTTGGAGAAAAAGTGAGAAGAATAAGTCTAGGGCTTAAGGAGGGAAGAATAATTTCTGATTAGAGAACTTGCTGCTGAAAATTCTAAGGTAAGATGGGAGAATGGACTTTCTTTATGGGTGTATTGAATGATAGGGTAGAGAAGAGAGATCCTTGTTCTCATTAGGGTTGCATGATTATGTTTTTGATGTGTTGTTGTTGTGTTAAAATTTGAGTAATTGATGATTAGATATGATTGATTATCTGACTAAAAATATGTATGAATCATTCTGTTTGTGAATACATGAAATTTTGCCATTTATGAATGTATGAAGTTTTGATCATGAGTATGAATATTGGGAGATTGATGATTTAATTGTATGACAAATTGTCACGAATCATGATTGATATATGTGTAATAAGAAGTTTGATTGTTGTGATAACATGGTGTATTGTTAAATTTATGTCACGTGGTAATCTAATGTGGGAGGTTTGGTTAAAGGGATGTATGAGTGATAAGGGATGAAGGGGATGAAGATCATGTGTTAAAACTGTTTTTTTTTTTGGAAAAAAATACCAGTGTCAATTGATTGACATTCCCACTTAATCGATTACATGGCTTCTAAACCTGATTTTAGAGAAAGTCAGAATGTAAACATTTTTTATGTCAATCGTTTGACATATGGGCCACAATTTGAAAATTTTTGTTTTGAACTTTGTTGCATTGCCCGACGATTTGGCCATAACTTTAGTTTTGTAAGTCCAAACAAGGTGTCATTTGAAGCGTTGGAGAGCTAACATGCAGAGCTATATCATGATAGTATATGGTGAGATAATTGATTTGTATTCGTGTGTTCACTGTAGGAATACGTGTGATGACATGTATGATTAATTAGTAACTTGTTGCCTTTACTTAATGATGAGTTGATGTTATAATGGTTTAACATGATTAAATATTTTGTGATTATGCATTGGGTGAGGTGCTTTTATTTTTTGTTGTTTGTTAATTGTCGTAACATTAATTAATTGTTGCGTATTGAGAATGATGTTGTGCATAATGGTGATAAGTTTATGGTGATAATTTTGGTGATAATGCATGTTGTTGAAAGTCATGCATCACGGTGTACGGGCTTCGGTCCAGTTTTGGTGTGCTCTGGTCCTATGATGGGGATTTAGGAGCGAGTAGTTGGTTCTAGATGGGAATCAGTGAAGCGTTACTTATGGTGATAGTAGTGAACCGGTATGCTCTGGTCCTATGGTGGGGATACAGGAGCGAGATGGACTTGTATTGTACATAATGGTACCACATGTATAAATGTCACATTTTATAGTGAGTTGCATTTCATATACATATATGTGTATGTTGTTATGAATGGGTGTGAGACTATGATTTTGTTGATTGTGTATAAAATATGTGTCATGTTCTGTGTTCTCTACCTTAGAATTTTATACACTGCTCATATTGAATGTTGTTTCTCACCACTTTGTTTCATGTTGTCCACCATGGACATCTTATAGATACTCAAGAGTGATCATTATTGTTGTGTGTGGAAGGTGGCTTGTTGGATCTACTATTCACTTTTATTTATCTCTTTATCATACATTAGTGGTTTTTAGTGCTCTGATCGTGTTACACCGGGGATGACATTTGTTATGTTTTTGAGTTGATGTTGATTTTGTTATTTTGAAGTTTACTACTATATTTATGAAGTTGCTATGAAATATTTTTCCGTTGCGTAGTCTCAAATGATTTAATGTGTTTTCGAAAGACGGTCTTTGGTGACACCTTAAGTTATTGTGTAAATCCTTTTAAATAAGTTTAGGAGTTTATGGTGTTACAGGAATCCTGTTTGTGAAGATAAAACGTCCTGTATGAGGGACTTATTGTCTTGTCGCCCGAGTTATACATTATTATGCCTAAGAACTTACGCTAGCCAAACTTTAACCTTAGGGACTTAGTGTCTCCTTGGGCGGGATCATACTCAATAAATCACGCCTAAGAGGCACGTCCCATATTCCTCCGCGGAAGAGGATCACCACTCTTGCTTGAGGGCCTGATAGGAGTCCCGCCCAAGAAGTAGAATGCCTCGTCTGGAGAGCTTGGCCTCCGATTAACCAGGACACACATCACGATGCCTAAAGGATATGGAATATCAAAGCCTAGTAAGCTTTTTCTCGTGGAAACCGTAATGAGTTATATTGAATGCACCATAACTAAAGATTCAGATTTCCCTAAGAGGGCCGAAAACTCAAGATAAAAAATCCAGGTTCTCGAGATACTCCCATGAGCCGTGATTTAAAACACTTCATCTTATACTAAAAGCCTTATACTTGAGGGACTATGTAGTATTATAATTGAAAAGAGCGTTGCCTAAGGCAATACCTTTATACCACCCAAGGAGAGGCAACAAATGAATGTCTCCCAAAAGGAGGCATCACATCTCCCTGTATTTTTCCCTCGGCCCCACCTGAAAAACGTGGGATAAGACGCTTTATAGGGAAAAGAGAAACTAAAGGTCATAAAATGACCAACGACTCCCTTGAAAGTATGAGTTCAACTGGCCACTATTGATTAGGTTGGCGGTGACCCTTTCTAAGAAAACCTTAGGTCATAGAGACTTGTATAAATACATCTCCTATCAAGGAGATGATGATAAACTATAATTCATACACATTATCCAAAACTAAAAGAGTACCACGCTCGTTACCATGATTAACCTAACCGTTCTCCTACAATCCTAGCAGCGTCGACCACCAACATTGTCTATCAACTCATGTGAGTTAGTCCCTTAAATAGCCTCAAACACCATCGTACAAGGTTTTCGCCGTCGTAAGAAAGCTCTCACAATCAAAACGTGTTATAAACCTACTAAGGTCTCTGAGTCTATTTGCCCTTTGTCGCAGCGGGAAAAATGACCACGGGCGTTCGCATGCTCGAGGTGATAATAGAGTCGCCAACAGACTTTATTTATTCCAAAAGGAAAGGGGAAATATCGATAAACCCTAAAAGAAAAAGAAAATGATCGTCGCAACAAAATCCAGATTCGGGAGTCAGTTATATGAGAGGAAGGTATTAGCACCCCTCACATCTGTTGTACTAAACGAGAGCCATTTAGTTATATTTGCGAATAGAATATTGGCTTACGTTAGTTGTTTTCATATGATTATTGAAAGTTTGAAACGAAAAAAGAAAGGGCGCAAAACAAGTTTTTATTAGGGAGCTTGACAAGATTGTGAGTCTTGCTCCTACGTATCCTCCGGTGCGACGAAGAATTCAAAGCTACGTAGTTATGGGTAAAAAAACCATGTATTTGTTGGTTGATTTTAGTGAACAAGTGTTTAGGACACGTTCGAGCGGTTAAATGTTGTTTGTATACTCGAGTTGGGGTTGTTTAAGCGTTTGTTTGTATCACAATAGAATGGATACAACATTTTCCGTTTGTAAAAATGTTTTTGATCGTGCAGAGGCGAAAAAAATAAGTTTGATGTGTTCAATTGTTTTTGAGTGGATGATGAGTCCTCAGATGTCGAGCTATACGACTCGTATCCAAGTACTCGGGAAGAAAAGAGGTATACGCCTAATTAATACTTTTTCATCCAAATTTAATATGAAATTTATAAGATAAGTTAAGTCACGATCCCTTGACGAAAGACAAATATCTAAATGGTCGAATTATACTTCTTATATTTAAATATTTAAGAAAAAGAGTGATATACACCGATTTTAAATTATATATAATAAAAATGAGAAAGAGTAATTTGGAGATACAAATTTGTGTACGAGAGAGGTATGAGAGATACTCGTCTTAAAAACTTATTTTTAAATAATATTATTTTGTTAATTTTTTTGACTTGTTCAACTTTGAAAAGCATAACCATGGTGCTATTGATTGAGACAGGAGAAAGCAAAAGGTCAATGTTTTTTTTGTCCCATATGTATTAAAAAATTGATAAATATTGTTAGTACTATTATGGTGGCTTTTATGGTAGACAGTTGTTAAGTTTGTCTGCCCATATATATTTCTTTCATTATTAATTTAATATTTTAAAATTTAATGGCTTGGGGTTGTTAAGAAAAACTCATAAGTAAATTTCTAAGAAATGAAATTGCAATTATTTATACAAATATAAAAAATATAAAAATGAAAAAAATTAAATTAAAAATAATTAGATGATATTTGATGTTGTTTCTGTTAAATTTTCTTTTTACTTTTCACTAATTATTAGTTCAATAGTTTATTTAAACAAATGATCCAGTACTTAACTAAAACATATATTTTTAAATAAATTATTTATTATTGTACATATCATTCATTTTATAAATTATAATGATTTTGTTTTGTTACATTTTTAGCATAAAATGTATCCTAAAGAAATAAAGTGTATACATGCAAAATTACAACTATGAAAATTGAGGAAATCAAAATAAAAGTAGGTTTGATGGTGATTTCGACGTATTGCGAAAATAGGAAGCTGTTGTTGGTATACTCATTAAGAATATTTGAAATTTTCTTCTCTCTTTAAAATGGAATTACCATTTAACACTATCACTAAGTTATAGCATAAATAGGAGCAGAGCACACATGTTTTGAGTCTAATTGAAAGGATAAATGATAAAAACATTGATATAAGTAGAAAGTTGTGACAACTTTTTAATGAAATATTTTTTATTTATTTATCATTATGGCATATGTCTATAATAGATCAATTTTGATATTTATGAAATTTCAGGTCAAAGACACCACTGTGAACTATTACTATTTTTTAATAAAATGAGTAAATTATTTGAGTCCATCTAAACTGTCAATGAACCGGATCAATTCAAATATAAATTAAAATTCTATTCGACAATTAGATTATTAAATTTGATTTATAAATTAATTGAGTTGAATATGATAACAAATCTAAGTTCGTTGATTAAATGAGGTAACTCGGTTATATATTAAGAGAAGTGTCATATTGGCTCAAGTATAGATTTAAAGATTTACTCAAATCTTAATACTTTATTTTCTTCTAAACTAATGATTTTAATTGATAATTTATATTTTTAAATGAGCAAAAATACTTAAAAATAATTATACAAATAAATCATATATATATATATATATATATATATATATATATATATATATATATATATATATATATATATATATATATATATATATATATATATATATATTAAACTTCTATACTAAATAAAATAATTAGAACTAAATTATCTATAGTGATTGATTAATATATTCATACAAACTACTTTAATTAAAAAAAGAGACTTTTAAATTCATGAAGCAACCAAACTGAACCTAACGAGTTATGTGTCATGAACTAAAAAATGAGTCGAGTTTGAGCTTAAAAAATAGTTTGTGTCAAACTCAACTCGAGTTTTAAGCCGAACCAATTTTTATCAAGTTGAGTCGAGTTA
This sequence comes from Lathyrus oleraceus, assembly GCF_024323335.1. Taxonomy (NCBI): domain Eukaryota; kingdom Viridiplantae; phylum Streptophyta; class Magnoliopsida; order Fabales; family Fabaceae; genus Lathyrus; species Lathyrus oleraceus. The sequence goes on from NC_066579.1 coordinate 120,151,313, forward strand.
AGATGAATTTGACTTGACTCGACTCATTTTCAACTTTAGCCTCACCCCTAGTTCTGAAATTGAGGCGATTTTAATTGATACACCTATATTAGTGTGAGTTATATGTATTATCATTCACATTTGCATACTTATATTTCTCTCTAGTAACAAGTGTTAATTTTGTAGGTATCGCTCTTTGATTAACGAAAACCCCAACCACCATGCTGGAAGTTTTTTCACGTTGCCTTCAAACCAAAAAGTTAGTGATGAGAGAAAAGAAATAAGTGAGGGTGAGAAAAATATTGATAAAAGGTAGTAGTTGAAAAAGAGGTTGATAACAAAATAGAGGGAAAACTTAGGAAATAAGCGAAGATGAAGTTATGAGTGACACCCTTGAAAAACTTGTAGATAGAAACTCACCTTTTAGAATGACTAAAAAATAAATCCTGAATGAACCCAACTGTAAGACCCCAATTTTTGTCCCTAAGATCCCTCATGATATCTCATCATATGCATTAGCTTTGAGATCACACCTTGACATCCTCCTTACCCCTCATTCATTGGGTTTGCATTGGGAGAGATCACCAAGCATATCTTGATTGTATCATACTTTGTTTTTCATTATTTACTAACCAAAATATCAAAAATATGTCAATGTATAGTTTGTTGCTTTTGTAGGTAGTGTGTGTGTCCACCTATGCTCCATCAAGCTCATATCTAGGGTTTGAGACCTTCAATGCAAGGAGAATAATAAAGATGTAATATCCCATATTCCCTTAAATATTCAACTAGTTGTCAATTGAGATCAATTTAGTTCCTATGTACTCTATCTATTATCAGTTATAACAATTTGAGCTCATATGTGCTCTATCGGTTATAACAATTTCAGGTTGTATATTAGTAAGAGCATGAGCTAAGATTGTTGAAGATGGATCTGGACATTGAGATGAAGGGTTCTAGATAGGAAGTGCAATGTTATTCCTAAAGGTGAGAAGTGTTGTGTGACTCTGTGAGTAGTATGGAAACTCACAGTTACAGTTTAGTTTTCTTAAGGTTTCTTGGAAGCGGTGTCTCATTAATGACTTGAAGTTCCTTGATGGTTTTATTTTGTTATTGGTCGAAATCATGTGTCAGCAGAAATCTTGAATGAATCAGGACCATATAAGAGGATCCGATATGGAATATAGTAACCAGAACCGTATATTGTCAAACTAATTTGGATAAGTTCATTTGAGCACAGGATAAACCTGAATGTTAAACACCTTTATGGTTGTAGTCGCGTGGCTCCTGTATATATACACCTTATGGAGGATGTTGGTCATATTTTAAACCTTTGTGTGTCAGTGAAAAATTTATTCGTTAGTGAGGTCCTAGTAATGTTTTGGGTGGTGGGCACTTTGGAGGATAGACGTGATCTTCTATGTAGATTGTTAGCTAACTAATGGTGCTTAGGAATCCCAGGTGTTCCACTGTTGGAATCAAAGTATCACAATGGAAGGTGATGGAGGAAATGGCTCAATCAAGATTATGGGAATCATAGCGATAGTTACTCAATCTCGTGCTAATTGTGCTATCTTATTGGAGTAGTACGAGAGAAGTGAAACAGTAGGAGTAAAGGCTTGCATCATATAGTATAAGATCAAGTGAAGTTTATGAGATTATCGATATATGGATTACAAGTTTGTCACGTTTGTTGAAGGGATAATAAGAGAAGAGTAGTCAATATTGTGTGCGGTCAAGGAATCAATAAGTTGTCTTATGAAGAATTAATGAGTATTGATTAACCAAGTTAAGATAAAATGTCGTAATTATGTTTTGTGTAACTTAGTGCAAGGAAGGGAAGTCGCGATTTCCGAGAGGAAAGTGGCCAACTGATGTAGAGCAGTATGTCAGATGAATTAAGTGGGAGCAAGTTTAAATGTTAATCCAATATTGGAATGAGGAGATGGTTAAGACCATGAAGTAGTGAGAGTTCACACGAGAAAGAAGTTGCCAAGGAAGAAAAGTCAGAAGAATGAATATGTCCGAGGTTTGAATTGAAGAGAAGTCAAGTGTTGACCTATGACAGTGATACAAAAAGAGTCTACCTGTGGACTGGAAGAAATTCGGGGGCGAATTTCAATTTAAGGGGGGGGGGATGTAATATCCCATATTCCCTTAAATGCTCAATTAGTTATCAGTTGAGACCAATTTAGTTCCTATGTACTCTATCGATTATCAGTTATAACAATTTGAGCTCATATGTGCTCTAAGTGTTATCGGTTGGGACCAATAGAGTAACCAGTGAACTCCGAAGAGATTAATTATTAATAAAAGAGACAGACCAATATTAATAAGTACAAAAGAGAACATTTTTGATAATATTAATAATTTGTCAATAGGTACTGGAAGATAAAATATCAATTGAGATATTTATATTACTAAATAATATTAATATATATATATATATATATATATATATATATATATATATATATATATATATATATATATATATATATATATATATATATATATATATATATATATATATATATATATATATATATATATATATATATATATATATATATATATATATATATATATATATATATATATATATATAAAGTATATGTTATATATTGTGTGGTGGTAAGAAGTAGTAGAAAGAGATAAGAATGAAATAGAGGGTTATCAGAAAGAGAAAGAAAGAAAAGGGGAAGAAGAGAAGAAAGGAAAGGAAAGAAAGAAAGATAGCAAATTAGAAGGAGGAAGAAGAGAGAAAGAAGAAGATAGCCATGAGAGAAAGAAGAAGATAGCCATGGATGCCATCATCATCAACACCATGATTTCATCTCATCTTCTTCACCAAACTTCATCTTCTTCTTCTACAAGATGAGTTCAATAGATGGTTAGCTTTGGGGGGAAGAAACATGAAAAGATTGGGTTAGGATTTTATGTGTATTGAACCATGAAATTTGTTGATGTCCATACTTACCTTTGCTTATTATGATAATACATGTTGTTCTTGATGTTTTGTGATGGATTGGGGTTTAGGTTGTGGTGTTGATTCTTGAAGATATAACTCATAATCACTTGATTTGGTGTGGGTTTATGTTAGTCTATGGTTTGGAATGGTTTAAAATGGTAAAAGATGGAAGAAGACATGTTTAGAAATGTGATTTAGGAAAAATTTCAGGTGTCAATCGATTGACACCATGGACCAATCGATTGGTCCCTTCCAGTTTAGTGAAAAATCGTGGCAGAATGTTGATCCAATCGACAGGGCCATAACAACAATCGATTGGTTCCCTTGTTTTCACTCTAAAATGAGTTTCGTAACTCAGAATGAGGCCCAGTCAGATGGGTTGGAAAGATAGTTCAATGGTCTATTGCTTGGTGTGATAAAATCATGTTTATAAGTAAATTATAACTTGGTTATTGGTATTACATTATTATGTATGTTTATGAGTTGTTTCTCTGTTTCCATCATAAGACGAGAATCGTGCCTCCTATTTTTATGGGGTTGAATACATTGGAAAGTGAATCTAATCCCTCATCAAGTGATAAGAATAGACCATGGGATGCCACGGGTATTGTGTGTATTGATTATAAATGGTTATGAATTCTTGTTGTGTTTCTTATGTGATGCATTCTATAACCTATGCATGAATTGTTATTGCGTTGATTATGATATGATTGGTTGATTGTATTGGTTAAATAATAATATGACTAAAACTTATGAGTGAGGTAAACCTATATGAATAATAAGTAAATGATTTAGAAAGATAACTTAAGTTATGAAATGAGTTAGATAGTGATGCTTGGATGTAATCGTACTACGGTGTGCACAACGGCCAAGTAGTCACAGGAATAATACATTAACATGCTTTGTATGGAACATGTGTGATTTATGTATGAGAATGGATCATGTTATGATGCCATGATAAATGATATGATATCGTGAGATTTGTTTGATATTTTGGTGAGGAACTTTTGTTCCAAAAGTCCTATTTTGGTGAGGAGTGTTGCTCCAAGAGTCCTATTTGTTATTGTGAATTAATCACGTATTCAGAATTAGTTTTGATGGTGCAAATACCACTTCAAAGACTTAGGTAAAGCGGTAAGTGGGGATCTGCCACAAATGATTCGTGCCTCAATTGGGTTTGAGCCCTAACCACGGCGGACGTGGGGGAAAGGTGGACACCTAAGTGAGTTAGAGTCCCATACAGTGAAAGATACCCTAGGGGGTTGCAGTCCCATATGGGTAACTGTCGCTTGAAATGATTTTGGAACTCATAGAGGACCCGATATCCACTGCGAAAGTCAAACCATACGAGCATGCATGAATTAGGCCTGGCTTAGACATAAGTCCGCTCGGGGATTGATGTTTCGTGCATCCGAATAGTGATTTTATTGAGTGGAAGCACTTAAGTAACATGTTTCCATACATTGCAAATATCCTTTAGATACTTTAGTCTTAGTTATCTTGTGTGCATGATACATAAGTAACGAGAGACGAAGACTCGAGTTACGATTTGATTAGAAAACCCTGTAGAGCCGAGTGGACCCATAGGATATGAGAACTCATTGAGATTATTATCTCATCCCATTATTGTTGTTATTTTTCAGGTATTCCTTGCGGGTTGAATTCAAGAGAAGCTATCTACTGATGTTTCAAGGGACGATGATTATCGTGATCTTCCGCTGTGGAGTTGTGTGCAATGAAGATATTGCACATAGTTCTTAGATTTTTAATTTTAGGCACCATTATATAACATGTCCCATTGATGTTTTTAGTTTAGACATGTATTTATATTGATGCCATAGGCACTTATGTTGGATCAATACTAATTAATAATACTTATATGATATTATTCTAGATATATATTATACGGGTTATTACAGTTGGTATCAGAGCAGGTTGATTCTCAACCTAGGCTTGAAACGTCATAAGTAAATCAATTTCTGCCTCATAAGTGTGTCTTGCCAATATGATTCTTAATGTCACGTTATGTAGTATTAGGCCTGGTCAACCTAATTCTATGTGTGTGGTAGGTAGGATTATGATTGAGCGACCACGAGGACTCCGAAGTGTCAGTGGAACTCGTGCTTTGAGGGTAGGCTTGAGACAAGAGTTAGAAAGTGAGGGGAACCAGATGGCTTAGTTAAAGTTTCAGTAAGAGTTATGATTCAGGTAATGTAGAATTGAAGGGTGGTTTATGGTTCAAGCAATCATGTAGTGCTGATGGAGTCGGGGAGTTGAGGATTTCTATTGGATACACTATCAGAGCTTTGAGAGAGACGTGAATTTGCTAGTGGAATAAGATATACCCCCTGATATGGAATAAGTATTGTAAGTAATTCCGTATGGTGAAGGAGAAAGGATGGTTATGTTGTACATATGTAATAAGGTCTTGAAGTGAGGTAGTGTATCAGTTTCTAAGGCCACTAAAACATTTTGGAAGAACTAGAGTACTTCGTGGAGTATATATTTGGAATGGTACCTTGCAAGTGGTTGAGAACTTGAGAGATAAGGACGTTCAATTTTGTTGGGAGCCTAAGGTAGTGGTGAAATTTAAGGAGAAACTCGAGGACATGACTACCTATTTCAAGTGAAACAAGTATGGACCAAATGGAGGCTAGAAGATAAATTAAGTATATTCAGTCTTAGAAGGGAGATTTGATTCAGGATCGCTCGTCAAAGGTTTAATGTTAGTAAGATACCATTATGGAATGTGGAGTTACCTAAGGATCAATTATAAGGGTTTGTGTTGGAGAGAGAGAACGCATATTATATAGTAATGGAAGCTCCAGTGAGTTTTGGTTGTAGGAGATCTGGTTGAGGAGAAGAGCAAGTAAGTTAGATTTAAGGAATTCTAGTAGAATGGTTATGTAATTGGAGTTGAGAGGATTACCTTAGAAAGGAAGCAAATATAGAATTTGGGAGCAGTGTAAACCTTGCATTACAATCATCGTAATGGAATGCACTTCAGATAAGGAAACTATGGAGGCATAAGGATTTTATTGAGGCTAAGATAGGGGTGTATGGTTGATAATTATTCACCTGTGGAGATTTATAGAAGAGCGAGTGTGGTGGAAAGGTTAAACCTTGGTATTAAGAGAAGTATGTGATGGCAGAATTATGGTCATAAGTGTGTGTAGTGGATTCTTTATCTTGAGATGGATGTGAAGTAACACACACTTTGTTGAGTAGTGAGTCTTGTACTCTGAGAAGTTGAGTTTATGGTAGACAACAAAAGACAGGTCAAGCTTGAGTATGGGCACTAAGTGTAGGATGTGAAATAAGCTATGTTGTAAGAACTTATGGGGAGACAATGAGGATTGTCCATAGCAAGTCATCTAGACAAGTAACCCTAGTATAATGAAGTGTGTAGTAGGTATTGGCTTAGAAGAAAATTCCAGTTAATGAGTATGTGGTAATGTTGAGCCCCACCTTAAATGCGTATCATGTGGTTTGCAAGGGTAAGAGTGGGTATTTGAAAGATAGGTTGTTGTTCATCTTCCCAAGTAATGTTTGGATTTGGTTGATCATAAAGTATGATAATCACACCTTGTTGGAGCTGAATGTATCCTAAATCGCATTGGTGTACCGTTAAGAATGTGCGAGTTGGGGATAGAGTTATAAGTTACCATATGTTAAATTGATTGTTTTGAAATTGTAATTTTAGAAGTTGTAATTGCATAGTTGGTCATCTGTAGAGATATCATGGAAGTCAGACGTTTGGGGAAACCAACCTGGTGAACCATGCTCAGTTTAAGTACGTCTTAGAAGTACCACTATTATGACTATAAATAACTATAAGGAACGGAGCTGGAAGAGACCTACTAAGTGGTGATCTGGAAGAGATTAGTTCAGTATATTGTATGCGTTAGTAAGGTGTAAGTTGGTTAGTCAGAATATTGCATTTAATAATTTCTTGGATTCATGGCTTCAGATGAGGACCCCCCAGGAGAGTAGTATTTTTGTATACAATGATACTCTACCATATTGGAAGGATTCGTGAGTTATACTTCTGAGGAGGAACGGGAATCAGATATTCTTGAAGTTAACCATGTAATTCAGGTTGTATATTAGTAAGAGCATGAGCTAAAATTATTGAAGATGGATCTGGACGTTGAGATGAAGGGTTCTAGATAGGAAATGCAATGTTATTCCTAGAGGTGAGAAGTGTTATGTGACTCTGTGAGTAGTATGGAAACTCACAGTTACAATTTAGTTTTCTTAAGGTTTCTTGGAAGCGGTGTCTCGCTAATGAATTAAAGTTCCTTGATGGTGTTATTTTGTTATTGGTCGAGATCATGTGTCAGCAGAAATCTTGAATGAATCAGAACCATATAAGAGGATCCGATATGGAATATAGTAACCAGAACCGCATATTGTCAAACTAATTTGGATAAGTTCATTTGAGCACAGGATAAACCTGAATGTCATACACCTTTATAGTTGTAGTCGCGTGGCTCCTGTATATAAACATCTTATGGAGGATGTTGGTCATATTTTGAACTTTTGTGTGTCAGCGAAAAACTTATTCTACTAATGGATGTGAGTGAGGTCCTAGTACTGTTTTGGGTGGTGGGCACTGATCAGTGCATTTTGATGCACATTCTTCTATATTTATACTTATGCATTTCCATGTTTTAGTTTGGTTATTTTTCCCTTTTAATGTGTTTTTATAATTTATTTTATTTCTGCACTTATTTAATTTTCGTATTTAATTTTCAGCATTAGCAGCTTTCGGGAGAAACATCATATCTTGAGCTAGGAGTATCGGATTGATACATGCTACCAGTCGATGGAAAGCTAAGAAAAAGATCTACAACTTTTGTTGAGAAGTCGAGAGCTGAATCAGATTGTAGCAGGGCCAGAAAATTCGTTGAAGTTGCAGCATTAGTTTTATTTAAGTTTTGGGTCATTAGTTTTGGGTTTGGGTTATGTTTTCGATCCAGTTGGATTGTAAACCAACTTCTTTGTTTTCCATATACCTAGCAGCCGCATAACATTAGGAGGATCACTATTCACGAAATACTTGAAAGCTTTGGCAAGAATTCTCATGAAGAACTAATCGATCCAAACATTTTACTGTATTCGGGTTCCGATACCTTGAGATTTTAGTAATTCTTATTCAGGTTTTTTATTCCTTTCAATATTAATATATGTATTTTGTTTGCTTAATCCGATTTACATATGTTATATTGATTTAATCCGATTGATTGTGTGATCCTAACTATAGTCACGATTTCGTTTGCTTAATTCGTTATCGAGTCCGTTTAATTCATGTTTGCTTAATTCATGAAACTTAATCCCGTTTGCTTAATTCGGATAATAGGAACATACAACTTATACTATCAATTTCGCTTGTCAGTTGATATTATAATCAAATAGGAATAGTTAATCTATGGTTGGAATTACGATAGTCGATGATAGGCAAAGACCGAATCAGTAAATTGTTACTACAACTTATTTCAATAATCACTTATTTTAATCTATTTTTTTTAATTGAATCCTAAACCAACCAAAACCCCATTAATCGTTACTATCATTGGTTAATTCATTCAAGAATCCTTGTGAGAACGATAGTCCGAGTCAATTTGTCGCTAACTACGTTTTGTCAAAAATACTCGTTTTTGATCCGCGCGCGACAGCGGATCAAATTGGCGCCGTTGCCGGGGATTCTTGATTATATTAATCGTCTTTATTGTCATAGGTGTTGTTTTTTTTTATAGCATTTTTTGCCTTAACTTCCTTGCGTTCGGATCTTTTTGCGGTTTAGGGAAAAAAATCTGTTTTTAAACAAATTGTCTCAGATTATTCCGATTTTTTTTTGATTCATTAGGAAAAAATCAGTAATCAAAAGCCTCTATTTATGGAATAAATAGTGGATACCGCCCTAAAAAACCGAAATTCCTTATTTTTCTATTTTTTATGATTTATTTTCGGTTTTGGTAGTTTTAAAAAAATCTGAAAAAATTCTCAAAATTCTTAATTGACGTCATTAGATTAATTTCGGTGTTAGTTTATTTTTCTAAATTTATTTTAATCGTTTTCCTTCATTGTGTTTGTTTTTTACTATGGCTGACCAAAGAACTTTAAGGCAGTTAGCTGTCCCTGATGTGAATTATAATGGCATGTGTATTGAATATCCTGAAGCTGACACTCCTTTTGAACTAAAATTTGGTTTGATACACTTGTTGCCAAAGTTTAATGGTCTTGCAGGTGAGAATCCACATAAACATCTCAAAGAATTCCAGGTTGTGTGCTCTACATCGTTGAGGCCTGAAGGAATAACTGAAGACCATATCAAACTTCGAGCTTTTCCTTTTTCATTGCAGGGTGCAGCAAAGGATTGGATATATTATCTTGAGCCAAATTCGATCACAAGCTGGAATGCTCTAAAAAGAGTGTTCTTAGAGAGATATTTCCCTGCCTCCAGAGCAGCCTCGATCAGAAAAGAGATTTGTGGTATTAGACAGGATAATGAGTCACTTGTTGAGTATTGGGAGAGATTCAAGCACTTGGTATCTAGCTGCCCTCAACAGCAGATCACTGAGCAACTCTTCATCCAATACTTTTATGAGGGGTTGTTACCGATGGACAGGAACATTCTTGATGCTGCTAGTGGTGGAGCATTAGTCGATAAAACTCCAGCTGCTGCCAAATCCCTTATTGAAAATATGTCTCTTAATTCTCAACAGTTCACCACTAGAGACAATTATGTGCAAAGCAAAGGCGTAAGTCAAATTCAAGTTTCTTCCAACAAAGCTTTAGAGACCAGAATTGACGAACTCACTGCCTTAGTCAAACAGCTGGCAGTAGTAAAACCTCAAACAACAAATTTGTGTGGCATTTGTACTTCTCCTGAGCACTCGACCGATACTTGTCCTATTCTGAGAGACGAGTCCATTACTGAGCTGCCACAAGCTTATGCAGCCAACCTTTATAATCAAAACAGGTACAACAACACTCCTGACCTGTCCACCAACAAATACCATCCCAATTGGAAGAACCATCCCAACCTTCGATATGGAAACCCACAACAGAACGCACCTCAAGTGGCTGCCCCTGCACCTTCCGGACCATCCTTAGAAGATCTTGTCAAACAAATGGCCGCCAACGATCTCCAATTCCAACAAAGGACCGATTATAGCATTCAGACCTTGAACACCCAAATGGGACAACTTGCTACTCAAATAAATAACATGCAAGCCCAAGGGTTGAACCAGCTTCCAGCTCAAACAGTTGTCAATCCAAAGGATTCTAATGCTAATGTGAGTGCGATTTCACTGAGATCTGGAAAGGTTATAGAAACAGCCCCTGAAAAAAATAAAAAAATTATTGAGGTAACATCTGAACCTGAACCTACTCCATCTGAACCTGTTTCATCTGAAAAAATTAAAGAAAAGGAGTATGTGCCACCAGTCCCCTTCCCACATAGAGTTCGGAAAAATAAAAGAATTGAGGAGGGAGACAAGGAAAGAGAGATATTGGATGTTTTTAGAAAAGTTGCGGTAAATATTCCGCTTCTTGATGTAATTAAACAGGTTCCTAAGTATGCAAAGTTTCTGAAGGATTTGTGTACAAATAAGAGGAGGATTAAAGGAAGTGAGAGAGTTAACTTGGGAAGAAATATTTCTGCTTTTATTCAGCCAAAGCCTTCATCTGAAAAAGTTACAGGCGAGAAAAATGTTTCAGCCATCACTTAGCTCTTACCACAAAAGCAGAAGGATCCGGGAACTTTTATTGTCCCTTGTACCATCGGGGATAGTAAATTCGAGAATTGCATGCTTGATTTGGGAGCGGGCATTAATGTTATGCCTATCTTTATTTATAATAACCTTAATCTTGGTCCTTTGCAGCATACAGGTTTAATCATTCAATTGGCGAACAGGAGCAACGCTCGACCCGCCGGGGTAATTGAAGATGTCCTTGTCCAAGTTAACGATTTAATTTTTCCTGCAGATTTTTACATTCTGGACATGGAAGGAGAGGCTAAGACAAGCAGAGCTCCCATCATTTTAGGCAGACCGTTCATGAAAACGGCGAAGACAAAAATTGATGTTGACGATGGAACCATGTCCATGGAATTTGGTGACATTGTCACAAAATTTAATATTTTCGATGCCATGAAACAACCCTTGGAAGAACATTCTGTTTTTCAAATAGATTTAATTTCTGAAATTGTTGATGATACTTGTAGTGATTTGTTTGCATCTGATTTTCCATCATTGTCTGGTTTTGATGATGTTTATTCTTGTGATATTTGTACTGAAACTAAAATTTGCTCTGTTTGTGCTGAAATTGAGGCTGCCTTGCAAGTTGATATTCTTACTGCAGATGAGGTTGCAAATAAAGTTGTTCATGTAGATAAAGCTCTTGACATCCCGGCTGCCCCAAACACTCCTTCTATTGAGCAGCCACATTCCCTCGAGCTGAAGCAACTTCCTGAAAATATGAAATATGCTTATTTAGAGATGAATGAAAAACTACCGGCTATAATTTCTTCTAACCTTGATTTCGATCAAGAAAATAAGCTTTTGCAGGTTTTAAGGAAGCATAAAAAGGCATTTGATTGGACATTGGCTGACATTCCAGATCAGATCACCTTCACGTGTCTATTTGACACTTTTACTTTTAGAAGATTCTTGATCCTGGAATAAAAGACGAAGATACTAATAAAAATTTCAAGTTCAATGGACATTACCCAAAGCTATTCCATGACAGTCCCACTTTGGAAGAAGAAAATGTAGAATATATCTCTTTAGGAAAGGCTGCTTATGTGATCATCTATCCTCCTTGACTACTCAGGTGTGTTCTTTCCTCTCTCTTCTCTCTCTTATTTTATGTTTGTTTCTTTCATTGAGGACAATGCATATTTTAAGTGTGGGGGAGGGAATACTTTATTTTCTTTGTTTTTGTTCTTTATTTTGTTTTGTTTTTGTTTTCTTTCTAAAATAAAAAAAAATGCATTTTTGTTGAAAGTTTTAGGCTATAGAATAATTTGAGGTTGGTTTGTAGAGACTTGGGAAAAGTTCACAAGATCGGTATCGTTTTAACACCTTAAATCTCATGAATATGAAAATCATTTTGAATACTTGTTATGACATAGCCTTGAGTTCTCATTTTTCTTATAGCTCTTGAGTAGTTTATTTCAGTAGTCAGCACCATCTCACATGCACTCTACGCAGGGAAGCCGATGAATATAAGTGAGTGCTCCAAAAAAAGAAAAAAAAAAGGAAAAACAAGGAATGCACCTTCTAAATCTGGTGACCCTCACCCGGTCACTTAACCCAACGGTTGTGAAACCTTCAAAAAAGGTTGGAAATGAGACTCTTTTGTAGTTAGTTCAGCGGTTTCTGGTGCTGAACTTGGTAGGGCGAATTACGGTTCGATCCCCCGCAACTACAACTGAATAAGCAAAGGGTTATGCCACTTAAGTACCAGAACCCCGTGCAGAAAAGGATCAGAGTCACTAACCGGTCGCCTTGCTATGCGTGTGTGGAGACAACGGGCTTAATGTGATTGCGCCTGAATGAAAAAGAGTCAAAGAAGGATGAGTAAGTTAGACTTTAATATAATAACATGATTCGAGTTGATTTGTGTATTCAGGAGGTTTATGTCTGCATAACGGTGGATTAGTGTTCTTACAATGTCCTTAGTGTGCAAGATTAGTACCCATTGAAGCAAACTTAACCGAAGATGACTTGTAGCCTAGAATGAGTAACCGTTGATGTGTTGGTGTTTTGTTTTGTTTTTCATTTTGCTCGGAGTGCAAAAGTTCAAGTGTGGGGGAATTTGATCAGTGCATTTTGATGCACATTCTTCTATATTTATACTTATGCATTTCCATGTTTTAGTTTGGTTATTTTTCCCTTTTAATGTGTTTTTATAATTTATTTTATTTCTGCACTTATTTAATTTTCGTATTTAATTTTCAGCATTAGCAGCTTTCGCGAGAAACATCATATCTTGAGCTAGGAGTATCAGATTGATACGTGCTACCAGTCGATGGAAAGCTAAGAAAAAGATCTACAACTTTTGTTCAGAAGTCGGGAGCTGAATCAGATTGTAGCAGGGCCAGAAAATTCGTTGAAGTTGCAGCATTAGTTTTATTTAAGTTTTGGGTCATTAGTTTTGGGTTTGGGTTATGTTTTCGATCCAGTTGGATTGTAAACCAAATTCCTTGTTTTCCATATACCTAGCAGCCGCATAACATTAGGAGGATCACTATTCACGAAATACTTGAAAGCTTTGGCAAGATTTCTCATGAAGAACTAATCGATCCAAACAATTTACTGTATTCGGGTTCCGATACCTTGAGATTTTAGTAATTCTTATTCAGGTTTTTTATTCCTTTCAATATTAATATATGTATTTTGTTTGCTTAATCCGATTTACATATGTTATATTGATTTAATCCGATTGATTGTGTGATCTTAACTATAGTCACGATTTCGTTTGCTTAATTCGTTATCGAGTCCGTTTAATTCATGTTTGCTTAATTCATGAAACTTAATCCCGTTTGCTTAATTCGGATAATAGGAACATACAACTTATACTATCAATTGCGCTTGTCAGTTGATATTATAATCAAACAGGAATAGTTAATCTGTGGTTGGAATTACGATAGTCGATGATAGGCAATGACCGAATCAGTAAATTGTTACTACAGCTTATTTCAATAATCACTTATTTTAATCTATTTTTTTTAATTGAATCCTAAACCAACCAAAACCCCATTAATCGTTACTATCATTGGTTAATTCATTCAAGAATCCTTGTGAGAACGATAATCTGAGTCAATTTGTCGCTAACTACGTTTTGTCAAAAATACTCGTTTTTGATCCGCGCGCGACAGCGGATCAGGCACTCTAGAGGATAGGCGTGATCTTCTATGTAGACTATTAGCTAACCAATGGTGCTAAGGAATCCCAGGTGTTTCACTGTTGGAATCAGAGTATCACAATGGAAGGTGATGGAGGAAAGGGCTCAATCAAGATTATGGGAATTAGAGCAATAGTTACTCATAAGAGAAGGAGTAAGAAAATCTCGTGCTAATGGTGCTATCTTCTTGGAGTAGCATGAGAGAAGTGAAACAGTAGGAGTAAAAGCTTGTATCATATAGTATCAGATCAAGTGAAGTTTATGATATTATCGATAGATGGATTACAAGTTTGTCATATTTGTTGAAGGAATAATAAGAGAAGAGTAGTCAATATTGTGTGCGGTCAAGGAATCAATAAGTTGTCTTATGAAGAATTAATGAGTATTAATTAACCAAGTCAAGATAAGATGTCGTAATTATGTTTTGTCTAGCATAGTGCAAGGAAGAGAAGTCGTGATTTTCGAGAGGAAACTGACCAACTGATGTAGAGTGGTATATCAGATGAATTAAGTGAGAGCAAGTTTAAATGTTAATCCAATATTGGAATGAGGAGATGGTTAAGACCATGAAGTAGTGAGAGTTCACACGAGAAAGAAGTTGCCAAGGAAGAAAAGTCGGAAGAATGAATATGGCCGAGGTTTGAATTGAAGAGAAGTCAAGTATTGACCTAGGATGGTGATACAAAAAGAGTTTACTTGTGGACTCGAGGAAATTCGGGGGCGAATTTCAATTTAAGGGGGGGGGGGGGGGGGAGAATAAAATATCTCATATTCCCTTAAATGCTCAATTAGTTGTCAGTTTAGACCAATTTAGTTCCTATGTACTCTATCTATTATCAGTTATAACAATTTGAGCTCATATGTGCTCTAAGTGTTATCGATTGGGACCAATAGAGTAACCAGTGATCTCTGAAGAGATTAATCATTAATAAAAGAGACAGACCAATATTAATAAGTTCAAGAGAGTACATTAATAATTTGTCAATTGGTACTGGAAGATAAAATATCAATTGAGATATTTATATTACTACCTAATATTAATATATATATATATATATATATATATATATATATATATATATATATATATATATATATATATATATATATATATATATATATATATATATATATATTTGTGTGTGTGTGTGTGTGTGTGTGTGTGTGTGTGTGGTGGTAAGAAGTAGTAGGAAGAGATAAGAATGAAATAGAGGGTTATCAGAAAGAGAAAGAAAGAAAAGGGGAAGAAGAGAAGAAATGAAAGGAAAGAAAGAAAGAAAACTAGAAGGAGGAAGAGAAGAGAAAGAAGAAGATAGCAATGGATTCCATCATCATCATCATCAACACCATGATTTCATCTCTTCTTCTTCGCCAAACTTCATCTTCTTCTTCTACAAGATGAGTTCCATATATGGTTAGCTTTGGTGGGAAGAAGCATGAAAAGATTGGGTTAGGATTTTGTGTGTATTGAACCATGAAATTTGTTGATGTACATACTTACCTTTGCTTATTATGATAATACATGTTGTTCTTAATGTTTTGTGATAGATTGGGGTTTAGGTTGTGGTGTTGATTCTTGAAGATATAACTCATAATCACTTGATTTGGTGTGGGTTTATGTTAGTCTATGGTTTGGAATGGTTTAGAATGGTAAAGGATGGAAAAAGACATGTTTAGAAATGTGATTTTTGGAAAAGTTTCAGGTGTCAATCGATTGACACCATGGACCAATTGATTGGTCCCTTCCATTTTAGTGAAAAATCGTGGCAGAATGTTGATCCAATCGATTGGGCCATAACATCAATCGATTGGTTCCCCTGTTTTCACTCTAATATGAGTTTCGTAACTCAGAATGAGGTCTGGTCAGATGCTTGGAAAGCTAGTTCAATGCTCTATTGCCAGGTGTGATAAAATCATGTTTATAAGTAAATTATAACTTGGTTGTTGGTATTACATTATGATGTATGTTTATGAGTTATTTCTCTGTTTCCATCATAAGACGAGAATCGTGCCTCCTATTTTTATAGGGTTGAATATATTGGAAAGTGAATCCAATCCCTCATCAAGTGATACGAATAGACCATGGGATGCCATGGGTATTGTGTATATTGGTTATAAATGGTTATGAATTCTTGTTGTGTTTCTTATGTGATGCATTCTATAACCTATGCATAAATTGTTATTGCGTTGATTATGATATGATTGGTTGATTGTATTGGTTAAATAATAATATGACTAAAACTTATGAGTGAGGTAAACCTAGGGGAATAATAAGTAAATGCCTTAGAAAGATAACTTAAGTTATGAAATGAGTTCGATAGTGATGCTTAGATGTAATCGTACCGAGGCGTGTACAATGACTAAGTAGTCACAGGAATAATACATTAACATGCTTTGTATGGAACATGTGTGATTTATGTATGAGAATGGATCATGTTATGATGCCATGAGAAATAATATGATATCGTGAGATTTGTTTGATATTTTGGTGAGGAACTTTTGTTCCAAAAGTCCTATTTTGGTGAGGAGCGTTGCTCAAAAAGTCCTATTTGTTATTGTGAATTAATCATGTATTCGAAATTAGTTTTGATGGTTCATATACCACTTCAAAGGCTTAGGTAAAGCGGTAAGTGGGGATGTGGCACCAATGATTCGTGCCTTAATTGGGTTTGAGCCCCAACCACGGCGGACGTGGGGGAAAGGTGGGCACCTAAGTGGGTTAGAGTCTCATACGGTGAAATATACCCTAAGTGGGTTAGAGTCCCATACGGGTGACAGTCGCTTGAAATGAGTTTGGAACTCATAGAGGACCCGATATCCACCGCGAAAGTCGAATCATACGAGTATCCATGAATCGAGCCTTGCTTAGACGTAAGTCCGCTTGGGGATTGATGTTTCGTGCATCCGAATAGTGATTTTGTTGAGTGGATGCACTCAAGTAACATGTGTCCATACATTGCGAATATCCTTTAGATACTTGAGTCTTAGTTATCTTGTGTGCATGATATATAGGTAACGAGAGATGAAGACTCGAGTTAGGATTTGATTAGAAAACCCTGTAGAGCCGAGTGGACCCATAAGATAGAAGAACTCACTGAGATTATTATCTCATCCCATTATTGTTATTATTTTTCAGGTATTCCTTGCGGGTTGAATTCAAGAGAAGCTATCTACTGATGTTTCAAGGGACGATGATTATCGTGATCTTCCACTGTGGAATTGTATGCAATGAAGATATTGCACATAGTTCTTAGATTTTTATTTTTAGGCACCATTATATAACATGTCCCATTAATGTTTTTAGTTTAGACATATATTTATATTGAAGTCATTATGCACTTATGTTGGATCAGTACTAATTAATAATACTTGTATGATATTATTCTAGATATATATTATACGGGTTGTTACACAAGAGATGGTTCATATTGGCTCTAGACATCATATATGGATGCCCATGTTCTTCACATATCATTTTGATCAAGAACTCATCAAGAGTTTGAAGCTTGTTTGCCTTGGAAGCCCTAATTCATCTGGGTATCTTGTATGACTTCCTCAATAATTTTCTTCAACATTTGATCAAATATTTCAAGGTATAATTCATATTACATCATCCTACACATATATGATCCTCCATGAGTCCCAAAAAATCAAGATAATGTCAAGCTAGCAAGTTGGTTCATGGTGGTTGACCAGAGAAAGTCAATTGGTCAAAACAGGGGTTCCCTAGACCCTATCTCCTACAATATTTGTCATATGAAAATGATTCCATGAGAAAAGTTACTTATAATGACATTCCAAACAACTTTCATTTTGAATTCAAGATCTAGTTTTGCTTGGAAAGTCATTTGTTATGGTGAAAGATTATAGGTCATTTTGTCTGAACCCTAGTTAAGAGGTCAACTTCCCAAGACCATAACTTGCTCAATTTTTATGATATTAAATACATTCAAGTTTCATGATAAAATTAAATATGTACTTTTAAACTTTGATGTTTGGAATAAGTTCAAATTCAACTTGCAAATGCATGTGCCAAGAGAAAACATTATAGGTCATTTTGGGCCATTACCAGTGAACAAATGATTTTCCTCAACTTCTAAAATACATAATTCCTTCATGCCAAATCCAAATGAGGTCAAATTTGTAACTAAATTGAATAGGTTTGAAAGAGATACAACTTTTATGAAAGAAGTTTTTCCATTTGAAGTCCATAACAAAAGTTATTCAAGGTGGAAGAAGTGAACATTTTACTTGGTACTAAGAAAATTTCCAAGTATGTTAGATTTTCCAAACTTCCACCTCAAAATTAGTCATTATCTAAGCTTCAAATGGAAAAGTGTTCAACATGAAAGTTGTTCCCCTTGATCTCACTGTAGCGGTAATTTCATGATCATCAAGCTATGGATAAGCTAGAGATCAAATAACAAGAGTCGTCATCACGCTTTTATTGTTTCCAAGGGAAAAGGGAAAAAGTACGAACAAAACCCAAAAGTAAGAAATTTTCAAATCAAAACTAGTAAAATGTCAGAGATTACAGGTAAGGGGGTTGGTTACACAGACGGAAGGTGTTAGCACCCAAAGTGTCCTAGGTACTCCTAGGGAGCCCTTTTTGTGTGCATATGTATTTTGTACAAAATGATGTTTACAAACAAATATAATGGGGGGATGAGAAAAGAATTCATTAATTATATTTTTGTGTTTGGCAAGACCTTTGGTCTTGTGCCTACGTACCAACATAAAAATGAGGGATCAAAACCTCGTAGTTCGTGATACAAATTTCAAAATGGATGCATTGCTTTTAATAAAAATTAAGTTTGAAAGGCACAAAGGCCTAAAAATGGTTTGAATGAGTTAGTTCTTTTTAACTTTTTGAAAATTTAAGTCAAGTATAGTTAAGTTTACTTACAAGTTTGATTTAAGAAAAGAAGTTTGAAAATACAATGGCATAAGGCCAAAGTTTCTATCTTTTTGCAAAGTGGTCAAAGTTTAGAACAAAGTAAGTTCAATCAAAGAAGATTTTGAAAAAGGAGGGAGAGATTTTGAAATTAAAGAAACGGGGAGAAGATGAAGAGACTAATCCTATGCACAAAATTAAAAGTTAAGAGTTGAAAAGATCTGACCAAATGGGTAGCAATCCAATAGACAAGAATGTCAATAGAAACCCAGAATTCCCTTGGACTTTTTAGAATCAAGCAACACACAAATGCACAATTATATTATCTTGAAGAGAAAAGGCATCAAATAAAGATAGCCTCATCCAAACTTATCCATTCCATGATCTTCTTCAAATTATCCCATGTAACAGATGAATTCCACAAGTCATAGGTTCAAAATAACAACTTCATAATGATCATATTGCAGATGTACTCTAAAGGATCTTGAAAGATGTATTAGATGAAGTTTCAAATTGTAAGCACTTGATTTCTCAACAAAGTTGGCATTGGCCAAGTCCTTTAGCATAGGAATGCTGTCTAAGTTCTAAGGCCATTTGTCCAAGATCAAGCCAATAGTCCACACAAAAGTTTTTTAGGGTTTTTGTTGTTATTATGTACAATAATGGTCAAAGACCAAGCAAGCAAGCAAAGTATACACAAACAAGGAATATCACACAATATGGTTCAAGTGGACAAAGTGAAAATTGCATTAACATAAACAATTAGAATGATATGAATAATGGTAAATGGATAAAAGCTAGAATTAAATGACATTAAAGTAAATGGCTTGAAATTAAAAGTTAGTTGTTAGTAGGTTTGAAGTTAGTAGGTTAGAAGTTAGTATTGTTTTGCTTTTGCTTTTCATTTTTTAGACATTCTTTGGAGAACACTCAACTCACTTATCACAAGCATGGATTCTTGAACCAAGACATCTTCCAAAGGAAGGAAAAAAGGCCAAGTTTCCACACAATACCATGAAAGAGAGGAGACTTACAATCTCACTAACTAGAATGCTATGCCTTTTATGTCACAAATTTAGCGCTATGTTAAGCAATCGTAATTGGACTTCTGTAGAAGTCATAACTATTTGAGGTCGGGCAATAGAATTTTGGTGTTAATGCATGTTAGAGACATAGTATTATGAACTATGCTCATGAAACATACCACACACAAAAAGAATATGCAAAAGGTGTGGCCTAATCTCATTCACACTCATGTTAATTTTTCAATCAACTAGCTTTAGGACTTTGAGATATCATAGGCCAAATGAGATGAATGCATAAAGAAAGGGAATGAGATGAAATGGGAGGAGAATATATGAAAACTCAAATTGATCAAAGGAGGATTTTTATCAAATTAATATCATCCATTCATTTTGGGAGATGGAATGTACATTCCATCAATCCCCTAAATCCAATGATATTAACTTGACAAAGTCAAATCAACCTGGATCAAGGCCCAACAACAAGAGTCAAACACAAACAAGTCATTACAATTGGTCAACAAAATTATTTGGCATTTATTCAAATTAAAAATACTAAAATAATACATTTAAATTAAATATGGTTTTTCAAATTCCTAAAACCTTATTAAAACACCAAATAAATGACCATGAGATTTATCATAGGTCAAACAAGGTCAAAGGACCTTGGAGAAAAATTTTCAGAACTTTTAAAGACTTAAAAGTATTTTTAAACAATTAAAAAAAATGCAAAATCAATTAAATCATGAAAAATATTAATAATGTTCCAAAAGAAAATTTTAATTCAGAATATGAAAGAAGAAATTATTTGAAATTATTTGGTGAAACTCTATATTTTTTGGATCAATATTAAAATTAATATGAATTAATGAAAATCAAAGGAATAAAAATTAAAATCAAAAAATCAAAAAAACGTGGACCACTTGATCTGCCTCATTAATTGAGTGGCAGATCAAGTGGTTGAGCGCGCGCGTTCCATGATGCGCTTGAGTCAAACGTCCACACGCTTGGTAATCAATATGTACGCTCATGATTAAAACATTTTGAATTCATCTAATGGCTCTGGACCGTGCCACATCATTGCCGGAGCAAAGCGCCAATCGTCTTCTCAGGCGACCTTGGCCGGACTGGTCCATTCATCACCATATCATAAATGAAAAAGAAGGACATGATTTGAAAGAAAAAATAACGTAGAGCACGAATCTGACCTCAATTTTAACAAACTCCTCACATATAGAAAGATATGAGGAGTTGAATCTTGAGGTATGTCAACTGAGTTGCTTCAATTTGACCTCTAAGTAACTCAATCTTCTTGCCTACATTGGTAGGACTTCAGACAACCAAACAATCAAGAGAATTGAGCAAGATTGATAGAGAATCGAAGAGATGAAATTTCCTGGAAAATACCTTCAATGCAGGTCTGGATTCAACTGTTCTTGCCTTGGCTCGTGCTTGATCTCACTCAGAATGCTTGCAGAAGTAGAATGAAATGCACAAAAGGTCTTGGATCCTTGGAGCTTTTAATCTCAAAACAGTGAGATTCAAACTCAATTTCAAGATGAAATTCTTAGGATTATCCTCTCAAATGGAAGGGTTAGGGGTTTAGGATCAAAGCTGGCGCGAATGTGTGTTGAATTTTGAGCATATGGAGCTCTATTTATAGCTGGATCAAGTGATAATTGCACCTTCCAAATGACTTTCCAAAATTGGCAATGGATGATGCATGGGTGCAAGAGCGTGTACAGGCCCATGAGATCATTTCTTAGGTCCACAAATGAGTGTGAGAGAGTCTGAAATCAACTTGGATTGCAAGGCAAGTGTGCATGGAAACTTGAAGTTGATCTTTGCCAAATGATGATGCAATGTTCAAGCCATGCGCAGCGTATTCAATTCTTGTCCAAAATGGATGAACTTGGACTTTTTATAAAGGTGAGATCAAGAGGAACAACTTTCATGTTCAACACTTTTCCATTTGAAGCTTGTATAATGATGAATTTTGAAGTGGAAGTTTGGAAATTTCAACATGTTGAAAAGTTTTCTAAGTGTCAAGCCATATATCTCAATATTCCACCTTGCTTAACTTTTTATGTGAGCTTCAAATAAGAAACGTGTCTTCATAAAAATTGTAGCTCTTTCAAAGACCTTCAAAATGGTCACCAATTTCATGTCATTTGGATTTTTAATGATAGAGTTATGCATTTTTGAAGTTTGGAAAAATCACTGGTTCAATGGTATAGGTCAAAAGTGACCTATAATGTAGCCTCATATCACATGCTCATAAAAGTTGAATTAGCTCTCACTCCAAACATCAAAGTTGAATTAGACATCTTGAATTTTATTTTGCAACTTGGAAATCTTTCATATCATAAAAATTGAGCAAGTTATTGCCTTGGGAAGTTGACTTTCAAATTAGGGTTTAGACAAAATGACCTATAATGTTTCAACATAGAAAACGATTTTACATGCAAAACTAGCTCTAGGTATAAACATGAAAGTTGTTTGAAATGTCATTTAGAGTAAGTTTTCTCTTAGAATAATTTTCATATGGTGAAAATTATAGGAGATAGGGTCTAGGGAGACCCAGTTTTGATCAGATGAATTCATCTGGCCAACCACCATCAACCAACTTGCTAATCTTCAATTCTCTTGACTTTCTAGGCTCATTGTAGATCATATATACATAAGATGATGTATTTTGAAGTGTCCCTTAAGAAATTTGATCAATTGGTGAGATAGCTTGTTGGAGAAGTTACTCAAGATACCCAGTCAAACTAGGGTTTCCAAGGCAAATCACCCTCAAACTCTTGAAGAAAACTTAATCAATATAACATGTAGAAATTATTGGGACTCTATATGATGCTCATAACCATTCTTGGATCAATTCATGGTTGTGCTCTTTGTCATGAGGGTCTTAAACCCTAGATGTGAACTTGATAGATCAATGGGATCATGCCCTACCTATAAAAGAGTTAGGCAAATACAAAGACATATTTTTGGTATTTTGGTTAGTAAAAATGATAAAATACAAGTATGATACAATCATATAGTTCTTGGTAATCTCTCCCAAAACAAACCCAATTAAAGAGGGGAGGATGCCAAGGTATGATCCCAATGCTAATGCTTATGATGAAAGTGCACGAGGGATCTTAGGGTCAAAATTGGGGTCTTACACTCACCTTTCTAAAAAGTCCAAGATCATCCCATTTGAATCAAAATTGAAGGACTTGTGCATGGGTGTAATGAATGGTCCCATTTGGAAGATTCTCATGACCAATTTCCATTCCACATTGCATGGCTTCATGAATTACTTTCAGCATCACATGCGCACATTTTTGGACCTATTCCAATCATTCATTGGGATTTGTACACGCCCATGCAAGCTTGCATGATGATTAATATTTTTGGATTTCAAATGGAAGTGTGTGGAAATAATTTGAATTAGCTATAAATACAAGTGTTGTGAGCTCACAAATGCATCAACACCTTGCCCAAGCTTTACCAAGACAACTTAGACCTCTCACTCCATAGAATTTCTTGAGGATTTCATTAAAATCGAGTTTAAATATCACCTTCTGTTTTGAGATTCAAACTCCAAAAATTCATTTCCCTTTCCATCTCAATTGATCACTGCAAGCAAGAGGAAGAGGAATCAAGCAAATCCAGATCAAGATCAAGCAAATTTGAAGCTACTCGAAGGTGAAAATTCAGAAATTTCATCTCTTCGATTCTCTCTCAATTCTTCACTATTCTTTGTGATTTTTGGTTTGCTGAAGTCCTACCAATGTAGGCAACAAGATTGAGTTGCTTTGAGGTCAAATTAAAACAACTCAGTTCATGATCCTCAAAATTCAAATCCCTGTATCTTTTTATATACTTGGAATTGGAGAAAATTGAGGTCAGATTCGTGATCTTGAGTATTTACTCTTCAAATTAGCGTCATTGTTTTCCATTTTTCATGAAGTTTATGTTGGACCAGTCCGGTGGTCCTCACCGGAGAAGATGGTCGGAGCTAGGGCTCTAGTGGTGTGTTGGCAAGGTTCCAACAATCTGATCTTGGTTCAACGTTTTAATCGTAGCCCTTGCTTTTGCATACCACGCGTGTACACGCATTGACTGAGGTGTTGGATGGAAGTGCGTGCTTGGCCATCAGATCTGCCACCTCAATTAATGAGGGAGATCTGATGGCCTTTGTTTTTTGAATTTCTTTTTATTTTCTGATTTTTCATTTAATCCCTTTATTTTATTTAATTCATATTAATTTCATTTTTAATCCAAAAAATATGGGACTTTCACCAAAAATCTTTAAATATTTTTCTTTTTTATTTTCTGAATTAAAATTATTTTTTGGATTAATTTTGATATTTTTCATGAATTAAATGTTTTTGTGTATATTTTTATTTGTTTAAAAATACTTATGACTTTTCAAAAATGATGAAATTTTTTGTCTAAGGTCCTTTGACCTTGTTTGACCTAGGATAAATCTCTTAGCCATTTATTTGGTGTTTTGAAGATGTTTTAGGTTTTGACTAAACTAATTTGTATTTTAATGGATTTTTAATTTGATTTTTAATTCATTAATTGTGTAAAAATTGTGTTGAGCCATTTTTATGGTCTTGTGATATTTGACTATTTGTTTAGGCCTTGGTCAAGGTTGATTTGACTTTTGTTGGATTAAAATGATTGGATTTAGGGGATTGATGAAATGTACATTTCATCTCCCAAAATGAATGAATGATTTTAATTTGGTAAAATTCCTCTCATGACCAATTTGTATTTCTCTCATCTCCCCTCCCTCTTCACCTTCATTCCCATTCTTTCCTATCCCTTTCATTGACCAATGCAGTCTCAATATCCTAAGGCTAATTGGTTCATCAATGACCTTGTGTCAGATGAACCAATACAAGTATGGATGAGATAGGTCCATCCCTTTTGATCTTTTCTTTTAGTGTGTGGTATGTTTTAGGAGTTTGGTCCATTATACCAAATCTCTAACATGCATTAACACCTAAATTTTTATTGTCCGGCCTTAGATAGTTGTGACTTCTACATAAGTCCAATTACGATTGCTTAACATAGAGGTAAATTTTGACCCTAAAGGCATAACATTCTAGTAAGTGAGATCCATCTTTCATGGTATTATGTGGAAACTTGGCCTTTTTTCCTTCCTATGGAAGATGTTTTGGTTTAAGGATCCATGCTTGTGAATAAATGGTTGAATGTTCTCCAAAGAATGACTTAATCAATTGAAAAGCAAAAAATCACTAACACTTAATTAATCTTGACTAACATTTGACTATCTCTTATTAATATTGCTTTTACTTTCAAGTCATTTACTTTATTCAATTTAGTTTCTAAGTCATTTACCATTCATTGCCATTTACATTTCATTTAACTTGTTTATGTTTATGTCATTTTCACTTTGCTCATTTGAGCCATATATTGTGATTGTATATATTTGCTTGTGTATTTTTTATTGTGTTTATGGTCTTAGGACCTTAAAATACCTAATAAACAACAAAAACCCTAAAAAATGTTTGGTGGACTATTGAGCTTGATCTGAACTTTTGAACTTAGGATTAGGCAACATTCCATATACAAAAGGACTTGGCAAATGCCAACATTTTGAGACCAAGTTATTGTGATTTGAGCCTTCATCTGATGCAAGTATTGGGATTCACCTGAACTTATCTGCTATTTGGTCTTGATGCAACTGTTATTTTGATCTTGTGTCTAATGCCTTATTCTGAGTTAATCAAGGAGTATTTCATCTGCTACATGAGAAGACAAAGAAGACTGCTAGCTATGGGATTTTCTTGCTTGGATGTGGCTATCTTTATTTGATGCCTTGATCTCCTTGATGTCTGATATTACTGGTTGCTTGTTGATAATTGCTTGATTCAAAGTCCAAAGAGAAAATGGGTTTTCTATAAGACATTCTTGTCTGTTGGATTACACCCGATTGGTCAAATCTTTTCAACTCTTAACTTTTAATTTTATGCTTAGGGTTAGTCTCTTCATCTCCTGCCACTTCTTAAATTTCAAAATCTCTCCCCCTTTTCAAAAACTTTCTTTGCTTGCGATTTCAAACTTAGACTTTTTTAAATGATTAGAAACTTTGGCCTTATGCCAATGAATTTGCAAACCTTTTTCTTAAATCAAACTTGTAAATAAATCTAATCATATTGACTTAAAATTTCAAAAGACAAAAAGAACTAACACTCATTCAAGCTTTGGGCCCCTTTGTGCCTCTTTTAACTTAAATTTTGATTAAAAGCAATCCACTCATTTTGAATTTGATACCACGAACTACGAGGATTTGAGCCCTCATTCTTATGTTGGTACATAGGCACAAGTCCGAAGGTCTCGTCAAACACAAAAATATAATCAATGAATTCTTTTCTCATCCCCAAACTCTATTTTTCTCAAACATCTTTTATACCAAAAACACATACACACATAAAAAAGGGCTCCCTAGGAGTACCTAGGACACTTTGGGTGCTAACACCTTCCCTCTATGTAACCAACCCCCTTACCTGTAATCTTTGGTATTTTATTAGTTTTGATTTGAAAACTTGTTATCTTTGGGTTTTGTTCGTACTTTTTGTTGGTGTAAGCGTTAGAGGCCAATACTTTTGGTACTTGTATCGAATTATTTATTAATAATAAAAGACTTTTTCTTTATTATGTTTGTTTAATAAAGTCCCTAGAATAGCTAGTCCGTTTAATGTATCAAGTGTGACTTAATCATGAGATCCCATTAAACATAAGGACACCATTCTTAAAGTATCCATAGTCGAGCTTTGTTGTAAAGTGGGATAACATTAAAGCATCAAGACTATTATGTATATAGACTGATGATCACATCTCATGGATCATGGATAAGGAGTTATTAAGTATTAAACATAGGTATGAATATTAAGAGTAATATTTATACTAGATTGACCCGCTATGAGAATACTATATAGAATGTTATGCAAAGTGTCATAAGTTATTCTCATGGTGATAGTGGTGTATACCACCCTTCGACTTGAAACCACTATGGACCCTAGATGTTGAGTCGAGTGCCTTATTGCTGATCAAACATTGTCCGTAACTGGATAACCATAAAGACAGTTGATGGGAACTCCATGAAGCATGCTGAGGGACATAAGTGACCTAGATGGAATTTGCCCATCTTGCGTAACAAGATAAATGTCTAAGGGTCCAATATTGAACTGGACAAGGATGACACGGTCTACGCCTTGTGTTTAATATATACATAAGGGCAAAATGGTAATTGTACACATAAGTATCATCACAAAAGGATTTTTCAGATCATATGACATTTTTGTGTCTTGGGTAGCAGTGATGTGTTGCTAGATACTGCTCATTGTTTATTATATTAAATACGTGATTTAATATAATTACCAATGTCGCGAGAACATACAGGATCACACACAAAAGGATGGATTGATGAGAGATAGAGTAAATAAGAAACACCGTAAGGTACGGTGCACTTAAGTGAATTGTAGAACATCGTAAGGTACGATGCACTTAAGTAGAATATGAAATATGGTAAGGTACCACGTGCTTAAGTGATTTTGGTATATCATAAGATATGGGCCACACACACTTAAGTGACTTTTTAGCTTACAGCCCACACAAGTTGTTCTATAAATAGAACCCTTATGCAGAAGCATTTGTTCATATGAAATTTCGTTTCTATCTCTCTCTCTCTCTCTCTCTCACTCACTCAAAGCCTTTATTCATAGCAGCTAACACTGAGATTGAAGGAATCCATTTGTGTGGACTCAGTAGAGACGTTGTCACCATTCAACGTTCGTGATCACTCCTTAGATCTACATCAAAGGTTTCAATTACTATAAGAGGTAATTATTCTATCACTGATTATGCCCATTCGTAAGGATCACTAAATGAGAAAATTTTAATTTCCGCTGTATTTTGGATCGATATTCTCCTTCAGTGGTATCAGAGCCACTTACGAAACCATGCATCTGATAGCTATTTATTTTTTGTATTAATAAGATTAAAAGACATAATGAATCAAAGAATAACCAAGTAATTAAATTTGGCATCATGTGTGTACGATTTGGATGATTGATGTTGACTATGCTTCGGAATTCGACGTTAGTATGATGAAGCAGCGATACATTGATCGTCTATAGGTTACACAATTGAAATCAATCAAGTTATATATATGATATAAATAATTATGATGCAAAATACGGTATATATGATATACTATTTCTGTTTCATTCACTCAAACTCTTAATGATTGTTTTCCTTTGAGCGATCAATGATCATTTGCTTCTTGATCTGACATTAGTATGGTGAAACAATGACGTGTTGATCAATCATACTGAATTAACAATCGAGGTGTGTTTGACGGTATGAAATTGCTGCATTAGGGTTCATGACGGTACAAGGGTTGTGTTGTCAAAGAGTTGTGTTCAGCGGAACCACCAGCTAACTCTACATAGTGTGATCGGTCGCCAAAATTTATTTTGGTTTATTTAATTAACAGAATTTAAATTAATAATAATAATAATGTGTTTATTATTGTTGTCTTGTGGTGATCGGTTATGGCCTTTGTTTTCCTTTATTTTGTTTTGGTATTTTAAAATACGGCTTGCGTGTCGTGCCTCTCTTTTAGTCTCTTAATGTAACTTCTTTTCTCATCTCACTCCCTCGTATGTAAAACGAGTTTCTTTTATGTAATGTAATATTATGAAGAAAGAGAAGAACACAATATCAAAGGAGGACAACCTTGAAGATCTTGCTTGGAGAAGCTTAGATCGTTATTAGGTTAGTTTAGGTTCTCTCATTGGTTTGGGAGAACAATTGCACTAGGGGCCATAACTGTTTCATTTTGTATGTATGATGATGCATGTGAGAGACGATTTATATGATGAATAAGCCGATGAGATCAGAATAATTGCAAATTCCCTCAAATTAAATATTAAGTTTACGCTTTCCAAGTTTTAGCACTCATCAAGACTAGTATCGAATAATGTAGGTTTCATCTACGCGAGGTGCATATTCTATATTAGTAAGGTGCGATGGGATAATTGTAATATCCAATTGCTAAAACAATGGGTCAAACTTAACTAAACAAATTATAATAAGATTATATACGTTTATAAGCAAGAGTTGGAAATGATCCATGTGATGGATTGGAATAAGGAGTTATTCACCCAACTAAAATATTCGAGAGTTGTATTAGATACAATTGGAAGGAGTTCCTACCTAAATAACCTAGTTTTGTGTAATCCGCCTACACGAACTTATAACAAAGTGAAATATGGATCTCGGCGCACTAGAAAATCTTCCAACGGGATTTTCCGAATCAAATGGTGAGGGTCATTTGTTTTAAGTAAAATAGTGGGAGAATATTTAATTAAAGGCCTAATTAAATATGTTATTGATAGTTATATTTTCATTATTTTCATGTAGATTACCATGACAACAAACACCTCTAACAACATTTTACGATCAATCCTGGATAAGGAAAAATTGTTTGGGACAAATTTTCTGGATTGACACTGAAATCTAAGGATTGTCCTCAAACATGATAGAAAGTTGTACGTCTTGGAGAAACCTGTTCCTAAAGAGAAACCTCCTAGTTCTGCATCTAAGGCAGAAAGAGATTCTTATAAGAAGCATGTCGATGATGCCAATGAAACTGCTTGCCTCATGCTAGCTACAATGAACTCAGAGTTGCAAAAGCAACATGAGAACATGGCAACGTTCGATATGATCGAACACCGGAAGATGCTCTATCAAGAGCAGGCAAGACATGAAAGGTTTAAAGTTTCAAGAGACCTTTTTCAAGGCAAGTTAGCTAAGGGAGCCCCTGTAGGTCCCCATGTGCTCAAGATGATTAGGTATATGGAGAACCTTGAGAGGTTGGGTTTTCCCCTTGGAAAGGAGCTTGCGAATGATTTGATCTTGCAATTGTTGCCAGATAGATTCAGTCAATTTGTCCTTAATTTCAATATGAATAATATGGACAAATCTCTTCCTGAACTGCTGGCCATGTTAAGAACTGCTGAGAAGAATCTGAAGTCAAAAGGGAAGTCCAATTATGATGATCGAAAATGGAAAGAGACAGAACAAAAGATCCACCAAGTAGGGTGATAAAGGTAAAGACAAGAAAGTTGCCAAACCCAAACCCACTACTCCAACTTTGAATCCTAGTGGAGGAATATCAAAGGAAGACACTTGCTTCCATTGCGGTAACACCGGACACTAGAAGAGAAACTGCTCAAAGTACTTGGAAGATAAGAAGAATGAAGTAGAGATTTCAACTTCAAGTATTTTTGTTATTGAAATTAATTTATCTAATTTTGCATCATGGGTATTAGATACTGGATGCGATTCTCACATTTGTACCAATGTGCAGGGGCTAAAAAGGAGTAGAGATTTGGCGAAAGGTGAAGTTGACCTACGAGTTGGCAATGGAACAAATATTGTTGCTTTAGTCATAGGAACTTATGTATTGACTTTACCTAGTGGTTTAATAATTCAGTTAGAGAAGTGTTATTATGTAATGCAATTAGCAGGAATATTATTTCCGTTTCTTATTTGGACAAGTTTAGTTTTTCATTTATAATAACGAACAATTGTTGCTCCATTTATTTGAATGATATATTCTATGCTACTGCACAAATGAACAATGGACTACATGTCCTTGATCTTGAAATGCCTATTTATAACATTAATACTAAAAGGATGAAACTTAATGAGTTAAATCCAACTTACCTATGACATTGTCGATTAGGCCACATAAATGAGAAGCGCATTTTCAAACTCATTAAAGATGGACTCTTGGACTCTTTTGATTATGAATCATATGAGACATGCAAATTTTGTTTAATTGGAAAGACGACAAAGTCTTCATTCAAAGGAAAAGGTGAAAGAGCTAATGATCTTTTGGCCCTCATACATACTGATGTATGTGGACCACTGAACATACCAAGCAGATGAGGTTCAGTACTTTATCACATTTACTGATGATTTCTGTAGATATGGTTATGTGTATTTAATGAAACATAAATCAGAGTCCTTTGAAAAGTTCAAGGAATTCAATAATGAAGTACAAAACCAACTAGGTAAGAATATTAAAACTCTTCGATCAGATCGAGGTGGTGAGTATTTAAGCCTAGAGTTTGATGACCATCTGAAAGAGTGTGGAATCCCATATCAACTTACTCCTTCTGGAACACCCCAATGGAACGATGTATCTAAGAGAAGAAATCGAACATTGTTAGACATGGCCCGATCCATGATGCGTCACGCCAATCTTCCAAACTCCTTTTGGGGACATGCACTATTGACAACAGCTTAAACACTTAACCGTGTTCCATCCAAAAAGGTTAAGAAGACACCATATGAGATATGGAGTGGTAAGAAACCACATATGTCTTACATGAAGATTTGGGGTTGCGAAGTCTATGTGAAACGGAAAATTTCAACTAAGCTTGAGCCCAAATCTGACAAATGCTTATTTGTGGGATATCCTAAAGAAACAAGAGGGTATTACTTCTACAATCCTTCTGAGGGAAAAGTGTTTGTTGCTCGAACTGGAGTTTTTCTAGAAAAGGATTTTATTTCCAATGGAATGAGTGGGAGGAAAGTAGAGCTTGAAGAAATTGAAGAATCACAAAGCATTGATACACCCATGGAGGAATTAGAGCAGGAAACATAAGTAGTTGTGGAAGAGCAACCTGCTCAAGTAGAACAAGACCAACGTAGGTCAAGCAGGATACATCACCTACCTGAGAGATATGGATATCTCATAACTGATTAAGGTGATGTATTACTCATGGATCAAGATGAGCCCGTGACCTACCAAGAGGCCATAACTGGTATCGAGTCTGAGAAGTGGCTAGAAGCCATGAAATCTGAAATGGATTCCATGTACACAAATCAGGTTTGGACCTTGGTAGAGCATCCTGTAGGAGTTAACCCTATAGGATGCAAGTGGGTCTTTAAAAAGAAGACTGACATGGATGGTAAGGTACATACCTATAAGGCAAGACTGGTTGCAAAAGGATATAAACAAATTCATGGGGTTGACTATGATGAAACCTTTTCACCAGTTGCAATGCTTAAATCTGTTCGAATTTTACTTGCTGTCGCTGCATATCATGATTATGAAATATGACAGATGGATGTCAAAACTGCTTTCCTTAATGGGAATCTTCTTGAGGATGTGTACATGACACAACTTGAAGGATTTGACATACAAGAAGAAGCCCAAAATATATGTAAGTTACAAAGATAAATTTATGGATTGAAGCAAGCTTCTAGAAGCTGGAATCTTCATTTTGATGAAACAGTAAAATAATATGGATTCATCAAGAATGAAGATGAGCCTTGTGTCTACAAGAAGGTTAGTGGGAGTATGATCATCTTCCTGGTATTATATGTAGATGACATATTACTCATTGGAAACGATGTCCCTACCCTACAACAAGTAAAGTCTTGGTTGGGGAAATGCCTTTCTATGAAGGACCTAGGTGAAGAAGCCTATATATTATGAATCAGGATCTATAGAGATAGATCATAAAAATTGCTTCGCCTAAGTCAGAGTACATACATAGACAAAGTGCTGAGACGCTTTAATATGCATGATTACAAGAAAGGATTCATACCTATGCAACATGGCCTGTGTCTAACAAAAACACAATCCCCTTCAACTAAGGAAGAAAGGGATCGCATGAATAAGATTCCATATGCATCTTCAATAGGATCTATCATGTATGCCATGTTATGTACTCGACCAGATGTATCATATACTTTAAGTGCAACGAGTAGGTACAATCTGATCCCGATGATGTTTATTGGGTAGCTGTCAAGAATATCCATAAGTATTTGAGAAGGACTAAGGAATCATTCTTGATATATGGAGGTCAGGAAGAGCTTGCTGTAATTGGATACACTGATGCTAGCTTCCAGACAGATAAGGATGACTTTAGATCACAATCTGGTTATGTGTTTTGCTTAAACAGTGGCACTATGAGTTGGAAAAGTTCAAAGCAAGAT
The DNA here is from genome assembly GCF_024323335.1 of Lathyrus oleraceus. Lineage (NCBI taxonomy): Eukaryota > Viridiplantae > Streptophyta > Magnoliopsida > Fabales > Fabaceae > Lathyrus > Lathyrus oleraceus. Next base: position 120,184,140 of record NC_066579.1, read on the forward strand.
ACAATTGCTGATTCTACAACCGAGGCCGAGTATATTCCTGCCTCAAGTGCAATAAAGGAAGCTGTATGGATCAAAAAGTTCATTAGTGAACTTGGCATAGTTCCTAACATTATGGATCCCATTGATCTCTATTGTGACAACAATGGTGCTATCGCACAAGCCAATGAGCCTAGATCTCACCAATAATCCAAACACATACTTAGGCGTTATCAACTCATTCGAGAGATAATAGATATAGGAGATGTGAAAATATGTAGAGTACCTACACTTGATAATATTGCTGACCCACTGACAAAACCTCTTGCGCAGCAGAAGCATGATGGCCATACTAGATCTATGGGCATTAGGGGTATGCCTGATTGACTCTAGTGCTAGTGGGAGATTGTTGGTGTAAGCCCTAGAGGCCAATATTTTTGGTACTTGTATCGAAATATTTATTAATAATAAAAGGCTTTTTCTTTATTATGTTTATTTAATAAAGTCCCTAGAATAACTAGTCCGTTTAATGTATCAAGTGTGACTTAATCATGAGATCACATTAAACATAAGGAGACTATTCTTAAAGTATCCGTAGTCGAGCTTTATTATGAAGTGGGATAACATTAAAGCATTAAGACTATTATGTATATAGACTGATGATCACATCTCATGGATCATGGATAAGGAGTTATCAAGTCTTAAACATAGGTATGAATATTAAGAGTAATATTTATACTGGATTGACCCGCTATGAGAATACTATATAGAATGTTATGCAAAGTGTCATAAGTTATTCTCATGGTGATAATGGTGTATACCACCCTTCGACCTGAAACCACTATGGACCCTAGATGTAGAGTCGAGTGCCTTATTGCTGATCAAACATTGTTCGTAACTGGATGACCATAAAGACAGTTGATGGGTACTCCACGAAGCATGCTAAGGGACACGAGTGACCTAGATGGAATTTTCCCATCCTACGTAATATGATAAATGTCTAAGGCCCAATATTGAACTGCACAAGGATGACACGGTATATGCCTTGTGTTCAATATAGACATAAGGGCAAAAGGGTAATTGTATACATAAGTATTATAACAAAAGGATTTGTCAGATCACATGACATTTTCGTGTCTTGGGTAGTAGTGATGTGTTGCTAGATACTGCTCACCGTTTATTATGTTAAATACGTGATTTAATATAATTACCAATGTCGCGAGAACCTACAAGATCACACACAAAAGGACAGATTGATGAGAGATAGAGTAAATAAGGAACACCGTAAGGTACAATGCACTTAAGTGAATTGTAGAACATTATAAGACACAATTCACTTAAGTAGAATAGGAAATATGGTAAGGTACCACGTGCTTAAGTGATTTTGGTATATCATAAGATATGTGCCTCATACACTTAAGTGGGCTTTTTAGCTTATAACCCACATAAGTGGTTCTATAAATAGAACCCTTGTGCAGAAGCATTTGTTCATATGAAATTTCGTTTCTCTCTCTTGTAGCGATAAATTCATGATCATCAAGCTATGGATAAGCTAGAAATCAAATAACAAGAGTCGCCATCACACTTTTATTATTTGCAAGGGAAAAGGGAAAAAGTACGAACAAAACCCAAAAGTAAGAAGTTTTCAAATCAAAACTAATAAAAAGTCAGAGATCACAGGTAAGGGGGTTGGTTACACAGAGGGAAGGTGTTAGCACCCAAAGTATCCTAGGTACTCCTAGGGAGCCCTTTTTGTGTGCATATGTACTTGGTATAAAGTGATGTTTACAAATAAATAGAATGGGGGGATGAGAAAAGAATTCATTAATTATATTTTTGTGTTTGGCAAGACCTTCGGTCTTGTGCCTACGTACCAACATAAAAATGAGGGATCAAAACCTTGTAGTTCGTGATACAAATTTCAAAGTGGATGCATTGCTTTTAACAAAAATTAAGTTTGAGAGGCACAAAAGCCCAAAAATGGTTTGAATGAGTTAGTTCTTTTTGGCTTTTGAAAGTTTAATTCAAGTATAGTTAAGTCTATTTACAAGTTTGATTTAAGAAAGGAAGTTTGAAAATGCAATGGCATAAGGCCAAAGTTTCTATCTTTTTGCAAAAGTGGTCAAAGTTTAGAACAAAATAAGTTCAACCAAAGAAGGTTTTGAAAAAGAGAGGGAGAGATTTTGAAATTAAAGAAGTGGGGAGAAGATGAAGAGACTATCCTATGTACAAAATTAAAAGTTTAGAGTTGAAAAGATCTGACCAAATGGGTAGCAATCCAATAGACCAGAATGTCAATAGAAACCCATAACTCCCTTGGACTTTTTAGAATCAAGCAACACACAAATGCACAATTATATTATCTTAAAGAGAAAGGCATCAAATAAAGATGGCCACATCCAAGCTTATCCATTCCATGATCTTCTTCAAGGTAGCCCATGTAATAGATGAATTCCACAAGTCACAGGTTCAAAATAACAGCTTCACAATGATCATGTTGCAGATCAACTTAGAGAGATCTTGAATGATGTATCATATGAAGTTTCAAATTACAAGCACTTGGTTTCTCAATAAGTTGGCATTGGCCAAGTCCTTTAGCATAGGAAGGTTGCCTAAGTTCTAAGTCCATTTGTCCAAGATCAAGCCAACAGTCCACACAAAAGTTTTTTAGGGTTTTTGTTGTTATTATGTACATTAATGGTCAAAGACCACACAAACAAACAAAGTATACACAAACAAAATATATCACACAATATGGTTCAAGTGGACAAAGTGAAAATTGCATTAACATAAACAATTAGAATGATATGAACAATGGCAAATGAATAAAGGCTAGAATTAAATGACATTAAAGTAAACGGCTTGAAATTAAAAGTTAGTTGTTAATGGGTTAGAAGTTAGTATTGTTTTGTTTTTTACTTTTCATTCTTAGACATTCTTTAGAGAACACTCAACCCACTTGTCACAAGCATGGATCCTTGAACCAAGACATCTTCCAAAGGAAGGAAAAAGGCCAAGTTTCCACACAATACCATGAAAGAGGGGAGACTTACAATCTCACTAACTAGAATGCTATGCCTTTTATGTCACAAATTTATCGCTATGTTAAGAAATCGTAATAGGACTTATGTAGAAGTCACAACTATTTGAGGCCGGGCAATAGAATGTTGGTGTTAATGCATGTTAGAGACATAGTATTATGAACTATACTCATGAAACATACCACGTACAAAAAGAATATGAAAAACGTGTGGCCTAATCTCATCCATACTCATGTTAATTTTTCAATCAACTAGCTTTAGGACTTTGAGATATCATAAGCCAAATGAGATGAATGCATAAAGAAGGGGAATGAGATGAAGAGGGAGGGGAATAGATGAAATCTCAAATTGATCCAAAGAAGGACTTTTACCAAATTAATATTATTCATTCATTTTGGGAGATGGAATGTATATTTCATCAATCCCCTAAATCCAATGATATTAACTTGACAAAGTCAAATCAACCTTGACCAAGGCCCAACAACAAGAGTCAAACACCAACAAGTCATCACAATTGGTCAACAAAATTATTTGGCATTTATTGCAATTAAAAATAACAATATAATGCATTTAAATTAAATATGGTTTGCCAAATTCCTAAAACCTCATCAAAACACCAAATAAATGGCCATGAGATTTATCATAGGTCAAACAAGGTCAAAGGACCTTGGAGAAAATTTTTCAGAATTTTAAAAGACTTAAAAGTATTTTTAAACAATTAAAAACAAATGAAAAATCAATTAAATCATGAAAAATATTAATAATGATCCAAAAAATAATTTTAATTCAGAATATGAAAGAGGAAAATATTTGAATTTTTTTGGTGAAACCCCCATATTTTTTGGATCAATATTAAAATTAATAAGAATTAATGAAAATTAAGCAATTAAAATGAAATTCAAATAATCAGAAAAAACGTGGACCATTTGATCTCCCTCATTAATTGAGGTGGCATATCAAGTGGCCACCAACACCCGTTCTATGGTGCGCCTCCATCAAACGTCCACACGCTTGGTAATTAAAACGTACGCTCATGATTAAAACAAATTGAACTCATCTAATGGCTCAGGACTGCGCCACATCATTGCCGGAGCAAAGCGCCAGTCGTCTTCTCAGGCGACCTTGGTCGGACTGGTCCATTCATCACCACATCATAAATGAAAAAGGAGGACATGATCTGAAAGGAAAGATGGTGTAGATCACGAATATCACCTCAATTTTAACTAACTCCTCACATATAGAAAGATATGAGGAGTTGAATTTTGAGGTATGTCAACTGAGTTGCTTCGATTTGACCTCTAAGCAACTCAATCTTCTTGTGTACATTGGTAGGACTTCAGACAATCAAATAATCAAGAGAATTGAGCAAGATTGAGAGAGAATCGAAGAGATGAAATTTTCTGGAAAATACCTTTAATGTAGGTCTGGATTCAAATGTTCTTGCCTTGGCTCGTGCTTGATCTCACTTAGAATGCTTGCAGGAGTATAATGAAATGCACAAAAGGTCTTGGATCCCTGGAGTTTTGAACCTCAAAACAGTGAGATTCAAACTCAATTTCAAGATGAAATTCTTAGGATTATCCTCTCAAATGGAAGGGTTAGGGGTTTAGGATCAAAGCTGGCGCGAATGTGTGTTGAACTCTGAGCATAAAGGGCTATATTTATAGCTATAGCTCATGATATTTGCACCTTCAAATTCACTTTCCAAAATTGTCAATTGATGATGCATGGATGCATGGGCATGTACAGGCCCATGAGATCATTGCTTTAGGTCCACAAATGAGTGTGAGAGAGTCTGAAATCAACTTGGATTGCAAGGCAAGTGTGTGTGAAGATTTGAAGTTTAATTTTTTCCAAATGATGATACCATGTTCATGCCATATGCATCCCTAGTAATTCTTGTCCAAAATGGACAAACTTGGACTTTTTGGAAAGCTTAGATCAAGAGGAATAAATTTCATGTTCAACACTTTTCCAATTGAAGTTTGTATCATGATGAATTTTGAGGTGGATGTTTGGAATTTAAACATGTTGAAATTTTTTCTAAGTGTCAAGTCATATATCTCAATATTCCACCTTGCTTAACTTTTTATGTGAGCTTCAAATGAGAAAAGTGTATTCATAAAAGTTGTATCTCTTTCAAAGAAATTCAAAATGGTCACCAATTTCGTGTTATTTAGATTTGAAATGATAGAGTTATGAATTTTTGAAGTTTGGAAAAATCACTTGTTCAATGGTATAGGTCAAAAGTGACCTATAATGTAGCCTCATATCACATGCTCAAAAACATTGAATTAGCTCTCACTCCAAACATCAAAGTTGAGTTATACATCTTGAATTTGATTGTGCAACTTGTAAATCTTTCATATCATAAAAATTGAGCAAGTTATGGCATTGGGAAGTTGACTTTCAAATTAGGGTTTAGACAAAATGACCGATAATGTTTCAACATAGAAAATGATTTTCCAAGCAAAACTAGCTCTAGGTATCAACATGAAAGTTGTTTGGAATGTAATTTAGAGTAAGTTTCATCTTGGAATCATTTTCATATGGTGAAAAGTGTAGGAGATAAGGTCTAGGGAGACCCAGTTTTGATCAGATGAATTCATCTGGCCAACCACCATCAACCAACTTGCTAACCTTCAATTATCTTGACTTTCTAGGCTCATGGTAGATCATATATGCAGAAGATGATGAAACTTGAAGTTCCCCTTGATAAATTTGATCAATTGGTAAGATAGCTTGTTGGAGAAGTTACTCAAAATACCCAGTCAAACTAGGGTTTCCAAGGCAAATCACCCTTAAAATCTTGAAGAAAACTTGATCAATATAACATGTAGAAATCATTGGGACTCATATATGATGCTCATGATCATTCTTAAATCAATCCATGGTTGTGCTCTTTGTCATGAGGGTCCCAAACCCTAGATATGAACTTGATAGATCAATGGAGATCATGCCCTACCTACAAAAGAGTTAGGCAAATGGAAAGACATATTTTTGGTATTTTGGTTAGTAAAATGATAAAATACAAGTATGATACAATCACAAAGTTCTTGGTGATCTCTCCCCAAACAAACCCAATGAAGAGGGGTAAGGAGGATGCCAATGTATGATCCCAATGCTAATGCTTATGATGAAAGTGCGTGAGGGATCTTAGGGTCAAAATTGGGGTCCTACAACTGCCCCTATTTAAGGACATTCTAACTGAGGAGGCGAAGGTTAAAATCTTCATGTCGACTCAGTAGAATGGGCTTAAATAACAATATATAGAAACAAAAATTGGTCCCTAAGAGACCTCATGATGTATATGATATGAATGCAAAAGTAAATTCTTTGTGAGAAATATTGCCACAAAGGAAAAGAAATCGGAGAGACCGAAAGTCCACAGGAGTAAAATGCATTCCGTAAGGAAAACTCATTGGGGAGATCGAGACTCTGGGGGGAAAAAGGAGTTATGCGTAGGCCAGACTACGACTTAAAGCTACTGGGGGACTCGAGGGATTCCATACAAACATGGAAAAGACTCAGTCGGGGAACTAAAAACATCTACAGGGGATACGAGTAAGTCAGGATAAAACTGAAATACGTGAATCATGCAGGGAAAAGTGATTTCACTAAGGAAATGCGCACTCAGCTCAACTGGGGAGAAATAAACTTCAACGCAAGAGGAGCAGAAATCTATTATCTTTTACCTGTTATTGGGTAAGGAGATAATAAAGATTTGACAGAGAGAACATTCGTCACCGATTAGGATGAACATATCAAGGATGACTCGCTGGAAAATAATCAGAAGGGGTTCATTACCGGTTACTGGGTAAGAATGGCCTTTCTGGGGAAAACCGCAGAAAAAAGGACTTACAACTACCAGTTACTGGGCAGAAGACCAAGGGTGAGAGTATCTGTCATCGGTTAGGATGAACATATCAAGGATAAACTCAAAAGGGAATAAAATCCATCATCGGTTAGGATGAACATATCAAGGATAGACTTGCCTGGGATTGTCAAGGAGGATACCCGTCATTGGTTAAGATGAACATATCAAGGATAAACCAACTGAACAAAAAGTAGGAATTACATCTATCGGATGCTGGATAGAATACCGTCAAAGTGAAAAATCCGTCACCGGTTAAGATGAACATATCAAGGATAGACTCTGTGAGGAGATAAAATATGAATTACATCTATCAGTTACTAGATTAAATACCAAAAGAGAGAATCCGTCACTAGTTAAAGTGAACATATCAAGGATCAACGCTGCAGAGGGAACAAAAACAGGTTTTACAACTACCAGTTACTGGGTAGAAGACCTCAAAGAGAAGGAAACCCATCATCGGTTAGGATGAACATATCAAGGATTAACTTTATGGGAAACGAGAATAAGGATTACAACTACCTTTTTACTGGGTAGAATACCGAAAAGAGAATATCCGTCATCGGTTAGGATGGACATATCAAGGATAGACTCAAGCAGGGGAGAGAAAGATATCTGTCACCGGTTAGGGTGAACATATCAAGGATATACTTCCTAGGGAATCAGATCCACTAGGGACTCTACTGCTGGGACACTTTTGCCGGGTATTAGGCAAGAAGTAACAAACTGCAAACTAAGAAGAATATTACCAGTTACTGGGCAATAGACTCTTAGGGAACTCAAAGTATCTATCTAGGTAGGAGCTAGAAAGAAACAGTCAATCAAGACTCAACCCAATGAGGACATAACTCAAGGGGAGTGGTTCCATCAAGATAAACAACTGGGGAGGAAACTGAAGTAATAATCATCCACGAGGAAACAACTCAGTGGGGAAGAGGAGAAAGGTTAAAGTCTTTATGCCTAAGGGGATGACACTCTACAATTGAGGGAGGACAAACACCGAAATTTGTATGGGGATAAAGTACCGCCATACAGGGAATGAGAATATCAAACCACCAATTTAATCAGATATGTGAATATGCAAATATGAAATTATATGATTGTATATGTATATGATGATTATGCTGACAAGGACAATCACAAAGGATACAAAGGTGTCGCAAAGAAATTGAATCATCGGTACAATCCATGGCCAATCCATAAAATATGGAGACAATTGTTGGAGAACAAAGAGATCAACAATCCTAAAAGGCTTAACCCTAACTAGGGAAGGAGGAGATCTGCTGAGGGAAGAGAAATATCACTGAACCTATGGGGAATTTTAAGTCAACACCATAAAAATGGGAGACAACCCTACAGGGAAAACAAACTGCTCAGGAACCAGGAGGAAACTCTGTCTGGGGAGCAAGTCGAATGGCGATTGGCGGGGAAACCAATGCGATCTACTAGGGAGATCAACCATTTCTGCTGAAGGAAACCAAACTCCACTGGGGAAGGCAGAAACTCTGTCGAGGGAGACAAGTCGCAGGGTACCTGAATCAACCAACTCAGCTAAGAAAAAGGAACGAAGCTCTACTAGGGAATCAAAAATTCCGCTGAGGAATTGAATTAACATAATCTGCTAGGGATACCCGAAGGGTTAACTGCTTGGGGGACCTCTGATGTTTCACACTCAAAGACTTGTTATCCATCGGAATGCTGTTAATATTTCTTTCTATTGCTTTGGAAAATTCTTGCTTTATATGTTTTTAAGAAAACGAGATTTTGATTAAAAAAATTTAAATTTTCAAAAAATGATCATAATAAAATTTAAACTATTGGCTGAAATAAATAAGAGTAGAAACAATTGGATAAAAGCTTAACTTTATTTGATAGAATGGTAGTCTGTAAATGACAAGACTCCATAGATTTTACAAAGTTGAAAATGGTAATTTACATGGAAAAGGGTTACATTGAATACAAATGATCCTTAATCCTTCTACCAACTTTTGATATCCGCTGTGCTCTTGACTGCTGCCGGGGTGATGAATTGACGTCAACCCTTGTGCTCAATCAAATTTTCAAAACACTGAAGATCAGCAGAATGCAGTTACTTGTCATAATCCCTAATTTTTGCATAAGTTTCCCCAGGGTGGGGTACTCAACTTATCGGGAAATTCTTTCTATTTTTATGTCTCTAATTTTTTCCTGGATCTCACTTTCGGTTTTCAATCCACCGAGATGCTCCTTTTTTGCCTAAGCCGCCCTTTCGGGTTTTCAACTTAGCGAGCCGTTCTTTTCTTTTTTAGGCGAAGTATTTCTTGACTGCATTTGCATTCACAGGACGAGTGAACTCTTCACCATCCATAGTTGTAAGTATTAATGCGCCGCCTGGAAAGGCTCTCTTAACAACATATGGGCCTTCATAATTAGGAGTCCATTTTCCTCTAGAATCTGATTTGAACGATAAAATCTTCTTGAGCACAAGGTCACCTTCACTGAATACACGAGGTCTGACCTTCTTATCAAAAGCTTTCTTCATCCTTTACTGATACAACTGGCCATGACACATGGCAGTTAATCTCTTTTCTTCAATCAAATTCAACTGGTCAAACCTAGTCTGACACCATTCAGCCTCAGTCAACTTGGCTTCCATGAGCACTCGCAATGAAGGAATCTCAACCTCTACGGGGAGTACTGCTTCCATACCATACGCAAGAGAGAAAGGGGTTTCCCCTGTTGAAGTGCACACATATGTACGATACCCATGCAAAGAAAATGGGAGCATCTCATGCCAATCCTTGTTTGTGACAACCATCTTCTGGATAATCTTCTTAATGTTCTTATTTGCAGCTTCAACAACCCCATTCATCTTGGGTCTATAGGGAGAAGAATTTTGATGTGCAATCTTGAAGTCTTTGCAAAGAGCTTCCACCATATTATTATTCAAGTTCGATCCATTGTCAGTAATGATCTTACTTGGCACACCATAACGGCATATAATCTGATTCTTGATAAACCTTACAACAACTTGCTTGGTTACATTTGCATACGATGCCGCTTCAACCCATTTTGTGAAGTAGTCAATTGCCACCAAAATGAAACGATGTCCATTCGAAGCTTTGGGCTCAATCATCCCAATCATATCAATTCCTCACATGGAGAAAGGCCATGGGGAAGAGATAACATTCAATAGTGTCGGAGGAACATGAATCTTATCAGCATAAATTTGACACTTGTAGTACTTCTTTACAAATTTGCAACAGTCAAATTCCATTGTCAGCCAATAATAACCTGCTCGCAACATCTTCTTCGCCATTGCATGTCCATTGGAATTAGTACCAAAGGAACCTTCATGCACTCCAGTCATCAACAAGTCTGCTTCGTGTTTATCCATGCATCTGAGCAAAACCATGTCGAAGTTTCTCTTGTATAGTATATCACTATTCAAGTAGATATTACCGGCTAATCTTATCAAAGTCTTCTTATCTTTCAAAGATGCCCCAGGAGGGTAAATAGGACTTTGGAGGAAACATTTGATGTCATAATACCACGACTTCTCGTCTTTAATCTCTTCAATAGCAAACACATGAGCTGGCCTATCAAGATGCATCACAGATAAATTAGGAACTTCATGAAGGAGAATAGCGATCCAAAACGCAGCGGAATTTAAAATTTCTCCTTTAGTGATCCTTACGAATGGGCATGATCAGTGATAGAATCGTTACCTCTTGTGGCGATTGTAACCTTTGATGCAGATTTATAGAGCGATCACGAACATGGAACGATGACAATGCCTCTACTCAGTCCACACAAACGGATTTCTTCAATCTTAGTGCTAGCTGCTACGAATGAAGGCTTTGAGTGAGTGAGAGAGAGAGAGAGAGAGAGAGAGAGAGAGAGAGAGAAACGAAATTGCAACTGCCCAAATGCTTCTACACAAGGGTTCTATTTATAGAACCACTTGTGTGGGCTGCAAGCTAAAAAGCCCATTCAAGTGTATGTGGCCCATATCTTATAATATGCCAAAATCACTTAAGCGCGTGGTACCTTACCATATTTCGTATTCTACTTAAGTACACCGTACCTTACGATGTTCTACAATTCATTTAAGTGCACCGTACATTACGGTATTCCTTAGTTACTCTATCTCTCATCAATTCGTCCTTTTGTGTGTGACCCTGTAGGTTTTCGCGGCATTGGCAATTATATTAAATCACGTATTTAACATAATAAATAGTAAGCGGTATCTAGCAACACATCACTGCTACCCAAGACACAAAAATGTCATGTGATCTGACAAATCCTTTTGTGATAATACTTATGTGTAAATTACCCTTTTGCTCTTATATCTATATTGAACACAAGGCATAGACCGTGTCATCCTTGTCCAGTTCAATATTGGTCCCATAGAAATTTATCCTGTTGCGCAGGATGGGCAAATTCCATCTAGGTCACTCATGTCCCTTAGCATGCTTCGTGGAGTACCCATCAACTGTCTTTATGGTCATCCAGTTACGGACAATGTTTGATCAGCAATAAGGCACTCGACTCTACATCTAGGGCCCATAGTTGTTTCAGGTCGAAGGGTAGTATACATCATTATCACCATGAGAATAACTTATGACACTTTGCATAACATTCTATATAGTATTCTCATAGCGGGTCAATCCAGTATAAATATTACTCTTAATATTCATACCTATGTTTAAGACTTGATAACTCCTTATCAGTGATCCATGAGATGTGATCATCAGTCTATATACATAATAGTCTTAATACTTTAATGTTATCCCACTTCACAATAAAACTCGACTACGGATACTTTAAGAATAATGTCTTTATGTTTAATGTGATCTCATGATTAAGTCACACTTGATACATTAAACGGACTAGCTATTCTAGGGACTTTATTAAACAAACATAATAAAGAAAAAACCTTTTATTATTAATAAATAAGTCGATAGAAGTACCAAAAGTATTGGCCTCTAGGGCTTACACCAACACTTTATTACAATACTTCACTATAACCATTGATGCCAACGTTGCAAGAGCATCTGCCATCCGGTTTTCATCTCGAGGGATATGATGAAACTCAACCTTTATAAAGAAAGTTGAAATCCTCCTCGCATAATCTCTATATGGTATTAAACCGGGTTGATTTGTCTCTGATTCTTCTTTGATTTGATTTACAACCAAAGTCGAATCACCGAAGACATCCAAATACTTGATTCTGAGATTCATGGCCTCTTCAAGCCCCATAATGCAAGCTTCATATTATGCCATGTTGTTTGCACACTCGAAAATCAATCTAGCTGTAAATGGTAGATGTGTGCCTTGAGGAGTAATGATCACTGCCCAATGCCATTTTCTTATTGATTAACAGCTCCATCAAATACCATGCCCCAACAGGAACCAGGTTCTGGCCCTTCTTCAAGCAATGGTTCATCACAATCTTTCATTTTCAAGTACAAAATCTCTTCATCAGGAAAGTCATAATGTATTGACTGATAATCTTCAATAGGTTGGTGAGCCAAATGGTCAGCCAAGATACTACCTTTGATTGCTTTCTGAGATCGGTATTCAACATCATACTCTGATAACAACATCTGCCAACGGGCAATTCTCCCAGTTAAAACAGGCTTCTCAAAAATATACTTGATTGGATCCATTTTGGATATCAACCAAGTGGTATGATTCAACATATATTGGCGCAGACGTTTAGCAGCCCAAGCCAATGCGCAACAAGTTTTCTCAAGCATAGAATACTGAGTCTCACAGTCGGTGAACTTCTTAATGAGGTAGTAAATTGAAAATTCTTTCTTTCCAGTCTCATCTTGCTGACCAAGAACATAACCCATACTATCTTCGAGCACAGTCAAATACATGATCAACGGTCTTCCTTCAACAGGTGGAGACAAAATCGGAGGCTCAAACAAATATTCCTTGATACTTTCAAAAGCTTTCTGGCAGTCTTCGGCCCAATCCCAAGACTGATCTTTCCGAAGAAGCTTGAATATAGGCGCACATGTGGCAATCATGTGGGAAATGAATCTGGAGATATAATTCAAGCGGCCGAGAAAACCTCTGACTTGCTTCTCAGTTTTGGGCGCAGGCATCTCTTGTATTGCTCTGACCTTGGCATGATCAACCTCAATACCCTTCTCACTAACAATAAAGCCCAACAGCTTACCAGACCGAACACCAAAAGTACACTTATTAGGATTCAAGCGGAGTTTATACTTCCTCAAATGCTAGAATATCTTCAACAAATGCTCAACATGTTCCTCTTCATTAATTGATTTAGCAATCATGTCATCGACATAAACTTTAATCTCTTTATGCATCATATCATGAAAAAGAGTAGTCATTGCTCTTTGGTAAGTTGCACCAGCATTCTTTAAACCGAAATGCATCACTCTATAACAGAATGTTCCACAAGGTGTAATGAATGTGGTCTTCTCCATATATTCGGGTTCCATCTTGATTTGATTATATCCGGAAAATCCATCCATAAACGAAAAGACTTTGAATTTAGCAGTATTCTCTACCAACATATCAATGTGCGGCAGAGGGAAATCATCTTTCAGACTGGCTTTATTCAAATCTCTATAGTCAACACACATGTGGACTTTTCCATCTTTCTTCGACACTGGCACAATATTGGCCACCCATTATGGATACTCAGCGGTTATAAGGAAACCGACATCAATCTGCTTCTGCACTTCCTCTTTGATCTTCACAGCCATATCAGAATGCGTTCTTCTCAACTTCTGCTTGACTGGCGGGTATTCTGGCTTCAACGGCAATCTATGCTCCACAATCTCAGAATCCAACCCAGACATGTCTTGATAGGACCGAGCAAACACATTTGAATACTCTCAAAGAAGATCAATCAACCCCTTCTTGACATCTAAACACAGTCGAGACCCAATCTTGACTTCCTTCACATCATCCTCGGAACCCAAATTGACTAACTCGACCTGCTCTTCGAATGGCTGCATGGTCTTTTCATCTTGCTCAAGAAGACGAGATAATTTATCACTCACTTCTACATCACTTTCCTCCTCGGCCTCAAACACAGGGAATTCAAAACTTGGAGAAGAAGAAGGATCATTGTATTCAATGGGGTTAGGAACCAACCTGCATAATGATTTGATATTTTGATTTCAGAGAAGTGAATTTGTGACCAAATATTATGCAGATGGAAAATTATATTATTTATTTAAGTATTTTGTGATTACCATTTTCAGAATAAAGCAAAAAGTAAAAACAAAACACCATAGATGTGGATGAATAGAATTAATTTTATTACTGATCAATTTGAAAATGCCCAAACAATGTTCACTTCTCCCTTAGGCATAGGAGAAGGATTTAAAAACATATAAAAGCAATTACTTAGATCGATGCAAAATAACAGGAATATCAACAACAGTCCAATTGTTGCAAGCCTTTCCATGCGTCACAAAATTGGTGCAATCTTCCTCTTCATCATCCCCTATCACAACAACTAAGTGTTGTTCATTTCCATGAATGAACCCTCTGCTACGGAAGCTATGTTGCATATCTTCAAACCTTGCGGTTGATGAACCTTTTTGGAACCCCAAACTGGTTTTGCCTCTGTTGTCGGAGACCTCTACCATGCGCCCCCACTGATCGTCATTGCCTTCTTCCACAATCTTCTTAGCATCTTTCAATGAGGACATATGTGCCCCAACTCTCTTTTAAGAAGTAATAGATAAGGCTTGGAACGGAGTTCCAACCTCATCCTCAGCTTCTACGTAAGAGAAAGATGATAAGTGGCTAACCAACAACGCCTTCTCTCCTCCAACAATCACTAGCTTGTCATTCTTCACAAATTTGAGCTTCTGGTGTAAAGTTGAAGTAACGGCTCCTGCCTCATGGATCCATGGCCTTCCCAACAGACAACAGTAGGCCGGGTGGATATCCATTACTTGAAAAGTAATTTGAAAATCACTCGGACCTACCTTAACTGAAAGGTCCACTTCACCAATAACCGTTTTGTGCGAACCATCAAAAGCTTTGACAATTACACTGCTATGCCTCATGGGCGCTCCTTGGTAAGATAGCTTTGACAAAGTTGACTTCGGAAGCACATTCAGTGACGAACCGGTGTCAACAAGCACATTTGACAAAGCATCCTCTTTGCAATTCATCGAGATGTGCAAAGCCAAATTATGATTCCTGCCTTCCTCAGGGAGTTCTTCATCACAGAAGCTGAGATTATTGCAAGAAGTGATGTTAGCCACAATATGATCGAATTTGTAATTCTAGTTATCAGACTTTGGATGTCACACTGGTTGTTATGACATCCAATTCTGCACAGACAGGGATTATGCAGAACTTAATTGTAAGTGCAGTAAATAACACAAGTAATTGTTCACCCAGTTCAGTCCAACATGACCTACATCTGGGGGCTACCAAGCCAGGGAGGAAATCCACTATTAGTAGTATCAATTCAAAGCTAAACTCACCCGTTTACAACTTATCACTTAATCCCTACCCAATGCAATTTCAATCTTAACCTAAGATCAGAGTTCCTACTCACTCCCCCTCAATCACCTCAGTGATATTAAAAACACTTTGAAGTCACACTTCAAAAACAACTCTTGGTTATGCTTCACAGCTTAAACCAAGATACACAGCACTCACGCTTAAAAGCTTCGAGTGACACAACACTTACAACTCAATGAACACCCTATGCCAAAGCAATCATCTATTTGATAATGACTTGGCTTACAAGATACGTCTAATTCTAGACTCACAAAAATACAGCAGTGAAGTAAGATGGACACACTAAATCTTCACGCCTCAAAATCCCCGAAACTGAATGGAGGAATGCCTTCCTTTTTATATTGCAGCACCTGGGCTTTTGCACCTGTATTTTCCTGAATTTTAGGTCACATAAGTTCCCACAAATTCAATATTTAGGTTGCTAACAAATAGGCTATTTGTTAGGTTCATTGAATGTAGCTTGGTTGTTGATTTCCTGGATTTTCTCTAAGCTGTTGACTTCCTAAAGAATAGCCTGAGAAAGCTGTAACAGAAAACTGAACAACCTACAATCTAGCATATGCTGTCAGGAATGAATGTCACGACATTCAGCTTGACATCAAGGTCCATATGCTGAGTCTGTTTTCCCAGAAAACAGACTGTACAAATCTGCTGACCTGTACATGATCAATATGACCATACTACAGTACCAACTTACATTAGTAAATGTCAAAGTGTCCAACTTAACATTTACACAATTGGCCTTAAGTTAGTTCTGTAATTCTCTTGAAGAACAAACTAACTAATATGCTGAAGTATAGCAGAACACCACTCTGCCTAATCTTCACCAGCTGCTGTTAATGATGAATGTCACAACATCCAGTTTGACATTCAGTCAGTAGGCCTTATGCCAGGTCTGGTTCTTCCTTGATAACCAGACTGCAAATGAATACTAAGTTCTAACAGAGCTTCTGTTCCTTAGTATCTGTTGACAGGTATGAATGTCACAGCATTCAATAATCCTGTGTTAGCTAGTCCTGCAGTAACTATAATGTAGTTACATATACATGTCATGACATCAGTCAAGACATTAGTGTTTTACCATACAATGCAGCCAATTAAACACCTACAAACTCCCCCTTTGGCAAATTTTTGGCTAAAACACTTTGATCCCCATAACAGAGTTCATGGCAGCGGAATAAAACTAGCTAATACACTCAGAGTGGCAGCACACTCACACACATGGAAGTTAAATAAAAACTTCACATAGCAGCACACATATATTCGAAGTTGCACCTAAACTTCAACATCAGCTGCAAGGGGGGAATCTTCAGATCTGTCATGAGAGTCTGTTGTAGAGACCCACTCTGTTTGTCAGGGGTATTGGTGGTTATTACTCCCCCTTTTTGTCACAAATGTTGCCAAAGCCAACAACATAGTCAGAGCACAATGACAGAGTTCCAGACTTGGTTTTACTTCACAGTTTCAACCAAGTTCACATCCACTTGATCTTGCTTCACAGCTTCGATCAAGTGATCACCCACTTTTGCTTTACAGTAGGTACCACCATATCAGATGCCATGATGTTGTTTTTGACATCCAGAACCACTCCTGCATGAACAGCATCCTTGAACTCCTGCAGGTACAGTGGCCTTCTCTCTGTAGGGTGCCTCCTTACCCTCTTGTATCCACCCTTGTTGCAAGCAGCATAGCTATGATCTGTTGACCAATCATAGCCTAGTGCAAATTGTTTAATAGGCAGAGATATTAAACAGTTTATCCCAAACATCAGTGATTGCTATAATGTCTCAGAGAGACATATTCCCAGTTTGCTCCTTAAGTTTTCAAACTGAGTAGCATCCAGAGCCTTTGTAAATATGTCAGCCAGTTGAAGATCCGTGGCTACATGTTCCAAAGTGATCACCTTGTCTTCCACCAGATCTCTGATGAAGTGGTGCCTAATGTCAATATGTTTGGTCCTGCTGTGTTGGATGGGATTCTTGGAGATGTTGATGGCACTGAGATTATCACAGAACAATGTCATGACATTTTGAGTGACATTGTACTCAGTGAGCATTTGTTTCATCCAAACCAGTTGGGAGCAACTGCTTCCAGCCGCTATGT
This sequence comes from Lathyrus oleraceus, assembly GCF_024323335.1. NCBI lineage: Eukaryota > Viridiplantae > Streptophyta > Magnoliopsida > Fabales > Fabaceae > Lathyrus > Lathyrus oleraceus. Next base: position 120,201,648 of record NC_066579.1, read on the forward strand.
ATTCAGCCTCTGCGGTGGACAGAGAGACACAGTTCTGCTTCTTGCTGAACCACGATATGAGGTTTTCTCCTAAGAAGAAGCATCCACCTGATGTGCTTTTTCTGTCATCAGCACTTCCAGCCCAATCAGCATCACAGTACCCAGATAGGACAGGCTCAGACCCATGTGAGTACAACATCCCATATTCACATGTCCCATTGATGTACTTGAGGATCCTTTTGACTTGATTCAAGTGACTCACCTTGGGCTCTGCTTGATATCTGGCACAAACTCCAACTGCATAGGAAATGTCAGGTCTACTTGCAGTTAGATACAGCAGACTACTTATCATGCTTCTGTACAGGCATTGATCAACACTAGGTCCTCCATCATCTTTGGTTAACTTCAGATGAGTAGGAGCTGGAGTCCTCTTGTGCCTGGCATGGTCCATACCAAACTTCTTAACTATGTTCTTGGCATACTTGCTTTGGGAGAGAAACATAGAGTCCTCCATTTGGTTTACTTGCATTCTAAGGAAATAGGCCAGTTCTCCCACTAGACTCATTTCAAACTCAGATTGCATCTGGTGAACAAATTTTTTAACCATTTGTTCTGACATTCCACCAAAGACTATATCATCCACATAGATTTGAGCTATCATGATTTTGCCTTCTTCATCCTTCACAAACAAGGTTTTATCTATGCCACCCTTTCTGTACCCATTTGTGGTCAGAAATTCGGTTAACCTTTCATACCAAGCTCTGGGTGCTTGCTTCAACCCATACAAGGCTTTCTTCAGCTTGTATACATGCTCAGGTTGGTTAGGATCACAAAACCCTTTGGGTTGTTCCACATAGACTTCTTCATTCAGGTAGCCATTCAAGAATGCACTCTTCACATCCATTTGAAATAGCTTAAACTTCAGGATACATGCTACCCCCAACAGCAATCTGATGGACTCAAGTCTAGCCACAGGAGCAAATGTCTCATCAAAGTCTACTCCTTCAACTTGAGTGTATCCTTGAGCTACTAGTCTTGCTTTATTTCTAGTAATTACTCCTTTCTCATCAGATTTGTTTTTGTAGATCCATTTGGTACCAATGATGTTGGACCCTTCAGGTCTTGGAACCAGCTCCCATACTTCATGCCTTGTGAACTGCTCGAGTTCCTCTTGCATGGCAATGATCCAGTATTCATCAGTCAGGGCTTCTTTCACATTCTTTGGTTCAACCTTGGAAACAAAGCAGGAATTTGAGTTTATTCCTCTTGACCTGGTAGTTACACCACTGGTGGGATCCCCTATGATAAGATCCTTAGGGTGGTCTTTCTGAATTCTGATAGATGGCACTTTGGTGGGTGCTTCTACTTCACATTCAGGAGGAGGTTCCTGTACTTCTTCAGGCTTGACTGGACTGTCAGTTGGACTATCAAGGAATGTTTCAACATCCTCCATGACATCGGTTCCTTCCTCTTTATCATCCACAATGACATTTATGGATTCCATCAGGACATTGGTCCTGTAGTTGAACACTCTATAGGCTCTGCTGTTAGTGGAGTATCCCAGAAATACGCCTTCATCACTTTTGGGATCTAGCTTCCTTCTCTGTTCACGATCTGTGAGAATGTAGCATTTACTTCCAAAAATATGAAAGTACTTCACAGTGGGCTTTCTACCCTTCCATATTTCATACAGAGTGGAGGAGGTTCCTTTTCTCAAGGTGACTCTGTTGTGAACATAGCACGCTGTATTCATTGCTTCAGCCCAAAAGTGCATAGGGAGCTTCTTTGCATGAATCATTGCTCTGGCAGATTCTTGAATAGTTCTATTTTTTCTTTCAACTATTCCATTCTGCTGAGGAGTTATAGGGGAGGAGAACTCATGGCTTATTCCTTCAGATGAGCAGAACTCATCAAACTTGGAATTCTTGAATTCAGTGCCATGATCACTTCTAATCCGGACCACACAACTGTCCTTTTCCCTTTGAAGTCTTATGCACAGATCCTTGAAGACATAAAATGTATCTGACTTCTCTCTGATGAAGTTTATCCACGTGTATCTGGAATGGTCATCAACCACCACGTAGGCATACTTCTTCCCGCCAAGACTTTCAACCTGCATAGGTCCCATTAGGTCCATGTGCAGCAGTTCCAGAACTCTGGAGGTTGTGGAATGTCCCAGCTTTGGGTGTGACATCTTGGTTTGCTTGCCCACTTGGCATTTTCCACAGACTCTTCCTTCATCAATCAGAAGCTTTGGCATTCCTCTGACTGCTTCCTTGGATATGATCTTCTTCATTCCCCGTAAGTGGAGATGGTCGAGTCTTCTATGCCACAGCTTCACCTCCTGTTCTTCCTTGGCTGAGGAGCATGTTGTGGAAAAGTTAGAGAGATCAGGTTCCCACAGGTAGCAGTTGTCTTTGGACCTGGTTCCTCTCATAACTTCCTGATTGTCACCATTTGTCACAATGCACTGCTCCTTAGTAAACTGAACATGAAAACCTTGATCACACAGCTGACTTATGCTGATGAGGTTTGCAGTTAGTCCTCTTACTAACAACACATTGTTCAGTTTTGGCACTCCAGAACAGTCCAGTTTGCCCACACCTCTGATTTTTCCTTTGGCACCATCACCAAAAGTCACATAGCTGGTGGTGTGAGGTTGAATGTCTACCAGTAGATTTTCCAAACCAGTCATATGTCTTGAGCATCCACTGTCAAAGTACCAGTCTTCTCTTGAAGTAGCCCTTAGGGCAGTGTGTGCTATCCTAGCATACCATTGTTGCTTCTTAATGGGAACACATCGCTTGCGTGTGTTATGCTTAGGTCTGACAGGTGAGGCTCTGTTAGGGAAGCCATGAATCCAGTAGCAGAAGGCTTTTATATGTCCAAGCCTGCCACAGTGGTGACACCTCCAATTCTGGAATATTTTCTTCTGATGATCATTCATCCTAGCTCCTCGATGTTGAGACATCGGCTTTGACATCTGCTTGAACTTCTGAACTTTAGCCTTTGGGCGTCTGTGTTCAGCTCTTTTTCCAAATCCTAGCCCAGATTTGGTTCCAGACTGCTGTCCCACTTTTAGAATTTCTTCCAAGGTGTCAGTTCCCTTATTCATCATTCTGATGGATTTGGTCATCTGGTTCAGCTTGGAGGTCAGCAGGGCTATCTCATCATTTAGCCCTTCTATGGCAGACAGTTGTTTCTGTCTCTCATCTTCCAGTTCCTTGATGAGTTTCTTCTGCTTTTCACCTTGTGCACGCACTTCTGCACTGGTGGTGCACAGCTTCTTATATGCTGCAGCAAGTTCATCAAAGGTCAGCTCATCTGCACTTGTGTCATCTTTAGAGACACACACACTAGTTAGTGCAGTGACATGTTTGGCAGATTCTCCTTCAGATTCACTTTCAGAATCTCCTTCAGACCATGTGATAGCTAGCCCCTTATTTTGCAATTTGAGGTAAGTAGGACATTCAGCTCTGACGTGTCCATACCCTTCACAACCATGACACTGGATTCCCTTCCCATGGTTGAACTTTTCTTCAGAAGTTGATCTTTTCTTAATGTCAGACGGGATGTTCTTGACATTGGGTCTACCTCTTTGATCAATCTTCTTCATGAACTTGTTGAATTGCCTTCCAAGCATGGCTAAGGCTTCTGATATACTTTCATCACCTCCAGTATATCCTTCTTCTGCCTCCTCTTCAGCATTAGATACAAAGGCTATGCTTTTCTTCTTCTCAGCATACTCACCTAAGCCCATTTCAAAGGTTTGGAGAGAACCAATGAGCTCATCTACCTTCATATTGCTGATGTCCTGAGCCTCCTCTATGGCAGTGACCTTCATAGCAAACCTCTTAGGCAAGGACCTGAGAATCTTTCTTACAAGTTTCTCTTCAGTCATTTTCTCACCTAGTCCACCAGAGGTATTTGCAATTTCAAGAATATTCATGTGGAAGTCATGAATAGTCTCATCCTCTTTCATCCTCAGATTTTCAAACTTGGTTGTCAACATCTGAAGTTTTGACATCTTCACCTTGGAAGTACCTTCATGAGTTACCTTGAGGGTATCCCAAACTTCCTTAGCTAGTTCACAATGGTGCACCAGCCTGAAGATGTTCTTAGTGATTCCATTGAACAGTGCATTCAAGGCTTTGGAATTTCCAAGAGCTAATGCCTCTTGTTCCTTGTCCCAATCTTCTTCAGGAATCTGCACACTGACTCCATCTTCATCAGTCCTCGTTGGAAGTTCCCATCCCTTGTTGACAGCTCTCCAGACTTTGCTGTCTAGAGACCTTAGGAAGGCTATCATGCGAGGCTTCCAGTCATCATAGTTAGATCCATCCAACATGGGTGGTCTGTTTGAGTGTCCTAAATCCTTGTCCATGGTACTAGAAAGTAACTTCCCTAGATCTCACCCAGAACTTCACAGGCAGGGTGCCTGCTCTGATGCCAATTGTAATTCTAGTTATCAGACTTTGGATGTCACACTGGTTGTTATGACATCCAATTCTGCACAGACAGGGATTATGCAGAACTTAATTGTAAGTGCAGTAAATAACACAAGTAATTGTTCACCCAGTTCAGTCCAACATGACCTACATCTGGGGGCTACCAAGCCAGGGAGGAAATCCACTATTAGTAGTATCAATTCAAAGCTAAACTCACCCGTTTACAACTTATCACTTAATCCCTACCCAATGCAATTTCAATCTTAACCTAAGATCAGAGTTCCTACTCACTCCCCCTCAATCACCTCAGTGATATTAAAAACACTTTGAAGTCACACTTCAAAAACAACTCTTGGTTATGCTTCACAACTTAAACCAAGATACACAGCACTCACGCTTAAAAGCTTCGAGTGACACAACACTTACAACTCAATGAACACCCTATGCCAAAGCAATCATCTATTTGATAATGACTTGGCTTACAAGATACGTCTAATTCTAGACTCACAAAAATACAGCAGTGAAGTAAGATGGACACACTAAATCTTCACGCCTCAAAATCCCCGAAACTGAATGGAGGAATGCCTTCCTTTTTATATTGCAGCACCTGGGCTTTTGCACCTGTATTTTCCTGAATTTTAGGTCACATAAGTTCCCACAAATTCAATATTTAGGTTGCTAACAAATAGGCTATTTGTTAGGTTCATTGAATGTAGCTTGGTTGTTGATTTCCTGGATTTTCTCTAAGCTGTTGACTTCCTAAAGAATAGCCTGAGAAAGCTGTAACAGAAAACTGAACAACCTACAATCTAGCATATGCTGTCAGGAATGAATGTCACGACATTCAGCTTGACATCAAGGTCCATATGCTGAGTCTGTTTTCCCAGAAAACAGACTGTACAAATCTGCTGACCTGTACATGATCAATATGACCATACTACAGTACCAGCTTACATTAGTAAATGTCAAAGTGTCCAACTTAACATTTACACAATTGGCCTTAAGTTAGTTCTGTAATTCTCTTGAAGAACAAACTAACTAATATGCTGAAGTATAGCAGAACACCACTCTGCCTAATCTTCACCAGCTGCTGTTAATGATGAATGTCACAACATCCAGTTTGACATTCAGTCAGTAGGCATTATGCCAGGTCTGGTTCTTCCTTGATAACCAGACTGCAAATGAATACTAAGTTCTAACAGAGCTTCTGTTCCTTAGTATCTGTTGACAGGTATGAATGTCACAGCATTCAATAATCCTGTGTTAGCTAGTCCTGCAGTAACTATAATGTAGTTACATATACATGTCATGACATCAGTCAAGACATTAGTGTTTTACCATACAATGCAGCCAATTAAACACCTACAGAATTGATCCACTGTAACATCATGTTCTACAAAAGCTTGCTCTAGAACTCCCTGTAGTGCCTCTCTGTGTGCTTCGGAATTCATGAGCACACTGAGATCTTTGAGGGGGTTTGGAGCAGCTGCTCCACCACATTAAACTCACTTCTTTTAATTAACCGAAGTACCTCATCATCATCATTGGGTTTCAAGTTACTGGATTCACCAGACTTATCTTTTGAACAACCAACTGGGTTTTCAACAGGCACTTCCACTTTCTTACTCACAACTGCTTCTTCTTTATCCTTTAGGAACACCAACCCAAACACTCGACCACTACGGGTCACCTTAGTAACATCAGCAATGCTCACCATTGAACTAGTCGTAGGTAACGGGACCTCTTCACCATCCTTCATCATTGTAGCATTATACTGATACGACACAACTTTATCAGATGACTACGGGACTGGGCCCGCTAACCGTATTACCAACAACGATACTGATCTTTGACTGTTGCTGTTACTGGAGTCATACTGAATCATCAACTTCTCAGGCTGCTTGAAGACAGACACTGTGACATTAACATCGGCATCTACATGATAGGATTGAACAATTTAGATCATGCCTTCATCCATCAGACGTTGAATGTCCCTTTTCACAACTACACAACCCCTCGGGCTGATACTAGAGACAACACAACCATCATGGTCGTGCTCACATTCACTTACCAAATAAACATCCTTATGCATATTCACTAAGGACCTCCTAATGAAACGCACATCAAAAACTTTAAATTCCCCAGGACAACCATCCACCATATTCACAAAAGAGTTCCCATGAGCGGGCAACGAGTTTGCTTTCACATTCGGCGCACGGTCCTCGAAGGACACCATACCACTCTTCATCAATTTCTGAACCTCATACTTGAGCGGATAACAATTTTCGATATCATGTTCGGGTGCTCCTTGATGAAAAGCACAACGGAGCTCAGGTTTATACCACCAAGGAAGTGGTTCTGGAATCTGGGGTGGGTTTCTTGGTTGGATCAGGTTCTTGAGAACCAATGATGGATAAGGCTCTGCGTAAGACATAGGAATCGGGTCAAAAGAGACCTTCTTCCTTTCGAAGTTTTGTTGCTGATGAGTGATGTTGGTATTGTTGTTGTTATAGGTGTTTGTTCGTTGTTGCGGTGGTTGTTATTGACGTTGTTGTTGTTGAACTGGGGTGTTGTTTGTTGATTAGAAAATACCGTGATAAAGGAAAATACTTGATGATGATGTTGTTGACAGGATGGTGGATTCCTTATGATCTGAGGCCTCCTCTGCCTCCCACTGCTTATTGCATTCGTCTTACTGTCTTTCTTCTTACCAAAATTACTATCATACCTCTTGCTTGTTGATGCCTCATCTCTTGACAAACGTCCCTCTCGGACTCCTTCCTTAAGCCTCATCCCCATGTTTACCATTTCGGTAAAGTCACTAGGGGCACTAGCAATCATTCGTTCATAATAAAATGAACTCAGAGTTTTCAAGAAGATCTTTGTCATTTATTTTTCCTCCAAAGAAGGAGTGATCTGGGCAGCCAACTCCCTCCATCGCTGCACATACTCTTTGAATGTCTCTTTATCCTTCTGAGACATAGACCTTAGCTGGTCTTTATCTGGCACCGTGTCCACATTATACTTATACTGCTTGACAAAAGCCTCCCCCAAATCATTGAAAGTGCGAATGCTGGCACTGCCCAATCCCATGTACCAATGGAGCGCAACGCCGATCCGACTATCTTAGAAGTAGTGGATAAGCAATTGATCATTGTCAGTCTGAGTAGACATCTTGCGAGCATACATCATAAGATGACTGAGCGGACAAGAGTTCCCCTTATACTTTTCAAAGTCAGGCACTGAACTTCACCGGGATTTTGACGTTGGGCACCAAACACAACTCGGCAGCACTCTTCCCAAACAGATATTTACCTCTCAGCGTGTTCAATTCCTTGCGCAACTCAAGAAACTGATCCTTCATTTCATCCATTTTCTCATAGACATCCGTACCCTCAGACGACTCAGAGTGATAAATGGTGTCCTCTACGCAGGGAAAAGTGTGCACAACGGGAGGTGGCACGGACATGACCGGGCTAGATGCCGGCATGGAAGCAAAGGTAGGCGGAAAGCCTTCGGGCATAAAGTTGGACGGTATTCCCCACGGGAATCCGAAGGCATAGTTGGCACGAAGTGGACGACAACAGCAGGCATGGTAGAGGTAGTCACCTATGAAATAACAGTCCATCCAAGAGGAGTTGCAGGCGTTGGAGAAGACTGACTTTGAGCGGCAAGAACTGACTCCATCATGGCAGTCAGGCGGGCGATCTCGTCCTTTAATTCTCCGTTCTCTTGTTCTAGGTGCTCCATGATTCTCAAATGATTAGCTCAAGTATTGTACCGGTGAGTCAGCTTGGCTGAAGCACAGAAGAAACACCGATTAGACATCTGGCGAAAACCTGCTTATGCAAATGATGCATGAAATGCAATGCTTGATTAGTTTTATCTTTAAGGAACTTACTATATCATTTGCAAATATATATATATATATATATATATATATATATATATATATATATATATATATATATATATATATATATATATATATATATATATATATATATATATATATATATATATATATATATATATATATATATATATATATATATATATATATATATATATATATATATATATATATATTTAAATGGCAATTGCAACAATTTGATATGACCCAAAATCTCTTTTCATTTATATAAATTGGAAGGATTACACCGAGTACAATTTCAGAAACCAAATGAAAAATACAAGAGAAAAGGAGACTAGTCATTCTAAGGATCCCTAACAACAATGTCAGAAGACCTGGCTGTAGGCGTGTACTTCCTTCGAATGCGACGAATCTCGGTCTCAAAAGAAGCCTTCATATGAGTCTTCTCGAGGACAAGTTGGTTAATAATCTTCTTCCAAGCAATGGAAGGCTAAGGCATGCTAGAAGTTGAAACCTCTGGCTCTCTCTGTCTCTTCGTCACTCAGTCTTCTAATAGCTCAATAAGTGCATCTTTTTCCTTAGACTCCAACTGCAACTCATCATGCTTCTTACTCAAAGCACGAAAACGCTCTTCCCACATGTCCTTCTCTTGCTTCATCTTGATGAGCGCGTCTTCCAACTCCTCTACATCTTGGTTAGGGAGAGTCAATCTCTCAACCACAACCATAGACATAGGTCTTTCACAAGGATAAGGCATCTTCAACTCCAAAGCTCTCTTCTTCACCCAAAGAGTGTAAGCTTCCAAAGCTACACAATTGCGCGGACCAAGCTTAGATCTTCCTTTCCTATGCATATTATGCCAAGCATGCACAATCTTCTACTTCAAATGTTGGGAATCTTTACCCTGTTGATATAAAAGACCTTCTAACAAAGTGTTATTAGGCTTGTCTCTCAAGAGGAACCCAAGTTGACGACGAGCCAAAGCAGGGTTGTAGTTAATTCCTCCTTGTGTACCAATGAGAGGCACATTAGAAAATTCACCACAACTATCAATAATCTCCAAACTGCTCAAAGACGGGTCATACCAAACTATATCATCATTAGTGAGAGACATAAGTCTCTAAGACCACCGTAGACATTGTTTGTTCTCCACAAAAGCAGGTGTCTGAGGCAAGTGCGAAATAAACCACTTGTACAGAAGAGGAATGCAACAGACGATAGTTCCATCACCCTTAGAATTCCTTAGATGCAAAGAGAAATACATATCACCCAACAAAGTAGGCACAAGATTCCCAATCAAGAAAAGTCTAATGGCGTTAACATCAACAAAACCGTCAATGTTAGGGAACAAAGCTAATCCATAAATGAGCAACACAAAGATAGCTTCAAAAGCGTCCACACTACTGGCTTGAGCAAAAGCAGTAGCTTCCTTGATGAGGAAATTAGATGGCAACCTAAATAACCCTCCCTTCTTCGCCCAATGAGCCTCTATCTCAGACTTCTTTAAGTGAAGAGCTTGAGCAATAATACTAGATCGGGGAATCTCCTCCAATCCACTAAAAGACACTCTACTAGAAACAGGTATCCCTAAAAGATGAGAATACTCCTCCAATGTAGGCACAAGCTGAAAATCTGGGAAAGTGAAACAGCGGTAGAGAGGATCATAGAACTGCACTAGCACACTCAAAAGTCCTTCAACCACATCAGCAGACAAGATGGGCAAAAGCTTCCCACGACGTTGTTTGAAGTCCAAGGGATAATACAAAAGATGCTAGCTTCCTTAACTCTTTCAAGTCGGGACATCTGAAACTGTACTTCTTAGTGTTCCTTCGTCCATAGTCCATGGTCTGAAAATATTTGCAAATAATACCTCAGTTCCTTGAAATTTTCGTGTGATGAAAGTTATGATGCGCATGAATGCATGAATGAAACAATCAAAAATAAGGGATCACACACAAGGCAAACAAAGGTCAAGGGATGAGTCAAGTCATTGTCAAGATCAATCATCCATTTTGGTGGATTATGGTTTACACCTCATCAACACCCAAGTTCCATTGATATTGACAAGACTTGATTGGATCAACCAAGAATCAAGGGTTTGTTGCAAGTCACGAGCATGGAGTCTGGGTAAGAACCATCCCAAAGTAGTGAACTAAGGATAAAAAACCTATGGATAATGTTCTAAAAAGTTCCCAGAGGTTTAATTCCATCTATCGGATATTACAGGTTAAGATGACTGACTCATCGACCCATAATATTCTCAAGAGAAACTCGTCTGAGTGTAGTATCGCGTAACAACTGTTATCAAGCCTACACTTGAACAGTTTCCGCACTACGTCCTAAATAGGCCAAGAGGGGGGTAAATGTTCTACGGTCCTCAGCTTCTCAGACCCAAATTAGAGATAGTAATGCCTAACCACAAATACTTGTGTGACATTTCCAAATCCAAAAGAGTATCCACTGAGCGGATGGATCTCAAGCCAACTTGTTAAGGACTATTCCACACAAGTCGAACATGACTATACCATCCTCATATCTTAATTGCACTCAAGTTCGGGTTAGAACTTATCTCACCACTCAGAGATCACCAAGCACAACAAGCAGATTATATCCCACATACATATATACAAACATCATATATATACAAATATATATACACATAAAAAGTAGGCTAAACCCATTGGAGACTACTCCCCAGCAGAGTCGCCACTTAATTTCTGTAGCGGTAAATTCATGATCATCAAGCTATGGATAAGCTAGAAATCAAATAACAAGAGTCGCCACCGCGCTTTTATTGTTTCCAAGGGAAAAGGGAAAAAGTACGAACAAAACCCAAAAGTAAGAAGTTTCAAATCAAAACTAATAAAAAGTCAGAGATCACAGGTAAGGGGGTTGGTTATACAGAGGGAAGGTGTTAGCACCCAAAGCATCCTAGGTACTCCTAGGGAGCCCTTTTTGTGTGCATATATACTTGGTATAAAGTGATGTTTACAAAAAAATAGAATGGGGGGATGAGAAAAGAATTCATTAATTATATTTTTATGTTTGGCAAGACCTTCGGTCTTGTGCCTATGTACCAACATAAAAATGAGGGATCAAACCCTCGTAGTTCGCGATACAAATTTCAAAGTGGATGCACTACTTTTAACAAAAATTAAGTTTGAGAGGCACAAAGGTCCAAAAATGGTTTGTATGAGTTAGTTCTTTTTGGCTTTTGAAAGTTTAAGTCGAGTATAGTTAAGTCTATTTACAAGTTTGATTTAAGAAAGGAAGTTTGAAAATGCAATGGCATAAGGCCAAAGTTTCTATCTTTTTGCAAAAGTGGTCAAAGTTTAGAACAAAATAAGTTCAACCAAAGAAGGTTTTGAAAAAGAGAGGGAGATATTTTGAAATTAAAGAAGTGGGGAGAAGATGAAGAGACTATCCTATGTACAAAATTAAAAGTTTAGAGTTTAAAAGATCTGACCAAATGGGTAGCAATCCAATAGACAAGAATGTCAATAGAAACCCATAATTCCCTTGGACTTTTTAGAATCAAGCAACACACAAATGCACAATTATATTATCTTAAAGAGAAAGGCATCAAATAAAGATGGCCACATCCAAGCTTATCCATTCCATGATCTTCTTCAAGGTAGCCCATGTAATAGATGAATTCCACAAGTCACAGGTTCAAAATAACAGCTTCACAATGATCATGTTGCAGATCAACTTAGAGAGATCTTGAATGATGTATCATATGAAGTTTCAAATTACAAGCACTTGGTTTCTCAATAAGTTGGCATTGGCCAAGTCCTTTAGCATAGGAAGGTTGCCTAAGTTCTAAGTCCATTTGTCCAAGATCAAGCCAACAGTCCACACAAAAGTTTTTTAGGGTTTTTGTTGTTATTATGTACATTAATGGTCAAAGACCACACAAACAAACAAAGTATACACAAACAAAATATATCACACAATATGGTTCAAGTGGACAAAGTGAAAATTGCATTAACATAAACAATTAGAATGATATGAACAATGGCAAATGAATAAAGGCTAGAATTAAATGACATTAAAGTAAACGGCTTGAAATTAAAAGTTAGTTGTTAATGGGTTAGAAGTTAGTATTGTTTTGTTTTTTACTTTTCATTCTTAGACATTCTTTAGAGAACACTCAACCCACTTGTCACAAGCATGGATCCTTGAACCAAGACATCTTCCAAAGGAAGGAAAAAGGCCAAGTTTCCACACAATACCATGAAAGAGGGGAGACTTACAATCTCACTAACTAGAATGTTATGCCTTTTATGTCACAAATTTATCGCTATGTTAAGCAATCGTAATTGGACTTATGTAGAAGTCACAACTATTTGAGGTCGGGCAATAGAATGTTGGTGTTAATGCATGTTAGAGACATAGTATTATGAACTATGTTCATGAAGCATACCACATATAAAAAGAATATGCAAAACGTGTGGCCTAATCTCATCCATACTCATGTTAATTTTTCAATCAACTAGCTTTAGGACTTTGAGATATCATAGGCCAAATGAGATGAATGCATAAAGAAGGGGAACGAGAGGAAGATGGAGGGGAATAGATGAAATCTCAAATTGATCCAAAGAAGGACTTTTACCAAATTAATATCATTCATTCATTTTGGGAGATGGAATGTACATTCCATCAATCCCCTAAATCCAATGATATTAATTTGACAAAGTCAAATCAACCTTGACCAAGGCGCAACAACAAGAGTCAAACACCAACAAGTCATCACAATTGGTCAAAAAATTTATTTGGCATTTATTCCAATTAAAAATACTAAAATAATGCATTTAAATTAAATATGGTTTGCCAAATTCCTAAAACCTCATCAAAACACCAAATAAATGGCCATGATATTTATCATAGGTCAAACAAGGTCAAAGGACCTTGGAGAAAAATTTTAGAATTTTAAAAGACTTAAAAGTATTTTTAAACAATTAAAAACCAATGAAAAATCAATTAAATCGTGAAAAATATTAATAATGATCCAAAAAATAAATTTAATTCAGAATACGAAAGAGGAAAATATTCGAATTTTTTTGGTGAAACTCCTAGATTTTTTGGATCAATATTAAAATTAATATAAATTAATGAAAATAAAGTAATTAAAATGAAATTCAAATAATCAGAAAAAACATGGACCACTTGATCTCCCTCATTAATTGAGGTGGCATATCAAGTGGCCACCATCACGCGTTCTATGGTGCGCCTCAGTCAAACATCCACACGCTTGGTAATGAAATCATACATCATGATTAAAACAAATTGAACTCATCTAATGGCTCAGGACCGCGCCACATCATTGTCGGAGCAAAGCGCCGGTCGTCTTCTCAGGCGACCTTGGCCGAACTGGTCCATTCATCACCACATCATAAATGAAAAAGGAGGACATGATCTGAAAGGAAAAATGTTGTAGATCACGAATATCACCTCAATTTTAACTAACTCCTCACATATAGAAAGATATGAGGAGTCGAATTTTGAGGTATGTCAACTGGGTTGCTTTGATTTGACCTCTAAGCAACTCAATCTTCTTGCCTATATTGGTAGGACTTCAGACAACCAAAGAATCAAGAGAATGAAGCAAGACTGAGAGAGAATCGAAGAGATGAAATTTTCTGGAAAATACCTTTAATGTAGGTTTGGATTCAAAGTTGAAGTAGACATCTTAAATTTGACTATGAAACTTGGAAATCTTTCATATCATAAAAATTGATCAAGTTATGGCATTGGGAAGTTGACTTTTAAATTAGGGTTTAGACAAAATGACCTATAATGTTTCAACATAGAAAATGATTTCTAAGCAAAACTATCTCTAGGTTTCAACATGAAATTTGTTTGGAATGTAGTTTAGAGTAAGTTTACTCTTGGAATCAGTTTCATATGGTGAAAATTGTAGGAGATAGGGTATAGGGAGACCCAATTTTGATCAGATGGATTCATTTGGCCAACCACCATCAACCAACTTGCTAACCTTCAATTATCTTGACTTTCTAGGCTCATGGTAGATCATATATGCATAAGATGATGAAATTTGAAGTGCCCCTTGAGAAATTTGATCAATTGGTGAGATAACTTGTTGGAGAAGTTACTCAAAATACGCAGTCAAATTAGGGTTTCCAAGGAAAATCACCCTCAAACTCTTGAAGAAAACTTAATCAATGTAACATCTAGAAATCATTGGGACTCATATATGATGCTCATAATCATTCTTGAATAAATCCATGGTTGTGCTCTTTGTCATAAGGGTCTCAAACCCTAGATATGAACTTGATAGATCAATGGAGATCATGCCCTACCTACAAAAGAGTTAGGCAAATGCAAAGACATATTTTTGGTATTTTGGTTAGTAAAATGATAAAATATAAGTATGATACAATCACAAAGTGCTTGGTGATCTATCCCTAAACAAACCCAATGAAGAGGGGTAAGGAGGATGCCAATGTATGATCCCAATGCTAATGCTTATGATGAAAGTGCATGAGGGATCTTAGGGTCAAAATTGGGATCCTACATTTCTCTCACTCAAAGCCTTCATTTGTAGCAGCTAGCACTGAGATTGAAGGAATCTGTTCGTGTGGACTGAGTAAAGGCGTTGTCACCATTCAACGTTCGTGATCACTCCTTAGATCTACATCAAAGGTTTCAATCGCCACAAGAGGTAATGATTCTATCAGTTATCAAGCCCATTCGTAAGGATCACTAAAGGAGAAAATTTTAATTTCCGTTGCATTTTGGATCTCTATTCTCCTTCACTTTTCCCTTTTCCTTTGAAACAATAAAAGCACGGTGGCGACTCTGGTTTATTAATGTTAAGCTTATCAATAGCTTGATGGTCATGAATTTACCACTACACCAACCCATAACTACCAGACTATATCAATCCACCTTATCCTATCTTGAAGAAGAAACTAAAGAAGGAAATGGAATTGAGTCAATTTAAAAAGTTTATGGATATGTCGACAAAAATATAACCTAACATTACAGTTTGTGAAACTCTCGAATAGAATCAAGTATATGTTAAATTCATGAAGGAGCTTTTATTGGGAAAGCCTAAATTGAAGCATGACGAGAATATTGCTTTAGAAGAAGAATGAAACACAATCATTCAACGAAAGATTTCACACAAACTCACTGATCCATGTAGGTTTACTATTCCATGTTCTATTAATTCACTAAATATTGATCATGCTTTGTGTGATTTAGGAGCTAACATTAATCTGATGTCGTTGTCCATGATGAGAAAGTTAAATTATGGTAAACCAAAGCTGACTCAGATGACTTAACATTAGCCGATTATTCTATCACCTATCCATATGGAGTTCTTGAAGATGTACTTGTTAGAGTCGATGATTTATTGTTTCTAGTAGTTTTTATGATTTTAGACATGCTAGAAGATTCTGAAACGCCACTACTTCTTAGAAGACCATTCCTAGCAATAAGTAGAGCTCGTATTGATGTAGAATTGGGAGAATTAATCTTGATATTCAACAAAGAAAATTTGTGTTCAATATGTTTGAAGCGATGAAGCATCAAAAAGAAAGTCCTCAATGTTATAGTATTGACATCATGGATGAAGTCGTTCAAGAGGTAACTACAGTAGAAACACCTTCACCACGGATGGATCTAGTCATTATTAATCCACTTTAAAAGGTTGAAGATGAATCTGATATGGAGATAGCTGAGTGTTTACTTCAACTTAAGAAATAGAGGTTGATAACGTAACGAGAAAAATTGAAGAATTGGGTGGTACTAAGCAACTGAATCCAACACAAGTTCAAAATGATCTTGAGTTGAAAGAGTTTCCAAAACACTTGAAGTATGTATTTTTGGGTGACAAAACATTACAAATAACCATCATTAGTAATTCTTTATCAACTCTAAAGGAAGAAAAGTTGTTGAGAGTTTTAAGAGGTAACAAGTAGGCGCTTGGTTGGAGTGTGACTGATGGTATTAGGCCAACTTATTGCATGCACGAGATAAAGCTAGAAGAAAAATTCAATTCGGTAGTTTAATCTCAAAGAAACCTGAATCCTACCATGAAAGAAGTGGTGAGAAAAGAAGTCATGAAACTACTTGAAGCATGTATGATCTATCCTATTTCGGACAGTTCTTCGATAAGTCCAGCGCATGTAGTCCCAAATAAAGTAGGTATGGTCGTCATTCAAAAAGAAAAGAACGAGTTGATTCCGAATTGAACAATTACTTGATGACAAATATGTATTGATTATCGAAGGTTACACCAAGCAACTTGAAAAGATCATTTTACATTATCTTTTATGGATCAAATGTTAGAAATATTAGCAGGTCAAGCTTATTATTGTTTCTTGGATGGCTATTCGGGATACAATCAATTTTTTTTTAGATTCTGCTAATCAAGAGAAGACTAGTTTCACATGCCCTTTTGGAGTGTTCTCTTATCGTGGATGCCATTTGGATTATGAAATGCTCCCGCAACTTGTCAAAGGTGCATATTTTCTATATTTTATGATATGATTGTATCTTCCATCGAGGTATTTATGGATGATTTTTTCATGTTTGGTAGTGATTTTGACAAATGCCTTGCTCACCTTAATGATGTTTTGGAGTGATATACTGAAACTGACCTAGCTTTGAATTGTGAAAAATGCCATTTTATGGTAATCAAATGTATCGTTTTAGGACATAAAATCCCATTGAAGGGAGCTGAGGTTGATCAAGCCAAGATTGAGGTTATTGAAAAATTAATCTCTCCCATTAATGTTAAAGGAGTGATAAGTTTCTTAAGACATGCCAGTTTTTACCAAAGATTTATAAAGGATTTCTCAAAGATTGCAAAACCTTTTTGCAACCTCCTAGTTAAGGAAAATGATTTTGATTTTAATGATGAATGTTTTAAATATTTTTCTAATATTAAAGAGAAGTTAGCAACTGCACCTGTAATCGTCGCTCCGAATTGGGAACTTCCCTTTGAACTTATGTGTGATGCGAGTGATTGAGCGGTTGGAGCAGTTCTTGTTCAACTCCACAATTTTTTTCCACGCTATTTATTATGATAGTAAAGTTTTAAACAAAAATCAGGTGAATTATACCACCACCGAAAAAGAATTACTAGCTGTGGTACTTGCTTTGGAAAAAATTTGGGCATATCTAATTGGCTTGAAAATGGTTAGTTTTATAAATCATGAATCATTGAAATATCTTTTCAATAAAGGATATTATAAGTCGAGGTTGCTCTGGTGGATATTGTTGTTATATGAGTTTGAATTATAAATAAAAGATAAAAAGGGTGTTGAAAATGTGGTGGCGGATCACATGTCCAGATTAGAGAATAATGAAGTAACCCAGAAACAAAAGAACATCACTAAAGAGTTTTCTGATGAAAACTAGATGGTAATTAGTGAACGACCTTGGTTTGGTGACATGACCAATTATAAAGCTACAAAAAGTGTTCCTGAAGATTACACCTGGCAGTAGAAGATACAATTTTTCAAAAAGGCTAATCACTATTTATACGATGAACCTTATCTGTTTAGAATTAGGGTTGATGGTTTTATTCACAGGTGTGTTCTAGGTAAGAAGGAAAGAAACATTATATGGCTTTGTCATAGCTCAACTTATGGAGGCCACCATAGTAGGGAAAGAACAATAACTAAAGTGCTTCAAAATGGATTTTGGTGGCTAACTTTATTCAAAGACTATAAAATGGATGTTCAAGAATGTCTCGAATGTCAGAAAACAATTAAGATTTTAAAACGACAAGTAATGTCTCTTAATGGTATGATAGAGGTCGAACCCTTTAATTGTTGGGGAATTGACTTCACAGGTCCTTTTCCACCATTTAAGTCTCGTGTTTAGATTCTTGTTTGTGTGGATTATGTAACCAAAAGGGTTAAAGTCATTTGTTTCTAATGATGCCCAAATTATCTATAATTTTATTAAAAAGAATGTTTTTGCTAGGTTTGGAGTCCTTAGAGTCTTGATCAGTGATGGGGGGTGCACTTCTAGAATAAGTATTTGGAAGGTGTGATTGCAAAATATAATGTGAAACATAAAGAACCCACACCTTATCATCCTCAAACTTATGGACAAGTCAAAGTATCCAACCGACAATTGAAACCGATCACGACGAGCACACAATGGTCGTGATATAACTACATCGCAATCGTGATGAATCTCATCATTGTTGCGATGTAGATGTTGCAGAGAGACATTGGAGAATTAGACTATTGGATTAAACAGTTATGTATCATGATCATGATACACCAATAGTGGCCGCGATGGAGTCTGAAAAGTTCCTATAAAGGCCATTTGAGGTAACTTTTCCATACAATAACAATAGCAACACTCTTTCCTCTCCTAAACTCCCCCAATTTCACTTTTTCACCTCTAAATTATTTACATTACACACATCTTCCTTTTGTTTTAGTTGAGATGCCCTTCAAGAGAGGTCGTGTTTCTCGTGCAACAACAACAACTGCACCACCAACTCAAGATGCATATGTCTTCCCAAACTATCAATTCCTCTTGCAAGCACATGTCAACAAGTACCAAAAGGTAGTAAATTACAAAGTAGTGCATGAGAGAGCATTTTATTATCAAATTTTATAAAATACAAAGCTTTGATGGAGAAGTTGGAAGAAAGGCAATGGGTGATGTAACACCCTAAACCTCAAATCTTAATTTAAAAGAATAAAATCATCATTTTCTGATGCTACTCAAACATAATATTCATACTTTTCAATTAATTTCAAAACTCACAGTAGAACTCAAAATAAATAACATACCTTCAATTGTCTCTTCAAGTGAGGTACTTATTGAAATTAACAACATTCAGACATTAACTAAAAAAATTTTTTTTTTGTTCCCCGATGTTACATATCAGAGCATTAAACCAACTAAAGAGCCATAACCGATAAAATAAGCGAAGATATCTCCAAGGCCATGTTCCAACTCATAATGACACTTACTCCTCCTGAATATTTGTATAACAATGTATAGAGCAACATAAAACAAACAAGAAAGGGGTGAGAATACACTCAAATATATCAACGACGTAAAAGAATGCAAGGTGGCTTAAACCACACATTCAATTTACACAACAACACAACAATTCAATTCACATAGCCTTTATGTATGCAATGTGACTCACAACTCGACTCTATGCATGTGATATCAATTTGGAAATCAGAATTTTGTTTCGATCTCGTCCATTCAACATTGGTTCCTCATTCTAACCGGGTTCCCACTTATGAACCCCGGGTCCCCACTTCTGAACCCTGGATGATCACCGGTCCCCACTTCTGAACCCGTGACTCACCTCTTTCAACATACTGACACAAAATGATGCTTGACATACAAAATAATGCGACAACAACAACTATGGTTCCAGTTCTAACCATAAACAACATGCAATATGACATTCACATTAGTCTCCACTTTTGAACTACACACCTTAACATAACACATATAATTATATTCATAGCACATAATTATAGAAGCCACATCAGATCTCACATCAGCAACATGTAATTATAACTCATCATGATATTTTATCACCAAAAAATATCATGATTCTCGTCAACACATAACAACCTTCACTCAGAACATTCCAACATCACAAACTTAACACATGGCAACCATCAATTAACGATTACATGACTATTCGATAATCATCTCATAAGACTTATCAAAAGTACACATACTCTTCATATGTTCATGCTTTTATTAAACCTCTAGTTAACCATAATATGTTATTATTTTGTGTCATCTACCCAACGCTTCAAACCGCGCCTTAAATGGAGTAACGAAACTCAAGTTATGATGAAAACGAACTCTGAAACAAAAACTGCTCCTCGTGATCCGAATCATGTGCAATCCCTGATCCCAATCAATCCCAACAGAAGGATTTTCCTGCTATAATTCTCCCATGATCCTGATAAATATGGGAAGCGCTGAAAACACAGTTTTCTTCCTAAAACCTATTTTTATTCAACCTAAATCTATCCCAATACAACTTTTAACGTGAATTATCATAACATATCACTTATACCCTTGATTTAACCCATAATTCATCAAGTATCATTATCATCAGTCATCAATCATAATCATGTTCATCAATTAATCATGAATCTAATCGTGTGTTCATAAAACATAAACATATCAACAACACTACAACATTCATATGCACATAGTCACATCATGTATAATTTTTAGTATGAAATGGAATATGAAATGCATATATTTCACAACAAACACAACATATTGCACACAATTACATCCAAAGCACATAAATCTAAGCAATAGTGAAAAAGATAACAAAACCTAGAGGAGGATGAGGATCCCTCTCTATCCCTCATGCAATAACACCTATATTAGAGTAATCCTCCCTTACCTGAATTTCCAACAGTTAAACAAGTTTAGTTATGGTGTTTTTCTTCTCCCTCAAGCCCTTGTTCTCCTTCTCTCACACTTCCCTCATTTTTCCAAATTCTCATAACTTCTATGTATCTATAACTTTAGCTCCCCTTACATATTCTATTTATTTTAACCTAAAATAAAATCAACCATCTTTTCACAAATTTACCCCTCAACTCTTGCGAACTCACTCCTTACTACACAAACTTTACCAAAATTCTAATTTCTATCCCCAAACCCCTTTTCCTCTTATTTTCTATTTTATTTAATTATTATTCTATTATTATGATCAAATAAACTACACAAAATTCCCATAAATCCAATAAGATATCACATAATTCGTTTAAAATAATTTAAATTACTCAAGTAATGAAATAAAAGCAATAAAAATTTAATTAAATAAATTAATTGAATTTGGGGTGTTACAATTGACCCCCACTTATTGAGTTTTAACCCTTGAAAATTACCTGAACGAAATAACTTTAAATAAGAATTTCTCATTCGACTCTCCAGCTCCTACGTCATGCTTCCTCCAGTAGGTCATCCCCATACAACCTTCACCAAAATGATATCTTTACCTCTCAAGTGTTTCGCCTTTCGATCATCGATTCGTAATGGCGATGCCTCCACAACCAAGTTATCTCTGACTTACACATCATCCATTTGAATCACATGAGACTGATCTGTAACATACTTTTGAAGTTGAGACATGTGAAACACACTATGAAGATTTTAAAGAGACGGCGGTAAGGCAACTCTGTAGGCCATTTCTCTTACTCTCTTCAAAATTTGATAAAGACCACTATAATGCGTCGTGAGCTTTTGAGATATCAAAGGACGACCAACACTAGTCACTTGAGTGACTCTCAAGAACACATGATTTCCCTCTCTAAACTCAAATTCTTTCCACCTATTATCATGATAACTCTTCTGTCTACTCTGCAATGCTTTCATCTTTTCCGTAATCATCTTGATCTTCTCAGTAGTTTGTTGAACAATCTCTGGCCCAAGCACTACATTTTTTCCAGAATCATACCAACACAATTGTGTCCTACACCTTCTACCATACAAAGTCTTAAACGGTGTCATTCCAATACTAGAATGGAATTTTTATTGTAGGTAAACTTGATCAGTGACAAGTAAGTATCCCAACTTCCCATTGCTCTAACATGCAAGCTCTCAACAAATCTTCTAAAGACTGGATGGTTGTCTCCATGTGACTGTTTGTCTGTGGATGATAAGCAGAACTCAACCACAACCTGGTGCCCAAGGATTCCTGCAAACTCTCCTAGAACCTCGAAGTGAACCTCAGATCTCTATCTGAAACAATACTCGAAGGAATACCATGCAAACTAATAATCTTCTCAATATACACCTCAACTAACTTCTACAATGGATAATTGGTCTTTATCAAAATGAAATGAGCCGATTTAGTCGGCCTATCCACCACAACCCAAATCTTATCACTTCCTTTAGAAGTCTTAGGAAAACTCGTCACAAAATCCATAGAAAAGCTATCCCACTTCCACTCAGGAATACTCATTAGTTGCACCAATCCTGACAGCTTCTGATGCTCAATCTTCAACTTCTGACAAGTCAAATAAGAGTAAGCAAACTCAATAACATCCTTCTTCATACATGACCACCAAAACATCTTCAAATCTTGATACATCTTGGTAGCACCGAGATGAATACTCAAACCACTCCTATGACCTTCATCAAGGATTCTCTTCTTATGCTCTGGAAAATCTAGCACACAAACCCGGTCTTGGAATTTTATAACACCATTCTCATCAATTCTGAAATCTACCTCTTTACCTTGATTGATCAACACCAACTAGTCAATCAATCCCAAGTCGACTTTCCGAGTATCTCTAATCTCTTCAAGAATACCACTAGTCAACTTTAGCATACCCAACTTCACACTGTTATGAGTCATCTCACACACCAAACTAAGATCTCGGAATGGTTTAATCAAATCCAAATCTTGAACGAACCATAAGCGTTGACATATGAAAATACTTCCTACTCAAAGCATATGCTACCACATTGGCTTTACCAGGGTGGAAACTCAAACCAAATTCACAATCATTCAGGAATTAAATCTAGTTCCTCTACCTCATATTCAGCTCCTTCTAATCAAATAAATACTTCAAACTCTTATGATTGATGAACACTTCAAATATAGAGCCAAACATATAGTGTCTCCAAACCTTAAGCACCAACACCATAGTTTCTAACTCCAAGTCATGGGTAGGATAATTCCTCTCATGAATCTTTAATTGTATCAAACCATAAGCCACAACCCGACCGTTCTTCATAAGCACACCATCTAAACCCATATTCGAATCATCATAATAAATCACAAAGGACTTGCTTGGACTCGACAAAATCAAAACGAGCGCTGACGTCGACTTCTTCTTGAGCTCTTGAAAACTCTCTTCACACTGAAGATCCCACACACATGCTTGAATCTTCTAAGTCAACTAAGTCAAAGTCAAAGATAATTTCGAAAAGCCTTTTGTAAACCTTCTGTTATAACCTGTCAAACCTAGAAAACTTTTAATCTCAGTAACATACTTCAGAGTCTCCTACTGCAACACAATGTCAACCTTCAACGGATCAAATACAATACCACCACTAGAAATCACATGACCAAGAATTTAATTGATGCAACCAGAACTGGAACTTGGACAACTTCTCATATAGCTTCTTCTCTTGCAAGGTCTATAGCACAACCCTCTGATGTCCCACATGCTCTTTATCTGTCTTGGAGTACACCAAAATATCGTTGATGAACATAACCACAAACTGATCCAAGTAAGGATGAAAGATCCTTTTCATATACTCCATGAATACACTTGGCTCATTAGACACACAAAACGACATTATTGAATACTCGTATTAACCATATGGAGTTCTAGACGTAGTCTTTAGAATATCTTATGGCTTCACACGAATCTGATGATAACCTGATCTGAAATTATTCTTGGTGAAAAACACACACACATACCAATTGGTCCATAAGTTCATCAATTATTGGAAGAGGATACTTGTTCTTAATAGTGACCTTATTCGGTTGTTGATAGTCAACATACAACCTCATGATACCATCTTTCGTCTTTACCAACAACATTGGCATATCATTAGTCGCCACATCATTCTACAATCTTAGAGAAGTGAACATCACAAGTACCTGATCATCCTCCCTCAAAGACATCTCAACTTGACCAACGGACATAAATCTCGAATCCACATTCTTTTGGAGTTCGGGAAATAACACAGTATCATCCAAAAACCTACACTCTTGCAATAAGAGGCACACTAAACCAACCCTCCACACCTGAACCGTCTCATAGAAGCAGAAGCTTCTCCCCCACTTGTTTTAATCCCGTTCTGGTTGGCAAGCGGTTAGAAAAACAAATGTGCACTGCCAATGTTTCACATACATGTCGCATACCAGGGAACAAACAAAATTACACAACCTGGATGGATGGACCAACCTTCTATAATACCACTATGTAACACGCTAAACCCAGAAACTTAATTTAAAAGAATAAAATCATCATTTTAGGATGCTACTCCAACATAACATGCACACTTTTCAATTAATTTATAAACTCGCAGAAAAACTCAAAATAAATAGCATAACTTCAATTGTCTCTTTAGATAAGGTACTCAATGAAATTAACAATATTCAGACATTAACTCAAAACAAATTAAATGTCTTGTTCGCCAATGTTATTGATTAGAGTATTAAACAAACTAAATAGCGATAAATGATAAAATAAATGAAGAAATCTCCAAGGTCATCCTCCAACTCACAACAACACTTACTCCTCTTGAGTATTTATACAATAATGTACAGAGCAACATAAAAAAAATAAGAAAGGGGTGAGAATACGCTCAAATATGTTAACAGTGTAAAAGAATGCAAAGGTAGCTTAAATCACACATTCAACAACACACATTCAATTCTCACAATAACACAACAATTCAATTCACATAGCCTTTATATATGCAATGTGACTCACAACTCGACTCTATGCATGTGGTACCAATTTGGACATCAGAGTTTTGTTAGCGATCTTGTCCACTCAACAATAGTTCCTCATTCAAACTGAGTCCCTACATCTGAACCCCGAGTCCCCATTTTTAAACCCCAGATGATCATTGGTCCCCACTTCTGAACCAATGACTCGCCTCTTTCAACACACTGACACAAAATGATGCATGACCTACAAAATAATGCAACAATAACCATTATGGTTCCACTTCTAACCATAAACAACATACAATAAAATATTCACATTAGTCCCCACTTTTGAACTACACACCTCAACATAACACATATAATTGTATTCATAGCACATAATTGTACAAGCTACATCACATCTCACATCAACAACATATAATTATAACTCATCATGATATTTTATCACCAAAAATTTTCATGCTTTTCTTCAACACATAACAACCTTCACTCAGAACATTTCAACATCACAAGTTCAACACATGGCAACCATCAATTCATAATTACATGATTATTAGATAATCGTATCGTAAGACTAATCACAAGTAAACACACTCTTCATATTCTTATGAACATATTTGTAAGACCCCAATTTTGATCCTAAGATCCCTCATGCTATTTCATCATATGCATTGGCATTGGGATCATACACTTGGCATCCTCTTTACCCCTTTATTAATTGGGTTTGCATTGGGAGAGGTCACCAAGAATTTTTTTATTGTATCATACTTTGTTTTTTCCATTATTTACTAACCAAAATACCCAAAATATGTCAATGTATAACTCGTTGCTTTTGTAGGTAGTGTGTATGCTCACCTATGCTCTGCCAAGCTCATATCTAGGGTATGAGACCCTCAATGCAAGGAGCTCAATCAATAAATGGTTAACATTGGCTCTAGGAATTATATATGGATCCCATGATCTTCACATGTCATTTTGATCAAGAATTTATCAAGAGTTTGGAGTTGGCTTGCCTTGGAAACCCTAATTCATATGGGTATCTTGTGTGACTTCTTCAACAAGTTTCTTCAACAACTGATCAAATATTTCAAGGGATACTTCACATTACATAATATTACACATATATGATCCTCCATGAGTAAGAAAAGTCAAGAGAATGTCAGGCTAGCAAGTTGGTTTATGGTGGTTGATCAGAGAAAGTCAATTGGTCAAAACTGGGGTTCCGTAGACCCTATCTCCTGCAATTTTTGTCATATGAAAATAATTCCAAGACAAGCGTTATTCAAAATTACATTCCAAACAACTTTCATGTTTATGTCTAGAGCTATTTTTACTTGTAAAATCATTTTTATGATGAAATGTTATAGGTCATTTTGTTTGAACCCTAGTTTGGAGATCAACTTCCCAAGACCATAACTTGCCCAATTCTCATTAGATGAAAGACATTCAAATTTCATGATCAAATTAAAGATGTCTACTTCAACTTTTATTTTTGGAGGAAGTGCAAACTCAACTTGCAAGTTCATGTGCCAAAAGGAAAGATTATAGGTCATTTTGGGCCAATACCATTGAACAAGTGATTTTGCTCAACTTCTAAAATGCATAACTCCTTCATTCCAAATCCAAATTGGGTCAAATTTGTGACCAAATTAAATAGGTTTGAAATAGCTACAACTTTGATGAAGGAACGTTCTTCATTTGAAGTCTATAGAAAAAGGTATTCAAGGTGGAAGAAGTGAACATTTGACTTGGTACTTAGAAAATTTTCAAATATGTTTGATTTCCCAAACTCCCACCTCAAAATTTATCATGATCCAAGCTTCAAATGAAAAAGTGTTAAACATGAAAGTTGTTCCCCTTGATCTCAGCTTTCCAAAAAGTCCAAGACAATCTCATATGGGCAAAGTATGAAGGACGCATGGGTGTAAGTTAAAGGACCATTTGGATAATTTTAACTTTCATTTTTCATACACATTTGCATGGACGTCTAACATGATTTCAGCATGGTGTACATTCAATTATGGATCAGATCACATCATCTCATGGGCCTAACACACGCCCATGAAACCATGCAAAGGAGAATTTCAAATTTTGCCAAAATTGGAAGTGTGTGGAAATCAATATCATGGCCTATAAATAAGACCCTCATTGCTCAGAATTAAGGACCTCATGCCCAAGCTTTGAACCTGCAACCATAAACCCTCACCATTGAAGGATAAACTTGAAGATTTTCTTTGAAAATCGAGTTTCAATTCTCCAGCTGTTTTGAGATTGAAACTCCAAGAGTCCATCCCTTTCCTTGATCTATTTATCTTTCATCAAGCATATGAAGCAAGGCCAAGCATAATTAAAAGCAAGATCATGCCAATCTGAAGCTCCATTGAAGGTGATTTTTCAGAATGTTCATCTCTTCGATTCTCCCTCAATTCTTCACCATTCTTGTTGACTTTTGGTTGTCTGAAGTCCTATAAATGTAGGCAATAAGATTGAGTTACTTTGAGGTCAAATCGAAGCAACTCAGTTCATGGTCCTCAAAATTCAAATTCCTGTATCTTTTTATATACTTGGAATTGGACAAAATTGAGGCTAGATTCGAGCTCCTGAGCATTTTTCTTTGAATCCGTGTCTTTGTTTTTTATTTTAGTAGAGGTTGGTGATGGACCAGTCCAATGAGGTCCACCGGAGAAGACAACCATAGCCCTAACTCTGGTGGTGTGGTGACATGCTCTTATCCATCAGATCTCTCTCCATCTTCTAATCTCGTGCGTTGCTTCTAATTACCATGCATGTACACGCATTGACTTGAGAACATGTGGAATGCGCATTTCCAACCATCTGATCTGCCACCTAAATTAATGAGGGAGATCAGATGACTCTCCTTTTTTTGAGTTTCTGATTATTTCATTTAATCCTCATTTTTAATTAATTCATATTAATTTCATTTTTAATCCAAAAAATATGGAACTTTCGCCAACAAAATTATAATATTTTCCACTTTCATTTTCTGAATTAAAATTATTTTTTGAATTAATTTTGATATTTTTCATGATTTAATTGTTTTTGTGCATATTTTTAATTGTTTAAAAATACTTCTGACTTTTCAAAAATTATGAAATTTTTTGTCCAAGGTCCTTTGACCTTTTTTGACCTATGATAAATCTCTTGGCCATTTATTTGGTGTTTTGAAGAGGTTTTAGGTTTTTGATAAAACATAATTTAATTTAAATGCATTTTAATTGATTAATTGTGTAGAAATTGTGTTGAGCCATTTTTATTGTGAAGTTTGACTATGTGTTTGGGCCTTGGTCAAAGTTGATTTGACTTTTGTTGGATTAAAATAATTGGATTTAGGGGATTGATGAAATGTACATTTCATCTCCCAAAATGAATGAATGGTTTTAATTTGATAAAATTCCTCCCATGACCAATTTGTGTTTGTCTCATTTATCCTTCCTCTTCATCTTCAATACCATTATATCCCATCCCTTTCATTGACCAATGAAGTCTCAATATCCTAACGCTAATTGGCTCGTCAATAACTTCATGTAAGATGAACCAATACAAGTATGGATGAGATTAGGTCCATCATTTGATCATTTTCTTTTTGTGTGTGGTATGTTTTAGGAGTATGGTTCATTATACCATATCTCTAACATGCATTAACACCAAAATTTCTATTTCCCGGTCTCAGATAGTTGTGACTTCTACATAAGCCCAATTACGATTGCTTAACATAACGCTAAATTTTGACCCAAAAGCAAGGCATTCTAGTAAGTGAGATTGTAAGCCTCCCCCCTTTCATGGTATTATGTGGAAACTTGACTTTTTTTTTCTTCCTTTGGAAGATATCTTGGTTCAAGGATCCATGCTTATTAATAAAGGGTTGAGTGTTCTCCAAAGAATGACTTAATCAATTGAAAAACAAAACTCCACTAACATCTAATCAACTAACATTTGACTAACTCTTATTATTCTTGCTTTTAATTTCAAGTCATTTAATTTGTGCAATTTAAATTCAAGTCATGTACTATTCCATTTGTCATTTACATATCATTTAACTTGTTTATGTTTATATCATTTTCACTTTACTCACTTGAGCCATATATTGTGTTTGTATGTATTTGTTTGTATATCTTGTTTGAGTTTCTGGTCTTAGGACCTTAAAGTACATAATAAACAACAAAAACCTTAAAAAATGTTTGTGTGGACTGTTGGATTTGATCCGAGCCTTGGACTTAGAATTAGGAAACATTCCCTATGCAAAAGGACTTGGCCAAAGCCAATATTTCTGAAACCAAGTTATGGTGATTTGAGCTTCCATCTGATGCAAGTATTAGGATCCACTTGAGCTCATATGCTACATGGTCTTGATGCAAATGTTACTTTGAACCTGTGTCTAATGCCTTATTTCGATCCAATCAAAGAGTATTTCATCTGATACATGGGAAGATTAAGAAGAAGACTGTGAAGTTTCTTGCTTGGATGTGGCTATCTTTATTTGATGCCTTGCTCTCCATATTTCTATTTGCTTGATTCAAAAGTCCAAAGGAAAAATGGGTTTTCTATAAGACATTCTTGTCTGTTGGGTTGCATCCCATTGGTCATATCTTTTCAACTCTTAACTTTTAATTTTATGCTTAAGATTAGTCTCTTCATCTCCTCCCATTCTCTTAAATTTCAAAATATCTCCCCCCCCCTTTCAAAATCTTCTTTGCTTGTGATTTGTAAACTTAGACTTTATTGCAAATTAGAAACTTTGGCCTTATGCCATTGCATTTTCAAACTCTTTTCTTAAATCAAACTTGGAAATGAATCTAATCATATTGAATTAAAATTTCAAAAGACAAAAAGAACTAACACTTATTCAAACTCTTTTAGGCCCTTCGTGCCTCTTTTAAATTTGAATTTTTGTTAAAAGCAACTCACTCATTTTGAAATTGATACCACAAACTACGAGGTTTTGATCCCTCATTTTTATGTTGGTACGTAGGCACAAGTCCGAAGGTCTTGTCAAACACAAAAATATAATTAATGAATTCTTTTCTCATCCCCACACTCTATTTATTGCAAACATCATTTTATACCCAAAACACATAGACACATAAAAAGGGCTCCCTAGGAGTACCTAGGACACTTTGGATGTTAACACATTCCCTATGTATAACCAACCCCCTTACCTGCAATCTTTGGAATTTTATTAGTTTTAATTTGAAAACTTCTTATCTTTGGATTTTGTTCATACTTTTCCCTTTTTCCTTTGGAAACAATAAAAACACGGTGGCGACTCTAGTTTTATTGACGTTAAAATTATCCATAGTTTGATGATCATGAATTTACCGCTACAATATTAAACCTATAATTAACCATAATAAGGTAGTACTTGACGTCATCTATCTATCTCATTGAACCACACCTCAAACGGAGTTATGAAACTCATGTTATGATGAAAACGAATTCTGAAACAAAAATTGCTCTTCGTGATCTAAATCATGTGCAATCCCTGATCTGAATCAATCACAACAAAAGGCTTTTTCCTGCTAAAATTTTCTCATAATTTGAATCATGTTAAAAGCATGATTCGAATCAATCTGGGTAGCGTTGGAAAACACATTTTTCTTTCTAAAACCCACTTTTTTCAACTTAAATCTATCACAATCCAATTTTTAACGTGAATTGTCATAACATATCATTTATACCCTTGATTTAACCTGTAATTTGTCAAGTATCGTTATCATTATTCATTAATTCGATATATAATAATCATCATGTTCATTAAATAATCATGAATCTAATCTTATGTTCACAAAACCAAAACATATCAACAACACTACAACATTGAGATGCACGTAGTCACGTCATGTATAATTTTTCACTATCAAACAAAATACAAATTGCATATATTTCACAACAAACATAATAGGTTGCACACAATTCCATCCCAAAATACATAAAGCTCACCAATGGTGAAAAATATAACAAAACCTAGAGGAGGGCGAGGATCCCTCACTCCCCCTCATGCAATAACACCTATATTAGAGTAATCTTCCCCCTTACCTGAATTTTCAACAGCTAAACAAGTTTGGTTATGGTTTTCTTATTCTCCCTCAAGCCCTTGTTCTCCTTGTCTCACACTTGCCTCTCTTGTTTTTCTAAATTCTCACAACTTCTATGTATTCGTAACTTTGGCTCTCATCACATATTCTATATACTTTAACCTAAAATATAACTAACCACTTTTCACACTTTTACCCCTCAACTCTTGTGCACTCACTCCTCACTACACAAATTTTACCAAAATTCTAATTTTTATCCCCAAACCCCTTTACCTCTTATTCTCTATTTACTTCATTATTATTTTATTATTATGATCAAATAAACTACACCGAATTCCCATAAACCCAACAAAATATCACATAAATCACATAATTTGTTTAAAATAATTTAAATCACTCAAGTAATTAAATAAAATAAATAAAAATTCAATTAAATAAAATAATCGAATTCAGGGTGTTATATGTGAGATTTAACAAATTGATCCAAGGCACCAACAAATCTATTGGGTTAGAAATTTACACTAATACCACCTTTAATGGTCATCATGAATTCACATCTTATGTGTGAATGAACTGTATCGGTTAGAGCCCTTGTGTCATTAATTCTTTACTTAATTTACAATATCCAATGGTGTGGTTAATCATCATATTTTACTATAAAAACACTCGTTAAACAAATTTTACCCTTAGATTGACAACATTGAGAAATTTATTCCTAAAAATAATTATCCATTTCTCTTTCACGTTCTTTGTCATGTGAAAGCATTTGCCATGAAAAACATTTGCTCAAGATAATGAAATCTCTCTAGGATGGATTGCAAGTACATACATTTTTTTTCTCTTATTTGAAACAAATAACTTATCAAAAATTTGGAAAAATATGTTGTTCTCCAAGAATCCTTTGTCATACTCTTGATTTGTTTAAACAATTTATTTTATTATTATGTATAAACAATATAAATATTAAAAAAAAACCCCCCTTGGTTTTTAACGGAAACCGAGAGGTATGTGGTTGATTTGTTTGAACAATTTATTTTATTATTATGTGTAAAAATGTAAATATTGAAAAAAAACAGCTTTTTCCCCTCGGTTTTAACAGAAACCGAGAGGTATTTGGCGCTTGTGTTGGATCATATTTTATTGAGGTAAAATATAAGTGTGTTTCTTCATCATTCTTAAAAAAATATTTGTCGTCCATTTAATGAGTATCAGCGTTGAAGACACTGCTATAATGATCCTTGTGAAACCTAAAAACCTCATTATAAAAACATTATGAATATTAGTGAATCCACAAGAAACTCAAACATTATGAAACCCTCAATGTTTAATCAGAGTATTGTATCAATGTGATAAATTGTAAGAGCAGAAAATTCTTTGGGGTTTAAAGTTTGTGTTCTTATATAATCATATAACTGGATATTTATTTTATTTATCTAACCTTTTGTTTTGTTTTGTTTTATATCAGAAATAAACTAATGCAAAATCCATAGAGAATATATTGCATTCAACATTTGATTTTCCTCAAGATCAATGAAACGAGGATCCCTAACAGTTTCTCTTCTCCAAGAGATCCATCATTTGTTCTTCACTGACAATGATGAATCATTTATGTGTTAACAATGTAATATTCTGTGTAAACAATGTAGTTTATAAACAAATTA
The DNA here is from genome assembly GCF_024323335.1 of Lathyrus oleraceus. Lineage (NCBI taxonomy): Eukaryota > Viridiplantae > Streptophyta > Magnoliopsida > Fabales > Fabaceae > Lathyrus > Lathyrus oleraceus. Next base: position 120,234,077 of record NC_066579.1, read on the forward strand.
ATTTATTAATATTCTATGTAAACAATGTAATGAGTATATATATATATATATATATATATATATATATATATATATATATATATATATATATATATATATATATATATATATATATATACTACCTCTCGGATTTGTTATAAAATCGAGAGGTATATGATGCTAGTTTGGAAAATATAAAAAAGCTATTGTTGGGGTTCAAACTCATGACCATTTAAACTAACTCCATGGTAATTTTTAAACTGAGGGGTAAAACTCTCACTTTTCATGTCACCCTTCGCTACCTCGATATTATAATCAAGGTAAAATCCATTTCGCGTCCGACATGACATGTGTTATTTATAGTAGTGACGCCACCATCATCATCGAGATCTAAATTCTCCCACACATGAATCGAGGGACAACGATAGCAACCATACACCCCCTAAAGACCTATGTCCTAGGATATCATGTTCACTTTATTTTCTCTAGGAAAACGAGCATGATACTTCCCATTACCCCTTCACCCATCATAAAAAGAATCATTTTTCCAAACACATCATTGACTACAAAGTTCCCAAGTCCTAGGAGAAGCATCTAAAGCTAAAGAACTATGACAATTCTTGAGACCCTGATGAGCACGTCGAGCACGTGGACACCATACTTGATTATCACAAGTCTTAGAGTGTGGTGAAATGAAATTTGTTTGCACTGGCCCTCAAATGAGCTACCATGAGATGGTTCAAGGATTTGGGAACCAATTATACCAGTTCATGAATATATCTATGCAATGATTTACTTTATAGTTAACAATATAAAGACTTTAGCCAAAGACGATTTCAATTCTTAGTGGAATTCATCAAATGAAGAAGGAGACACTTCAGGGGTACATCAACATGTTTACCATGGTTGAAGTTAGGGTAGGTAGAGCCAATGAAAAGTTGAAGTGGTTGATTTTCAAGAAAGCGATGAGACCAGATTTCATATTGTGGAAAAATTAGGATTAAAGGTACAAGAGAACATGAGTGACCTCCTCACTCAAGCCCAATCATACACCAATTATGAGGATAAGCTACAAGCTGACTATTTTGAGAGAAATAAGGCTTTAGGAAATACCAAAATACTGGAAATGAAAGGCAAAGAGACATTATGTGTCACAAAGATGGGGACAAAGAAAGGCACAAAGGACCACGATCCAGATTTTTTAAATACACTCCATTAAACACTTACGGAGAAACAATTCTACAAGAGTGTGCCAATACTGAGTTCAAGGAGGCTATGGTAAATTACACCCACTACATGAAAGAGTAAACTCTGAATAATAAGTCAAAATTGTGTAGATTCTATAACGTCATGGCCACAACACTTATTAATGTATTCACCTGAAGGATGCAACATAGGACTTGAATAAGAATGGAAGATTTGGAAGGTATGCCAAAGATGCATTAAAGGGAGAGTATAAGAAAGATATAGACTCTCCCCGAAATTCTAGTAAGTGGATTGAATCCCCATTAGAAAGCGTTCTCCTCTTTGTGATAACACGCTCCCAATGAAAGGAAAAGATATGAGCGAAGATGGGGATGACAAGAAGTGAAAAATACCATTCATATCCTATATCCCTAGAGGTTATAATTTTATTGTGTCTATCACAATATAATCTCCATGTCCAAATATTCCATCCAAGGGAACCATGAAGAGGAAGATTTCATAGTGGTTGATAGTAGATAGGAAGGAAGAACTGTCATCCGGCGAGTAACATAAATGGCCCATCCAAGTTTCTAAAGATAATGATAAGGTAGGGACATGCCCAACACAATATTTCCCTTAGTAATAATGACCATAATGGAAAACTTTAATGTGTCAAGGATCTTTATTGACAGAGGGAGCTCATGCAGTATTATGTATGCTGAACTTTTCCCAAAGTTAGGGTTAAAGAAAGAAAGTTTGTAACCTTACATGGATACTAATATACATGATTCAATAAATCTGTAACCCTCCCACGGGACTTCATTTAACTTATGATGGTTACATTTGAATAAGGGAGATATTCAAGATGGTGGAAATTCAATTCTTGGTGGTCACTTGCAATATTGCATCATGGGGCAGGCCCTTCATAGTAGCCCTAAACAACGTTGCATATACTTTCCACTTAAAGATGAAATATTACAATATACATTACGAATAAGTGACCATTTGCACATACTTGGTTGGAGCACGCCGTTGCTATAATGACTAACAAATTTTTTTGACACAATTGAATGGAATGTTCGCCACTCTCAACATGTTCATCTTCAGATCCACTTGCCGTACCCTAATTCTGTTCGGGAATTTTTATTTTTTAGGCAACCAACTTTGTTTTATTTTGTCCAAAATAACAATACAGTTTTGCAGACAAACTGGTTGGTGCAATTTTCAACTGGACTTAAATCAGCAAACAATGTTTTCTTATTTGGGCTTGCAACTGTATCTTTTATTGAACGCTATCACGCGCAAATTAGTTTGGTGTGCTCATTTAATTTTTTTCGCATTTGAATTTTTATTTGGGTTAAATCCTATTTTATTCGGGTATTTTGTTAGTCGCAATATTTAAAAATGAAATTGGATAATAAGCATAAGCATAATAAATAATTCATCTTTTAATTTTTGTTTATCATTTGCATTTGGTTTGATCTTTTAATCAAATAATGATCTAATTTTTAAAACCGTCTAGAAGTTCACTAAATGACAAAGGATCACAATATCTTCAAAAAAATATCTCATTTCCATGTGAATACCATTGCATGTCATACATACAAATTATCATGCCATAAAATCCTTTTACCAAAAGTCATACAAAATCCAAATTTGAACAAAAAACAAAGTTACAAAAAGTTAAAATCTCATTACCATCATAATACTTACATCATATCATGCATCTTGCAACACGTATGAAACTTTCGCCAATTCCACTACTAACAAACTGTTTCATTCACTCTCACACGCACACTTTTTTTGAACTCACACATATGTTACACTCCAATGTAAAACTTTTCACTATAAGCGGGAGAGAAGAATCAACATACGAGGGGGGAGGAAAATTCACACAAAACATATCATCACATCACTTCCATTCACCTTCTTCCTCACAACACCATAGAAACATATCATTCCACCACCATACAAACCACCATAACCACCTTCAAACTTCTCTTCAAACCAACCACTAGATTTCCTTCACCTCCTCCTTAACCTTTCTATCATCACCATTTGAATCACCACCCTCCTAAGCATCACCATACATTCTTCGTCAACACAAAAACCTTCAACAACATTTAGTCTTCATCACCTTCCTTTCATCATTAACCAACTCACAAATCCACCATTAGTAACAACCCTACAATAACACAACATTAAAGCATATAAGAAGAATTAAAAGACGTAGAAAAAACTAACATAGAGGAAAACACAAATTTCGACACCGATTTCTCTCACAACCACCGCGAATCTGTCACCGGAAAATTGATCAAAAAAATAGCAAGTGTACTATTTGACCTTTTAGTAATAATGAGGAAAGTTCTTCGAATGTTGATCTCAAGGACTGCTCGTAACTATTTAGTTATAATTGTTGTTCAATTAAACAAAAACTACTGTGGGGGTTTTTTGATTCAAATATATAAAAATAATTACAAATAAAATAAATAGTGTTGAGAAAGGGTTTTAAAGATAGAGTAATATGCTAGGGAATATGTGTGATTTCTCCCTGTAACAACTCTGAGTCACTGTTGCAACAACAAATATCAATTGATTAATACCAGTTCTCAAGGGTGTTTTCTCCCAATGCCTTGGTGAGAAAACCTTTAATCATTCAACCCTAATCTCCATGCCTTTAGAAATTAACCGGTGAAATTAAGCATTATTATATCGAGAACAATATGGTTTCTACATGGTATCCATAGTCCTAGGTAATTTCTACTATAGAATAATCTCATGAAAGCATTATCAAAGGCGGTCCAACCTAATTGATAATCATATAACAATCTCGATGGTTCCGAAAGAGAAAGCATTAAGCACATCACAAGAGTAAATTAATTATGAAAAATAATTTTGTTATTGCAAATATAAACTCAAAGTAATTACATATTCAAATCAGGGACACCCCATATCATTGGGGGATTTAGCTAATCATAGTATTCATGGAAATTAAAATATAAAATACGGACATTACAAGTATTCAGATGACATTTGATCTTCAATTGCTTCCTCTCATGAAAGTCTCGTTTCTCCTAAAATCTTGTTTTCTCTAATTTTGAATCGTGTGACCTCTTGCTTCCTAAAAAGTGTGTCCTTTTTTGTTTGAAAACTCCCCTTTTTATAGAAAAGTATTCTCTCTCCTCAAACAGAGCCACAAAAGTCCATCACATTAGCTTTCCAATTAACCAAAATTCCATTCACTTAAGAATAACAAAAGAAAAGACAAAATTTGTTTTTTTTTCCACGCGTGCCTGCTACGACCCGTAGCCTGTGCTACTGGTGGCCGCAGCAGGCCACTGTTTCTGATGGTCTTGTCCAGGTCTCCTGCTATGGCCCGTAGTAGGTGCTACAGGTGGCCATAGAAGGCCATTGTCTCATGTGGAATCTGGGCTTCTGTGCCAGACCTTCCACTACGGCTAGTAGCAGGTGCTACAGGTGACCGTAGTAAGCCCCTATTTGGATGGGTTTTGTTATTTGCTTCATGGCTTCTTGGTACGACCCATAGCAGGTGCTATGGATGGCCGTAGCAGGCCTACTGGAACATGGAAACATCTTTCTAATTCTTTGCACTTCTCCTTGGTTTCTACATCTGATCGTACTTGACTACCTGCTTGAACCTGAAACGCAGAAAAGGTACACAAGTAAAGCGTAAAATGCGAAAAATAGAAATGACACAAAAAAATGAAGAAACAATAAAATTAACTATCGGTGAAAGAAATTGACTCAACATACCACTAACTAAGAACAAAGTAATACAAGTTACCTGTATTTTTTCCGAATAAGTGACAAAATATATAGAACAAACGTTGATTGATCACAACCCCAAACTTATCTCATTGCTTGTTCTCAAGCAATTTTTAAGACAAAATTTGCACCTCATGTCACCCCCAAAAATAGTTGAAGATTCAACTTTTACCACAAACTTCTGAGATCTTTCACAACTTTCTCATTCTTCTTCTTTCAAGGTCCCATGCTTTCCTCATTTATTTGTTCTGCCACACTTCTACATAGAAGTACTACTTCACTTGTCAGCTTGTTTCACACACTCATCTAGACTCTTGGGGCTAAAGTGTTTTCACTCACAATTTCATAGTAAGCAATACCGACTTGTAAGCTTGAATGAATTCTCCTTTCATCTCACCTGCACACTACACACACTTTCAAGGTCTTTCAGTTTATAATTGGGCTTGGGTTAAGATGGGATATGGAAGGGATAAAAATGGTTTTTGGGTTTAGAGTCAATGTCATTATTCTTTTCACCGTGTTTATTTTAAAATACCATTGACATTTTTTCCAGCCCAGTTACTCAGTTCTTTTAATTTTTGATTTTGTATCCAACCGAGTCTTTTAATCTAGTGAGTGTTTTTATTTATTCCATCAGATTCTCTCGGTTATTTTTTTCGATAATCATTTTTCTCATTTTTTTCGCACTCACCTTATTTTCATTTTCTTATGGGGTTACCCCAAACTTATAATTAAATACAGCTTAAAGAACACAACAATTTCTCTGAACATGGTAATGAAGTGTTTAGGTCGCGGGTTAAATTAATATGGTGATATATACAAACAAAGGGATACATGCTCAAATTGGGTGAACAAAGGATAATAATTAATATGGTTGGCTTGAAAGGTTCATGGTTAAAAGAAATAACTCGCCTCAGTGTGTGTACTAATGTAGTGACATTCAAAGAGAACTTACGCAAACTCTGAGTGATAGAGACATACCTGAATTATCTCTCACGATGAATCTTGTGTTTGGCCACAAGTCACAGGTTCAAAATAACAGCTTCACAATGATCATGTTGCAGATGAACTCAAATGGATCTTCAATGATGTATCAGATGAAGTTTCAAATCACAAGCACTTGAGGTTCCATGAAAGTTGGCATTGACCAAGTCCTTTTGCATAGGGAGTACTGCCTAAATTCTAAGTCCAACTATCTCAAATTAAACCAACAGTCCACACGAGGTGTTTTTTTAGGGTTTTTGTTCTTATTATGTACATTGATGGTCAAAGACCACACAATCAAACACAATATACACACACACAAAATATATCACAAAATATGGTCCAAGTGGACAAAGTAAAAAAAATGACATTAACATAAACAATTAGAATGGTATGAATAATGGCAAATGAATAAGGCTTAAAAAATAAAGTGCATTAAAGTAAATGACTTGAAATTAAATTTTAGTTGTTAATGAGTTAGAAGTTAGTACTGCTTTTGCTTTGCTTTTGTTTTAAGTCATTCTTTGGAGAAAACTCAACCCACTTATCACAAGCATGGATCCTTGAACCAAGACATCTTCCAAAGGAAGGAAAAAAGGCCAAGTTTCCACACAATACCATGAAAGAGGGGAGACTTACAATCTCCCTAACTAGAATGTTATGCCCTTTGTGTCAAAATTTAGCGTTATGTTAAGCAATCGTAATTGGACTTATGTAGAAGTCACAACTATTTGAGGTTGGGCAATAGAATTTTGGTGTTAATGAATGTTAGAGACATGGTATAATGGACTATGCTTATGAAACATACCACACACAAAAAGAATATGCAAAAGTGGTGACCTAATCTCATTCATACTTATGTTGATTTTGCAATCAACTAGCCTTAGGATATATAGATATCATAGAACCATGACATGAATGCATAAAGAAGGGGAATAAGATGAAGAGGGAGGGGAGGTAGATCAAACTCAAATTAGACAAAGGAGGACTTTTACCAAATTAAGATCATTCATTCATTTTGGGAGATGGAATGTACATTCCATCAATCCCCTAAATCCAATGATCTTAACCTAACAAAGTCAAATCTATCTTGACCAAGGCCCAACAACACAAGTCAGACTTACACAAATCAATCAAAATGGCTCAACACAATTATTTAGCATTTATTCAATTAAAAATACTCAAAATAATGCATTAATTTAAATATGATTGTCAAATTCCTAAAACCACATCAAAACACAAAAGAAATGGTCATGGGATTTATCATAGGTCTAACAAGGTCAAAGGACCTTGGAGAAATATTTTTCAGAATTTTTGGAAACTTAAAAGTATTTTTAAACAATTAAAAATAATCACAAAATCAATTAAATCATGAAAAATATTAATAATGATCCAAAAAATAATTTTAATTCAAAATATGAAAGAGGGTTTTATTTTAAAAAATGGTGAAACTCTCACATTTTTTTGATCAATATTAAAATTAATATGAATTAATGAAAATCAAAGGAATAAAATGAAAATCAGAAAATACAAAAAAACGTGGACCACTTGATCTCCCTCATTAATTGAGGTGGCATATCAAGTGGACACAAACGCGCGTTCCATGATGGAACTTAGTCAGCGCGCCACCCAAGTGGTAATCAAAATCAACGTCTGTGATTAAAACATTTTAAATGAAATCAATGGCTCTGAACCATGCCACATCACTGTCGGAGCCAAAGGCCGGTCACCTTCTCAGGCGAACCTCGCCGGACTAGTTCAATCATCACCATGATTAAAATGAAAAAGGAGGACATGATCTGAAATAAAAAATGGCGTAGAGCACGAATTTGACCTCAATTTTAACTAACTCCAAATATATAAAAAGATATGAGGAGTTGAATTTTAAGGTGTGTCAATCGAGTTGCTTCGATTTGACCTCAAAGCAAATCAATCTTCTTGCCTACATTGCTAGGACTTCAGACAACCAAAGATCCAAGAGAATTGATGAGAATTGAGTGAGAATCGAAGAGAAGAAAAAATCTGGAAAATACCTTCAATGTTGTGCAGAACTTGATCTCTTTTGCTTCAATTCTTGTTTGATCTTGCTCCAATAGCTTGCAGAAGTGGATTAGGATTTGTACAAAACTTTGGATCCTGGAGTTTTTGAATCTCCAAACAGTGAGATTCAAACTCAATTTTCAAGTGAAAATTATCAGGTTTTCCTTTGAATTGTGAGGATTTGAAGAGTCGAGGCAAAGCTGGCGCACAAGGTCTATATTTATAGCAAATTCAAGTGTTATTTACACACTTGCAATTTCTTCCAAATTGGCAATGTCATGTTCAAGCTTGCATGGGCGTGTACAGACCCATGAAGCAATACACTAAGGTCTAAAACCAACTGAAATGAGGTCGGAATCAAGCTTGATTAGCAAAGCAATGTGAAATGATCATTTGAAGTTTTGATTTTACCAATTGATACAGGCCTGTTAACACCATGCGCATCCCTAGCAAACTTGATCAAAAATGAATGAATTAGGACTCTTTGGAAAGCTTAGATAAAGAGGAACAACTCTTATGTTGAACACGTTTTCTTTTGGAACTTGGATCATGGTGAATTTTGAGGTGGAAGTTTGGAAATTTCAACATGTTGAAAATTTTTCTAAGTGTAAAGTCATATACTTCAATGTTCCACCTTACCAAACTTTTTATGTGAGCTCCAAATGAAAAAAGTGCCTTCATAAAAGTTGTAGAAATTTCAAAGACCTTCAATATGGTCACCAATTTGACATCATTTGGATTTAGAATGAGAGAGTTGTGCATTTTTGAAGTTGAGGAAAATCACTTGTTCAATGGTATTGGTCCAAAATGACCTATAATGTATCCTTATATCACATGCTCATAAAAGTTTATTTAGATTTCACTCCAAACATCGAAGTTTAGACATCTTGAATTTGATTGTGCAACTTTAAAATATTTCATCTCATAAAAATCTAGCAAGTTATGGTCTTGGGAAGTTGACTTTCAAATTAGGGTTTAGACAAAATGACCTATAATGTTTCAACATAGAAAATGACTTTCCAAGAAACATTAGCTATAGACCTCAACACGAAAGTTGTTTGTAATGTCATTTAGAGTAACTTTTCTATTGGGATCATTTTCATATGATGAAAATTGTAGGAGATAGGGTCTAGGGAGACCTAATTTTGATCAGATGAATTTATCTGGCCAACCACCGTCAACCAACTTGCTAGCTTGAAATTCTCTTGACTTTTTAGGCTCATAGGAGACCAAATATGCATAAAATGATGAAATTTTAAGTGTCCCTTAAGGAATTTTGATCAATTGGTGAAGAAGCTTGTTGAAGAAGTTACTCAAGATACCAAGACAAACTAGGGTTTCCAAGGCAAACCAACTCCAAACTCTTGAAGAAATCTTGATCAAAATAACATGCAAAGATCACTGGGACTCATATATGATGCTTAGAGACATTGTGGATCATTACTTGGTTGTGCTCTTAGCTATGAGGGTCTTAAACCCTAGAGATGAACTTGATAGATCAATGGTGATCATGCCCTACCTACAAAAGAGTTAGGCAAATACAAAAATATAATTTTGGTATTTTGGTTAGTGAAATGATAATATACAAGTATGATATAATCACATGGTGCTTAGTAATCTCTTCTAAAACAAACCCAATGAGAGAGGGGTAAGGAGGATACCAAGGTATGATCCCAATCCTAATGCATATGATGAGATAGCATGAGGGTTCTTTGGGTCAAAATTGGGGTCTTACAGCTGCCCCTTTTTAAGGACATTCTAGTTGAGGAGGTGAAGGTTAAAGTCTTCGTATCGACTCAATATAATGGGCTAAATTAACAACATATAGAAACAAATTTTGGTCCCTAAGAGACCTCATGATGCATATGTTATGAATGTAAAAGCAAATTCTCTGTGGGGAAATGTTGCCACAAGAGAAAAGAAATCAGAGAGATCGAAGGTCCGCAGGAGCATAACGTAAGGAAAACTCACTGGGGAGATAGAGACTCTGAGGGGGTAAAAGGGTTATGCGTAGGCCAGGCTACAACTAAAAAACTGATGGCTGACTAGAGGAATTCCATGAAAATGGAAAGACTCATCCGGGGAAACGAAAACATCTGCAGGGGAAATGAGTAGATCATGATAAAACTGAAATACTTGAATCATGCAGGAAAAACGGTTTCACTAAGGAAATGCGCACTCAACTCAACTTGGGAAGAAGCAAAATTCAACACAGGAGGAGCAAGAATTTATTATCCACGATCTGTTATTGGGTAAAGAGATAATAAAGATCTGATAGAGAGGACATCTGTCATCGGTTAGAATGAACACATCAAGGATGGCTCGTTGAGGGCTACCAGGAGAGTGAATTCATTACCGGTTACTGGGTAAGAATAGCCTCGCTGGGGAAAAACTGCAGAAATAGGATTTATAACTACCAGTTACTGGGCAGAAGACCAAAGATGAGAATATCCGTCACCGGTTAAGGTGAACATATCAAGGATAGACTCAAAGGAAAGAAAATCTGTCATCGGCTAAGATGAACATATCAAGGATAAACTTGCCTGGGGACGTCAAGGAGGATATCCGTCATCGGTTAGGATTAACATATCAAGGATAAACCAACTAAACAAAAAGTAGGAATTACATTTACCGAATGCTGGATAGAATACCACCAAAGAGAAAATTTGTCACCGGTTAGGATGAACGCATCAAGGATAGACTCTGGGAGGAGAGAAATAGGAATTACATCTATCAGTTACTGGATAGAATACCGAAGGAAAGAATATCCATCACTGGTTAAAGTGAACATATCAAGGATAAGCTCTGCAACGGGAAAGAAAAGCAGGATTTACAACTACCGTTTTACTGGGTAGAATACCACAAAGAGAAGGAAACCCGTCATTGGTTAGGATGAAAATATCAAGGATTAACTCTCTGAGGAACAAAGTAGGGATTACAACTACCTTTTTACTAGGTAGAATACCAAAGATGAGAGTATCTGTCATCGGTTAGGATGAACATATCAAGGATAAACTCAAACAGGGGAAGAAAATATCTGTCATCGATTAGGATGAACATATCAAGGATAAACTTCCTGGGGAAACATAAAAATGATTCCGCTGGGGAATCCAATGAGGAGAAAACAAGGGAACTTTTGTCGGGTATTGGGCAAGAAGTAACAAACTGCAAACCAAGAATAATATTACCAGTTACTGGGTAATAAACTCTTAGGGGGCCCAAAACATATATCTAGGTAGGATCTAGAAAGAAATGGTCAATCGAGACTCGACCCAATGAGGATATAACTCAAGGGGGGTGGTTCCATCCAGATAATCAACTGGGGAGGAAACTGAAATACTAATCATCCATGAGAAAACAACTCTGTGGGGAAAGGAGAAAGGTTAAAATCTTTCTGCTTAGGGGGTTGACACTCTATATTTGAGGGAGGACAGACGCCAAACTCGTATGGGGATAAAGTACTGCCATAACAGAGAATAAGAATCACAAGAATGAGTTAACAAGTGTGATGATGCAACCATGAAATTATATGAGTGTATATGTATATGTATATGTATATGTATATGTATATGTATATATCATGATTATGCTAACAAAATGATCGCAAAGGATACAAGGGTGTCGCATAATTGAATCATCGATACAATTCTCGGTCAATCCATAAAAGAGGGAGACAACTGCTGGAGAAAATAGAAATCAACATCCCAAAGGCTCAATCCTAGCCGGGGAAAGAGGAGATCTGCCGAGGAAAAACCGTTATCGAGTCTGTGGGGAATTTTAGGTCAACACCATATCAAATGGGAGAAAACCATGTAGAGGATAAACACAAACAACTGCTCAGAAATCATGAGGAAACTTTGACTAGGAGAAAATCTGATGGAGACTGACGGGGAAACCAATATTTTGTCGAAATCACGCAAACTGTCGTAACGAAATGTCCATACTCAGCTGGGAATAAATTTGGCTGGGGATAACGGAGAATCACTCGTCCAAACACCGGGTGTTGATCATGTAGACGGGGATGAAAGAAAAATTACGCCTACTGCTTGGGGAGAACCGATAATGCTCCACACTTAGGGCTTACTGCTTTCGAACCACTGTTGATATTCTTTTTTTAAAATGAAATCGATTGCTTAAAATTCATGCTTTTATAGGTTTAAGAAAAATGATTTTAATTAAAACTTTAATTTTCAAAAATGATCATAATAAAATTTAAAACAGTTTGGCTTAAATAAATTAGAGTAGAAACAATTGGGTAAAAGCTCAACTTTATTTAATAAAACGATAGCCTGTAAATGACAAGACTCCATAGATCTTTACAAAATTGAAAATGGTAATTTATATGTAAAAAGGGTACATTGAATACAAATGACCACTAATCCTTCTACCAACTCTTGATGTCCACTGTGCTTTTGGCCGCTACTGGGGATAATGCATCACCGTTGACCATTGTGCTCAACAAAGTCTCCAAATCTGAAGATCAGCAGGATATAGTTACTTGCCATAATCCCTAATTTTTGCATAAATTGCACCAAGATGGGGTACTCAATTTATCAGGATAACTCTTTTCTGTTTAATGTCTCTAACTTTTGCCTGGATCGCCCTTTCAGGTTTTCAATCCACCGAGACGCTCATTTTTGCCTAAGCCGCCCTTTCGGGTTTTCAACTTAGCGAGTTGTTCTTTTCATTTTAGGCGAAATATTTCTTGACTGCATCTGCATTCACAGGACGAGTGAACTCTTCACCATCCATAGTTGTAAGAATCAATGCACCGCCTGAAAAGGCTCTCTTTACGACATATGAGCCTTTATAATTAGGAGTCCATTTTCCCCTAGAATCTGGTTTGAAAGACAAAATCTTCTTGAGCACAAGGTCACCTTCTTTGAACATGCGAGGTCTGACCTTCTTGTCAAAAGCTTTCTTCATTCTCTGCTGATATAACTGACCATGACACATGGCAGTTAACCTCTTCTCCTCTATCAAATTCAGCTGATCAAACCTGGTTTGACACCATTCAGCCTCAGTCAACTTGGCTTCCATGAGCACACGCAATGAAGGGATCTCAACCTCTACGGGGAGTACTGCTTCCATGCCATAAACAAGTGAGAAAGAGGTTTCCCCTGTTGAAGTGCGGATGGATGTACGATACCCGTGCAAAGAAAATGGGAGCATCTCATGCCAATCCTTATATGTCACAACCATCTTCTGAATAATCTTCGTGATGTTCTTGTTTGCAGCTTCAACAACCCCATTCATCTTGGGTATGTAGGGAGAAGAATTATGATGCACAATCTTGAAGTCTTTACAAAAAGCTTCCACCATGTTATTATTCAAGTTTGATCCATTATCAATAATGATCTTGCTTGGCACACCATAATGGCATATAATCTGATTCTTGATAAACCTAATAACAACTTGTTTGGTTACATTTGCATACGATGTCGCTTCAACCCATTTTGTGAAGTAATCAATTGCCACCAAAATGAAACGATGTCCGTTTGAAGCTTTGGGCTTAATCATGCCAATCATATCAATTTCCCACATGGAGAAGGGCCATGGGGAGGAAATGACGTTCAACAGTGCCTGGGGAACATGAATCTTATCTGCATATATTTGACACTTGTGGCATTTCTTCACAAACTTGCAACAGTCAGATTCCATTCTTAGCCAATAGTAACCTGCTCGCAACATCTTCTTTGCCATTGCATGTCCATTGGAATGAGTACCAAAGGAACCTTCATGGACTTCAGTCATCAATAGGTCTGCTTCGTGTCTATCCACGTATCTGAGCAAAACCATATTGAAGTTTCTCTTATACAACACATCACCATTCAGGTAGAAATTGCCTGCTCGCAACCATATTGAGTAATACCACGACTTCTCGTCTTTGACCTCTTCAACAACAAACACATGAGCTGGCCTATCAAGAAATATTACAGTCAAATTGGGGACCTCATTCCAATATTTTACCATAATCATCGATGCCAACGTTGCAAGAGCATCTTCCATCCGATTTTCATCTCGAGGGATATGATGAAACTCAACTTTGTAAAGAAAGTTGAAATCCTCCTCGCGTAATCTCTATATGGTATCAAACCAGGTTGATTTGTCTCCCATTCACCTTTGATCTGATTCACAACCAAAGCTGAATCTCCATAGACGTCTAAATACTTGATTCTAAGATCAATGGCCTCTTCAAGCCCCATAATGAAAGCTTTATACTCTGCCATATTGTTTGTACACTTGAAAGTCAATCTAGTTGTAAATGGAAAGTGTGTGCCTTAAGGAGTAATGATCACTGCCCCAATGCCATTACCATACTGATTAACAGCTCCATCAAATACCATGCCCCAATGGGAACCAGGTTTTGTCCCTTCTTTAAGCAATGGTTCATCACAATCTTTCATTTTCAAGTACAAGATCTCTTCATCAGGAAAATCATACTGCACTGATTGGTAATCTTCAATCGGTTGGTGAGCCAAATGGTCAGCCAAGATACTACCTTTGATTGCTTTCTGAGATCAGTATTCAATATCATACTCTGATAACAACATCTGCCAACAGGCAATCCTCCCAGTTAAAGCAGGCTTCTCAAATATATACTTTATTGGATCCATTTTGGATATCAGCCAAGTGGTATGATTCAACGTATATTGACGCAGAAGCTTAGCAGCCCAAGCCAATGCGCAACAAGTCTTCTCTATCATAGACAACCGAGTCTCACAGTCGGTGAATTTCTTACTGAGGTAGTAAATTGCAAATTCTTTCTTTCCAGGCTCATCTTGCTGACCTAGAACACAACCCATACTATCTTCGAGCACAGTCAAATACATGATCAACAGTCTTCCTTTAAAAGGTGGAGACAAAATCGGAGGCTCAAGCAGATATTCCTTGATACTGCCAAAAGCTTTCTGGCAATCTTCGGTCCAATCACAAGACTGATCTTTTCGAAGAAGCTTGAATATAGGTACACATGTGGCACTCATATGTGAAAAATGAATCTTGAGATATAATTCAAGCGACTGATAAAACCTCTGACTTGCTTCTCAGTTTTGGGCGCATGGATCTCTTGTATTGCTTTGACCTTGGCGGGATTAACTTCAATACCCTTCTCGCTGACAATAAAGCCCAACAACTTACCAGAACGAACACCAAAAGTACACTTATTGGGATTCAAGCGGAGTTTATACTTCCTCAAACGCTGGAATAGCTTCAACAAATGCGCAACATGTTCCTCTTCATTAATGGATTTAGCAATCATATCATCAACATAGACCTCAATCTCTTTATACATCATATCATGAAAAAGAGTAGGCATTGCTCTCTAGTAAGTTGCACCAGCATTCTTTAAACCAAAAGGCATCACTCTATAACAGAATGTTCCCCACGGTGTAATGAATGTGGTCTTCTCCATATCTTCGGGTGCTATCTTGATCTGATTATATCCGGAAAATCCATCCATAAACGAAAATACTTTGAATTTAGCAGTATTGTCTACCAACATATCAATGTGTGGCAGAGGGAAATCATATTTCGGTCTGGCTTTATTCAAATCTCTATAATCAACACATATGCAGACTTTTCCATCCATCTTCGGCACAGGCACAATATTGGCCACCCATTGCGGATACTCAGCGGTCAGAAGGAAACCGGCGTCAATCTTCTTTTGCACTTCTTATTTGATTTTCACTGCCATATCAGGATGCGTTCTTCTCAACTTCTGCTTGACTGGCAGGCATTCTGGCTTCAATGACAATCTATGCTCCATTATCTCAGAATCCAAACCAGGCATGTCTTGATAGCACCAAGTACACACCTCTGAATACTCTCGAAGAAGATCAATCAACCCCTTCTTAACATCTGGTCACAGTCGAGACCCAATCTTGACTTCCTTCACATCATCTTCGGAACCCAAGTTGACTAGCTCAATCTGCTCTTCGAATGGCTGAATGGCTTTTCCTTCATGCTCAAGAAGACGAGACAATTCATCACTCACTTCTTCATCACTTTCCTCCTCAGCCTCAAACACAGGGAATTCAAAATTTGGAGAAGGAGAAGGATCATTGTATTCAATGGGGTTAGAAACCAACCTGCATAATGATTTGATATTTTGTATTTTAGAGAAGTGAATTGTGACCATATATTATGCAGATGGACAATTATATTGTTTATTTATGTTTTTTTGTGATTACCATTTTTAGAATAAAGCAAAAAGTAAAAACAAAACATCATAGATGTGGATGAATAGAATTATATTTTATTGATGATCAAATTTGAAAATGCCAAACAATGTTCACTTCTCCCTTTAGCATAAGAGAAGGAGTTCTGAAAACAAATAAAAGCAATTACTTAGACCTATGCATAATAACAGGAATATCAACAGCAGTCCAATTGTTGCAAGCCTTTCCATGCGTCACAAAATTGGTGCAATCTTCCTCTTCGTCGTCCTCTAACACAACAACTAAGTGTTGTTCATTGCCATGAATGAACCCTCCGCTACGGAAGTTGAGTTGCATATCCTCTAATCTAGCAGCTGACAACCCTTGTTGGAAACCCAAACCGATTCTATTCTTATTATCGGCGACCTCTACCACTCACCCCCACTAATCAACGATTCCTTTTTCGACAATTTTCCTTGCATCTTTTAAGGAGGACATAGGTGCCCCAACTCTATTTTCGGAAGCAATATATAAGGCTTGGAACGGAGCTCCAACCTCATCCTCAACTTCAACATGAGAGAAAGATGACAAGTGGCTAACCAACAATGCCTTCTCCCCACCAACAATGACAAGCTTGCCATTCTTCACAAATTTGAGCTTCTGATGCAACGTGGAGGCAACAGCTCCTGCCTCGTGGATCCATGGCCTTCCCAACAGACAACTGTAGGCCGGGTGGATATCCATTACTTGAAAAGTAATTTGAAAATCACTCGGACCTATCTTCACCGGAAGGTCCACTTCACATATCACTGTCTTGTGCGAACCGTCGAAAGCTTTGACGATTACACCACTATATCTCATAGGCGCTCCTTGATATGACAACTTTGATAATATTGACTTTGGCAGCACATTCAACGAAGATCCGGTGTCAACAAGTACATTGGATAAAGCATCATCTTTGCAATTCATGGAGATATGCAAAGCCAAGTTATGATTCCTACCCTCCTCAGGGAGTTCTTCATCACAAAAACTGAGATTGTTGCAGGAAGTGATGTTAGCTACAATATGATCAAACTGATCCATCGTAACATCATGTTACACGAACGCTTGCTCTAGAACTCTTTGTAGTGCTTCTTTGTGCGCTTCGGAATTCATTAACAAAGACAGTACTTAAATCTTTGAGGGGGTGTGGAGCAGCTGCTCCACCACATTGAACTCACTCTTCTTTATCATCCAAAGCACTCCATCATCATCGTTTGTCTTCAAATTTCTGGATTCACCATATTGGCGCTTGAAGTACTAACCAGATCTACTGCGGGCACTTCTACCTTCTTACCAACTATTGAATCTTCCACATCTTTTGGGGACACTGGCCCAAACACTCGACCGTTGTGGGTCACCTTGGTAACATCAGCAATGTTCACGACAGAATCGGTCGTAGGTAATGGAACCTCTTGACCATCGTTCACCATAGTTGCATTATACTAATAAGGAACAGCCTTATCGGATGCGTACGGGACTGGACCCGCCAAACGTATAACCAACGGTGATACCTATCTTTGGGTGATACTGTTACTATTGCTACTATCATACTTAATTACTACTCTCTCGGGATTCTTGAACATGGGAACAATCACATTGACATCGTTATCTATGTGTCGGGATTGAACAATCTGAATCATACCCTCATCCATCAACCGCTGGATGTCTCTTTTCACGATCTCATAACCTTTTGAATTAACACTGCAGATAGCACAACCATCATGGTCATGCTCACAATCGCTCACCACGCAAATGTCCATATGCATCGTCACCAAGGAGCTTCTTATGAAGCGTACATCAAATACCTTGAACTCCCCTGGACAATCGTCCACAGATGAATTTCCATGAGCGGGTGTCGCATTACGCGAAAAAACCGGCGGGAAAACAAGAACAACAGAGCCGCCACCGTGCGTTATTTATCCCAAAAGAGGGAAAGGAAACGCTCAGAGTAAACCTGGAAAAGACATGGTCTCACGACCAAAGAGAATGGGATCGGGAGTCGGTTATGCGAAGGGAAGGTATTAGCACCCCTACGCATCCGTCGTACTCGACGGGATCCACGCACAATAGGAAGGAAAATGGTTGCTAAAACACTGCTCAAACACACACACACTGGCTGAAAGAGACACAAGAAAACAGACAAGACTGACTCGGCAGGATGTCGCATCCTGGGCCTACTTAGTCTATCAGGCATAGACATCAGAGTTGAAGTAGTTCGGACTGGGGAAACGACACATGCTCGCTAGGATATCGCATCCTATGCATACGTATCTCCTTTGGACGAAGAAGAATCAGAGCATTCGTAGCTCGGCTGACACGCGCACAAACAAACACAGGCAAAGTAAACATATCCTCTTGTCTGTCAACTTTACGATCTCTCGCATCATTTCTTCCCAGAATATCTTCATCTTCGCTGAGCAAAGTAAACATATCCTCTTGTCTGTCAACAATCGGAATTCTGTTACGGGCCGGAGCATGGATGACTCTGGCATTAGCAGCATCTGGAGCAATTGGTTGACCGTCAACTCGGATACCCCTCAACTCTTCACCTACAGCATAGTTGTTGACGGGAATAGCAGCAGCAGGAGTGTCATTAATCGGGCCTCCCTCTGGCAGAGCCTGGTTGGGCGGTGGAATTACAGCTTCTTGCCTCTGAACTAGAGCTCGGAGTTCTTCTTGTCCTTGCGCAACCCCTTGCATCATGTGAATAAATTGGGCCATGTTAGCCCTCATCTCAGCTAACTCGGCTTGTACTTGATCCATATTCCTCTGATGGTTGAGTCTTGTTGAGTAGCGGTGCGGTCTTTGATCAGCTATCCTGCCTGAACACAGGAACCAGAGTGAGAAGCCGGGCACTAGAACACCTGTAATGCAAAAATGGCATGAGTATGATGCGTGTGATGCGTATGCAGGTTAACTTTTCTCCCTTTTTTTTATGCGTTTTTTGAAAAATAAATATGCTATGATGCAAATGATGGAGTCATGACTGGTCGGCTGAGTATCACACGAGACAGGATCAAAGCTTCGGCTTGTGCTCTGGCGTCACAACTTCATCTGAAACCCAAAGTCATCTAAACCAGATCAACATATGAGCAGGTACCCTCAAATTCAGCCCAGGGATCCGAAATAAACGGAACCCTCCGATCAATACTAGGATCAAACCTCCGACGTCCAGAAATAACGATCCATAAATCCGACTCAAGATCATCAACACAGCATCACTGTCAGAAACTGTACTTGCAGGAATCAAACCCTCCCCTCACAGGTGAATTCTAACAAGGTCATCCTAAGGCGGACAATGGTCTTGACAATCGGGCAAAGATACTCAACGGGTTTGCCCTTTCGGGTGTGCCGTTGTAGCTCTCTTAAGATCGTCTAAATCAAAGGTCCGGGAAAGAACGGTCACCGAAGTCAATAGCTCAGATGAGATAATCTGACCTAAGTGGAATAACTCCACCCGGAAGGACTCTCTCAAATGAACCTCGTCCGGCTGTGGTGACATGTCTCCGCATCATGTCGTACAACATGTGAAGAAACATGAGACCACGCTAATCCTAGGTGTATACTCAGGCCTGGGTATTGGGCCTCACTCAGAACACCCACCCCAAAACAGAGGAACCACTTGCACAGGATACAACATGATGCCAATATGATGCATGCAAACAGATGTGCAAACAATAAATGCAAACAATAAATAACATGAATGCAATAAATCAAACAGCAAACAGCAACCAAAACCCTATCCTAGAGAGCGCTAGGAGAGGCTCGCTCAGGGAAGATGGACCAGCACAGGTCAACTTCTCTATGGTCCCCAGCAGAGTCGCCAGCTGTCGCATTACGCGAAAAAACCGGCGGGAAAACAAGAACAACAGAGCCGCCACCGTGCGTTATTTATCCCAAAAGAGGGAAAGGAAACGCTCAGAGTAAACCTGGAAAAGACATGGTCTCGCGACCAAAGATAATGGGATCGGGAGTCGGTTATGCGAAGGGAAGGTATTAGCACCCCTACGCATCCGTCGTACTCGACGGGATCCACGCACAATAGGAAGGAAAATGGTTGCTAAAACACTGCTCAAACACACACACACTGGCTGAAAGAGACACAAGAAAACAGACAAGACTGACTCGGCAGGATGTCGCATCCTGGGCCTACTTAGTCTATCAGGCATAGACATCAGAGTCGAAGTAGTTCGGACTGGGGAAACGACACATGCTCGCTAGGATATCGCATCCTATGCATACGTATCTCCTTTGGACGAAGAAGAATCAGAGCATTCGTAGCTCGGCTGACACGCGCACAAACAAACACAGGCAAAGGAAAACATGGAGCCTGAATGCCAATCACTGGGCTTACATCAGCATCCGAACCGAAACACACACAAAGGGCAAACATGGAGCCCGAATGCCAATCACTGGACTTACATCAGCATCCGAACCAAAACACACGCAAGGGCGGTTAAGACACAAAGGGTTGAAAAAGAAAAAGGGCGCCCGGAGAGATCAACTCATCTCCTGCCTACGTACCTCATCTGGTATGAGGATCAGGGCGACGTAGTTCCCCTACGCAGGGATAAAGGACTAGCCTAACCAGATAACAGAGGGAGACACAACACTAGGGAGACTACGACTCGAGCCTAGATGTTGTCATGCAAAGTCGTCCCTAAGTTAAGGTTTCTAGCTAACTTGCACAGGAAGCAAGCCTATCCTAAACATGACTTGCACAGGAAGCAAGCCACACCTAACCTAACTTGCACAGGAAGCAAGGGTCTCGATTGCAACTAGGGCAAGAGAAAGGGGAGGTCTCAATCGCAACAAGGGCGAGAGAAAAGAATTAGTGTTAGTTGTTAGTCAAACTCGACAAGACATCGCATCTCGTGCCTACGTATCTCATCTGGACGTGAGAATCAGAGTTGCCGTAGTTCGGCTAAACTATTCCCGTTGGTTTGTGTTTTTTAAGTGGACAACGTCACTGCGCAATCTACCTGATGCTCGACCTTTGGAGACTTACTCACCTGTAGTAGAAGGAGTTAACGTATCCTTAAGAGGGGATAATGTTTGTTTGTGTTTTAGGAAAGCTCAAGCAAGAAAGGAAGTCCTATACGAAGGAACCGTGCTACCTTAATTGACATGCAAACGAGACTACGCGGAGTCTAGCAAACCTAGGGGATACAATCACACCACACAAGCACATACAACATGAAATAAACACACCAACAAGGGGCTCAAACATCAAGGCTAGGTTTTAGTCGAGGGGTCATATCAACCTCAACAAACAAACCACTGGAACTGGGTAGATGGCGCTCTTAACCTTGCCATTGAGGGGCTAAGGTGAAGCAGATGAAAGGTGAGTGAAGATAAGACTTCACAGCTCTTATCCCTGGCCTGGGAGAGCTTAAGACAAGAATGTGTGGGTTCAGAAAGTGGGAACCCTTCTACACATTTGAAACTGACTCAACTGTACAATTGTACAAGATCTTGGGTTTGTATCTGCAATGCATCAACACAGTGGTGTGAGCAAAGCAGATGACACACAGAATAGCAGGGGATAGGTTGCATATCCCTTGGGTTCTGCCAATTGCCTCTTCACTTAGGAGGTCTTTGAATATGTACAGGGACAAATTGTAAACAAACAAAAACATTGCCTCTTAAGGAGGACTTCAGACAGTTGCCTGGCCAAGTAACAGGCCAGGTCTTCCAGACTACATGAAGATTAGAAATATACCTCAATGCAAATTGCTTATACAAGCAAAGCAAAAGTTCACAAGGAACTGAGCAACTAAAAGCACCTGAAATAGTCAAGCAGACATTAGTATGCAACTTCAAAACAAAGCAAAAGGAAACAGATCAACAGTCAATCATAAGCAAGTGAATGTGCAAGGCACAAGGCTCAAGGCATGTGAGCCAAGCCACCTACAAAACAAACAAGTTAATCAAAGATATTCAAGCAAGCTCAATCAAAAAGAATTGGTCTCATTGGTCATTTGTTGGTCAACCTGAAAACATGAGCTCAAAGGTGAGTAACAGGACCACTAGGGCAAGCCTAGGGTCAAAAGAGAATGAAAAAGTTAAAACAGCAAAGGGCAAGTATCCAAAATCATGTTCAAACAATCAAGAAACAAAACCAATTGGGTTCACATTCATATCAATCATCATCATCATTTCATGAACAAATTAGGTCAAAACATGGCATTTAGAAGCTCATAGAAGTCAACAGCAAGACTTGAATCAAAAGCAATTTCAAACATCTCCAAAAATCACCAAATAAATCATGATTAATCATAACACATAGCAGGGTAAGCATGTCAAATTTCATCTCATTTGGACAAGTGGAAGGCAGTCAATGAAAATCAGAAAGGCAAGGCAATTTTGAACATGCTCAAAGAAGTCAACCAAACATGCATCAACTTGAAAAAATCATAAATCAGAGATGGCATAATATAAATGAATGGGACTAAAACCATAGCAAAGCTTAGGGTGTCTAGTAATCTCATGTAAAATTTCGTGTCCATCTAATAAAGTATGAGCATTTCACAAAACAAATGGGCACATGTGTCACAAAAAGTCAACATAGGACCAAACAGGGGACAAAAATCTCAATCAAAATGGAAAATGCCATAAACAATTCCACAAAAAATCACATGTAAACTAGGCATACACAAGCTCAATCATGCAAAAATTCAATCCATTTTGAGGTCAATAGGCATGGCTATGAAAATCAACAAGTTGCACATCAATGGTGTGACACAAATTGTCACACCCTACTTCAAAAAATCACAACTCAAAGACCAGAAATGAGAAATTCATGAACTTTATACCAAAATCACCATGGATGTGTCTAGTTTGTGCACAAAAAATTTCAAAGTCAAAGGATAAAGCATTACTATTTCCCAAATGATTTGGTAAAATGTGCAAAATGTTGATACATGTCACAAACCCTAATGCCAAATAAAAACCAACCATCCAAAAATTCTGGAAAAAATATGACAAAATACTAGAGATCATGATGGAGACAATGCAAAAATTCCCATCAATTTTGGATTAAAAATGAGGATGTTATGATTTTTACAAATTGGTGTATCAAATTGAAATAAACATTGAAAATGACATTAGTTTAATAGGACACATGCCACGGCCGATGGCAATTTTGAAAATACTTGGAGAACTAAACAAAACGCGGCGTTTTGAGCAGAACAATGAAATGTTCTGATTGGTCCGCATGGAGACACAGTGCCATGCACACGAAATTCTGGGAATGGCCATGGAGATTAGGGTTTTACATGTACAGTATCGTCTTCTTCACCATTTCAAATTCGATTCAAAAATTTCCATGCCCAGAAACACAAATTGAACACATCAATCGATTCAGCAAGCATCAAACAACATGAATCCATCACTCATTTTCATTTAAACAGGCCAAGCATTAAGAATCGAGTAAAAACATATTTCAACATCCAAACTTTAAAACAGTATAACTCAAACATCATCCAATCATTTTCAAAACTAAGACTACCATGGAACTCAGCATGCAAAGGCCTCTCTAAATCATGTAATAGTTTGATAAAACAAGGAGGTCGAAATTTTACCAATTTGGAAAGGCAGTTGTAATACAGTTGTTGTTTGGCCAAGTTAAGGTGAAAAAGATGCTCCTCCAGCTCCCCAAAGTTGAATGATGAAGAGGGTTTGGCTTGAGATAGCTTGGAATGACACCAATCTCAAACTGCCATTGATGGTGTCTGAAGAAAACAGTCGAGCTAATGCTGCTACAGATGGTGTGTGATGGTTGAAATAGGCTCCAAATGGTGGTTAGATGATGTAGCAACTATGGCCAGCTCGTGTGCTTCACAATTTTTCAAGGAAAAAGTTCAAAGTGCAAAAATGGAGATTTGAGAGAGTGAGAGAGTTCTGTCTAATTCAGAGGCTGCTAGGGTTTCCAAATGACAGAAAAATGAGTTTATATCTTCTGTTTTAAGTTGGCTTAAGTGGATGCTAAACATGATTTAGTTTAATGAAGCAATTTGCTAAATGGCCACTTTTATTCAAATGGTGAGGTGTAATGGCAAGAGCACGAAAATGGGCTTGTAACACAACCAATTTAACATGTCTGAACATATTTGAATGGCAAAGTGGATTAAAAATGGTTAAATCAAAAGTTCATAATTTCACTTCACTTAAAAATAATTCAAGTGAGTCAAAAAAGGCCATTTGGATCCATGAGGTTTTGGTGCATGAGGGTTACATTTTTGGAAAGAGGAGGTCAAATGTGACTTGTTGGAAAAAACCCCACCAAATTTGGCCAAATGGTTTGAGAGATATGGCCTTTTGAAGTTCAAGAATTTTTGAAAATGATTTGATCATATCTTGCAAACCATACATGGGAATTGAGAGTTCTTGGACTTTTTGGAAATGGGAGAACAAGATATTCAACTTTCATGTTGGGAAAAAATTCATTTGAAGCTTGTATCATGATGTAAGTTTGGGGTCAAGAAGTTTCCATTTTTGGCAGTTAAAATTACAGGTCCAGTTTCTATTTTTGGAAATTTCTGATTTGGCTTCAAATTCTTCAATGATGATGTTTGCCATGATATATGAGGCCTATTTGGACATGAATAAGCTCTCTCAAACCAAATCCCATCATCAAAACCATAAAATCAAACCCAGTTGACCAAGTTTGACTTTTTAGGGTTTCTGACTGATTGTGCATTGACTGATGACCTCTGAGCATCCAATCCTTGACCTAAACACTTCAAATGGATCCCCAAGTCATGTGAACATGTTGGACCAACCCTAGGGCCTTGTCTCAATGGAAATTATACTTGCCTGCTTGATTGACTGATCTCCTGACCAGTTTGACCTAATTCTCCTGATGATCTTGCACTTGGGCAAAAGGGACAATGCAATGCTATGCAGTGGACCATGTTAATGCTATGACCTAATATGAGAATGCATGTACAATGATAGGTGCAAATTTGAGGTGCTACAGCTGCCCCTATTCAATCAGCTGGGAACCCGAACGGATGATAGCAATGGCTGTCAGAGTTTCAGGGTAAACAGGGATTGAATACCAAAGAACCGTAGAAATTTGCACCAACTGGATATAATACAAGAAGAACCATGTCATTTACCGATGACGACTGCAAGTGACAACTTCAGAAAAGCAAAACCATTTACCGATGGTTAACAACTGGAAACTTGATATTTACCGATATCAACTTCAGCGAGACCATTTACCGATGGCTGTTGGGAAAAACAAACTTCTGAAAAGCGAAAACCATTTACCGATGGTTAAAACTTGATATTTACCGATATCAACTTCAGCAAAACCATTTACCGATGGCTGCTGGGAAAACAAACTTCTGAAAAACAAAACCATTTACCGATGGTTAAAAACTGGAAACTTGATATTTACCGATATCAACTTCAGCAAGACCATTTACCGATGGTTGCTGGGAAAACAACTTCTGAAAAGCGAAACCATTTACCGATGGTTAGAAACTGGGAACTTGATATTTACCGATATCAACTTCAACAAGACCATTTACCGATGGTTGCCGGGATCTTGATTTTATTAACAAGAAAACAAAGAATGACCAGACATTTACCGATGACTGGGATGAGACTCAATGTTTACCGACACCGAAAAATGATGTTTACCGACATCAAAAGAAATGACCAGACATTTACCGATGACTGGGGATGAGAAATTTATTGGAGAGACAAACAAATATTCGCAACCGGAAACCAGATAGGACATTTACCGATGACTCTACTGGGGATCTAGCTGGGGAATTATCAGACATTTACCGATGACTGAGATGAGACTCGATGTTTACCGACATCGAAAGATGATGTTTACCGACATCAAAAAATGACCAGACATTTACCGATGACTGGGAGGGGACTCGATGTTTACCGACACCGAAACAATGGTGTTTACCGACACCAAAAATGACCAGACATTTACCGATGACTGGGGGAAAGACTCGATGTTTACCGACACCGAAACAATGGTGTTTACCGACACCAAAAAATGACCAGACATTTACCGATGACTGGGGTGAGACTCGATGTTTACCGACACCGAAACAATGGTGTTTACCGACACCAAAAATGACCAGACATTTACCGATGACTGGGTGAGACTCGATGTTTACCGACACCGAAACAATGGTGTTTACTGACACCAAACAAAGAACACACGCGGGTGTTGACATGACACTTACTGGTATCACAAGAAAGACATCTTAGATATGTCAAGGCAAGGCTGATCGCTTGCTGGGGAGTCTCACTGAGGAGAAACAAAATTCTGTCACCATTGGGTGAGGAAATAAACCTCTGTGGGGATATCAATTCTGAATGCTGTCGAAGCAACTGTAGCAGACTTGCTGTGCTGATGTTGAACAAAAATGATCCGCCTCTGCCGGGGATACGGTCTGATGGGGTTTCGAACACATTGTAGCGGTGTATTCGTCGCTATATGATCTATCGATTAAACCATAAGCTAAGAGATACATTGAAATTTTCGAGTCGCCACCGCACTTTTATTTATCCAAAGGACTGGCTAAAAAGCGAACAAAAGCCTAAGAAGTTTTACACGTAGAAAACTAATAAAAAGATCAGAGATTCTGGGTAAGGGGTAAATTACGCAATGGGAAGGTGTTAGGCACCCACTACGTCCTAGGTACTCCTAGGGAGCCCTTTTCACACTTGTTGTACTAAATTGTTATTTGTTATGACATATGTATTGTGCAAACATGATTGGGATGATGAGAAAAGAATGTACATTTTTTATTGGGTTTGAACGGATGAACCCGCTGCCTACGTACCTTCCATCAAAGGTAAGGATCAAAACGCCGTAGTTCGGCTAAAAGATTTCCAAAAGTTGGTGGATTCAGTTTTAAACACAAGCACTGAGGCTTTTCATTATCAATGGGAGAACACTCGACCAAAACAACATCCACCATGCGAGGATAGCTTCGACGTACTAGAGGGGTTAGCCCTGTTTTCAGTACGGAAGTCTTACTGTCGACTCACTAAGGATAGGCAAGATTTACATCAACCACAAAGATAATTGAAACCTATGGCTAATGCATGAAAAGATTAATGGACAAAGCCAAAACAAGTGAATGAGTGAAGTTAATTGATTGTGATTATGAAAATAGAGTCAAAGTATGATTAAGATTGATTCAAAAGAAGTATTATAAAATGAGTTTGAAAAAGTCAAGGACTTGAGTCCAGGTTTTTAGTTAGAAAACATGAAAATGTTTGCATAACACTTATGTCAAGTTTGAAAGTCAAGAGTGTGAAAAGTCTAGGACATAATGAATGATGAATGGATGAGGATGGATTGTAAAACTTCTTAGAAGGTTCACTTCTTGAAATCATATGGGAGATGATTCAAGTGTGTCCTTTGGAATGCAATGGATAATAGAAAACAAACAAAGATGAAATCCAAAAGGCGGATATCGGATGCCAATCACTGGGCTTATACCAATCTCCTAAAACAGAATGGGATATCAGATGCCACTCAATGGACTTACACTAATCTCCACAGAAGAAAACAAGAAATGGGATATGAAATGTGGAAGTCAACTGCCAATCTGTCTGGACTTAGGTTAAACCCACACATATGATCATAGGAATACCAATGCCACATAGCAGGGACTTACAAGGATCCTCACATACAAGAACTATGCAACATGAGACGATGAGAAAGCAAAAGCCAACTTGCAGGGACTTACAATTGCAATTTCTCATACAATCAAACAAATCAAATTATGATCACAGGAAAACAGATGCCAACTTGCAGGGACTTATAGCTGTATCCTCACATACAAATCAAACAGATCAAATTATGATCATAGGAAAACAGATGCCAACTTGCAGGGACTTATAGCTGTATCCTCACATACAAATCAAACAGATCAAATTATGATCATAGGAAAACAGATGCCAACTTTTAGGGACTTATAACTGTATCCTCACATACACACAAAGCAATGACAGAAGATATGAGTGACCAAAGAGGTCTTGCACTCTATCCTTCCATATCACAGGAGCAAAGGCCAAAAGAGATGGACCTACAATTGTCCTCAATGGGCAAGCAACAATGATAGCATCACAAAAGCAAATGAGATGATCATGCACTAATGGCAATTGATGATGATGATAGACGCATAACATACAGGCAAACAAGTGCACATGAAGCAATCAATCAATCAATGAATATCAAACAGCACACTCTATAGCCAAAACAATGGGGGCTCACACAAGAGGGTTTGACTTTGAAAGTCCACTGTAATAGGTGAAGGTCGCTCTTAACCTTGCCATTGAGAGGCTAAGGTGAAGCAGATGAATAGGAGATGAGGGGTGTGCCTCATTGCTTCTATCTCAGATCAGAGAGAGCATCAAAGAAAGTGTGGGAGTTCAGAAAGTAGGAACTCTCTCCACATTATTGACTCGATTAGATCTTGGGTATTTATCTCAATGCTTCAACCATGTAATGGGAGCAAAGAGAGGACACACTGAATAGTGGGGGATAGATTACTTATCCCTACCTTCCACCAATTGCCTTATTTGAAGGACTTTTCCTGCTTGGGACAAAATTAAACACACACAGGCATTGCCTCTTAAGGAGGACTTCAGACAGTTTGCCCGGTCAAATAACAGACCGGGTCTCCAGACTACATGAAGAAGAAAGGTTTATACCTCAAAGCAAATGCTAAATAGCAAAGCAAGCAAGTTCAGAGAACTTAAGCAACTAAAGTACTTGTTTTTGAAGAAAAAATGAAGACAGTGGTTATTTGAAGGTTTTAAACTCAAGCAGATGTTCTCTTGGCCTTGTAATGATGGAGAATGAAGTATGTTAGCTCAGGAATGCTTGGAGTTGAATGAATCACGATCTGCCATTGGAATAGCTTGGATAAAACAGAGCTTGAAATGATGGTTCCAGCTGGTAAATGATGTTGCCAAAAGCTTCTAAATATTGTGCAAATGAAGAAAACAATGAAGAGGATTCGTGTGTTTTGAAGCTTTTTGGCAGAAAATATGCAAAGTGGAAAAATGCAAGAATGAGAGAGTGTCAATTTCTGTCGTGTGGCTGCAGCTGGCTAGGGTTGGAATCAGCAGAAATGTTGCTTTTATATCTCTGTTTAGCAATGCCTAATCCATGTGTTAAGCTGTTTTGGTTAAATGGAGCTAATTGCAAACTGCTAAGTGTGCACCAAATGAACATGGGGAGGTATGGACTGCCACGAAAATGGGCTTCAAAAGGCTGCAAATAAACAACATGTTTGCTGTTTTTGGTCTGCTGAAGAAATGTTGTACTTTGCTTTGTTTGATGAAACCAATTTGCATATTTGCCAATTTTGCATAAGTGAAAATGGAGGTGCATGATGTACACGAACTGGGCCTCAAACAGGCTGCAAATCACTTAGACAATTGCTGTTTTACATTGGTCATGCATTGCTGAACTTGTTTTACTCTTTTGATTCCAATTTGCAAAAAAATGCCAAGTTTGTATCTTTGGTCAAAATGAGGTATGGTAATGGTATGAACATGATTTAGGGCTTTGAGCAAGTTTCAAATATGATTTAACACATTTCCCAATTGGCCAAATTAAGAAAAAGTCAAAGAATCAAAAAGTCAAAGTTTGGTCAAACTTGGTTTTTAAGTGAAAAAGGTCCAAAAATGCCATTTTGATTGGCAAGGTTTTGATGAATGAAATTTATATTTTTGGAAAGGGGATGAAAAATGTGGTGTGTAGGAAAAAACCCCACCAAATTTGGCCTTATGGTTTGAGAGTTATGGCTTTTTGAAGTTCACAAATTTCTGAAATTGAATTGATCATATCTTGACAACCACACATGGGATTTGAGAGTTCTTGGACTTTTTGAAAATGGGAGAACAAGATCTTCAACTTTCATGTTGGGCAAAAATTCATTTGAAGCTTGTATCATGATGTAAGTTTAAGATCAAGAAGTTTCCATTTTTGGCAGTTGAAATTACAGGTCCACTTTCTATTTCTGGAAATTTTCTGTTTGACTTGATTTTCTTTCATGATGAGGTTTGACATGATAGATGAGGCTTATATAGGCATGAATGAGCTCCTTCAAATCAATTCTATCCATCAAATCATTGATTAAATCAACAGTTGACCAAGTTTGACTTTTCTAGGGTTTTGGGTGACTGAACCTCTTCTGATGAATTCCAAACCCTAATTCCTTGAGAACTTGACTTCAAATGATGTCCCAAGATGTATGAACTCTTGATTATTGATCATGGTGCCCAAATTCTGCAAGAATGGCCACCATCCATTGCTTTGACTGACTGTTGACTGACTTTGACCTAATTGCTGATGATTGCTTCAACTGCAAGCAACAAGGTTAGACTGACAATATTTTTGTACTTTTTGAATGATAAACATATGAAAAGCAAAGATACACAAATGCAAAGTATGCTTGGTGATCAAGAAACAACCCACAAGGCAATCTACCCACTAGGAGGGAAACTAGGGCATGCAATGATCCTTGAGGCCATGATATGATATGATATGGGCCATGAGGGATCTTAGGGCCCAAAATTGGGGTCTTACAGATGCCCCTATTTAAGGTCATTCTAGCCGGAGAAGTGAAGTTTAGAAATCTTCAACTCGACGCGGTAGAATGGGCTTAAATAACAGTTATGAGACAAATTTTGGTCCCTAAGAGACCTCATGATGCAAATGTATGTATGCAAAAGACACAAATTCTGTGGGGAATATGATTCACACAGAAGAAAAGACGATCCATCGGAGTAGTACACTCACCAGGAACAGAGACTCTAACAAGACTCTATGGGGATAATAAAAGAAAAAGAAAGGTGTGAACAAGACACGACTCTAAACTGGGGAAGATAAAACTGACATAACGTGAACAAGACACGACTCTGATTAGGGAAACAGAAAAAACAGACAGGAGAACTCACTGGGGAGTGAAGAACTCACACTGGGGAAAAGAATTCCAAAGGAAAATAAATCCATTGGAGAGACACAAGCTGACTCCTGGGGGGAAGCAACAAAAAGTTCCTCTGAGGGAAGCAACAAAGAAATGAGGTGTTACCAGGCAAGGGTAACAAACTCAGGAGGGAACACCAAGGATACCGGGTTGTAGGTATGTAACAGGTGACCGACCAAAGACGTGAATTGGTGTGTGTTCCAAAACACTCATCATCCTGAAGAGAGCGAAAGCAATCTTGTTTATAGGATGGACAAAAAACGTGAATTGGTGTGTGTTCCAAAACACTCATCATCCTGAAGTGAGCGAATGCAAACTTGTTTATAGGATGGACATTTGATTCTGTAAAGAATGCAAATCTTACTCAGTTGGGGAAACAAACAAAGTGTTCGACAAGAGAGTGCATGAGATATATTATCTATAGCCGTCAAAACGTAGATAATATACTCGCAAGGAAAATTATCCTGAACCGGTTACTGGGTTGTTTATAGGATAAAAATCCGAAGACGTGAATTGGTTTGTGTTCCAAAACACTCATCATCCAAAACACGAATTGGTTAAAGGATGGATATTCAATTCCACAAGGAAAATGAATCTTACTCTGAGGGGAAAACAACAAAAGATTGACCCAAGAGTGAACGAGATATAATATCCATTATCGTCAGAACGTAGATAGAATACTCACAAAGGAAGATTATCCTGAACCGGGTTGTAGGTTGTTTATAGGATAAAATCCGAAATCGTGAATTGGTTTGTGTTCCAAGACACTCATCACCCTGAAGAAAGCTAGAACAACAGACTTGTTTATAGGATGGACATTCGATTCCACAAGGAATGCGAACCTTACTCGACTGGGGAAGATCAACAAAGGACTCCAACCAAAGAGCGCATGAGACATATTATTCATAGCCATCAAAACGTGAATAATATACTCGAAAGGAAAATTATCCTGAACCGGGTTGTAGGTTGTTTATAGGATAAAAATCCGAAATCGTGAATTGGTTTGTGTTCCAAAACACTCATCATCCAAAACACGAATTGGTTAAAGGATGGATATTCGATTCTACAAAGAATACGAATCTTGCTCAGTTGGGGAAAATCAACAAAGGATTCCAACTAAAGAGCGCATGAGAAATATTATTCATTACCGGCAGACCGTGAATAATACACTCGCAAGGAAGATTATCCTGAACCGGTTACTGGGTTGTTTATAGGATAAAATCCGAAAAGAAGGGCATCGGGATACCAGAATAGGTATATAATGATGACCAATAAAAAAGAGCAACAGACATTACCGACAGAAGGGTAAATGAAAGGCGATCTGCTGAGGATAAATTGCGAGCATCCGGCAATTATCGACAGAAGACTAGCTGGGGATGCACTGGTAAACAACCAATGATCCGGGGAACAAATCACTAGCATACGGTGACAAGACCCACTGGGGATAAAATTGCTAGCATACGGCAATTATCCACAAAAGACTTGCTAGGGATATAAGTGCTGATCTGAGCGACTTATACAAGCAAAGGAAAATCAACATCAAAGACTAGATGAAGATAACCACGAAATTAGGGTTTACATCTACCGAATACGGGGTAGAAGACCAAAAACTCCGCGTGGGGATAGAGCAAATCACAAATCCGCACGGGAAACCAAAATAGGGTTTATAACAAACCACAAACTGCTGAAGAGCAGAAAAAATAGGATTTACAACTACCGGGTATGAGGTAGAAAACCAAAACTCTGGCTGGAGAATAAAAGGTGTATAACCACAAATTCTGTCAAGAAAGCCAGGAAAGATAGGACTTACAACTACCGGTTATGAGGGTAGAGGCCCAAAACTCTGGCTGGAGAATAAAAGGTGTATAACCACAAATTCTGTCAAGAAAGCCAGGAAAGATAGGACTTACAACTACCGGTTATGAGGGTAGAGGCCCAAAACTCTGGCTGGAGAATAAAAGGTGTATAACCACAAATTCTGTCAAGAAAGCCAGGAAAGATAGGACTTACAACTACCGGTATGAGGGTAGAGGCCCAAAGACATTCCGCTGGGGAACAACCCACTGGGAAGCACAAGATATCTGACAAATAGCCAATTCGGGAACGATCCGAAAAGACAGACTGAATCAAGACACGTCCTAATGAGGATATAACTCAAATAGGAAAATCCATCCCAATATATGTGTTGGGAGGAAACGGAAGAAACCGTCATCCACGAGGATATATCTCAGTGGGGAACTGCAGAAGGAAAGACAACATTTTCTGCTTATGGGGTTGACTCTATATGGAGAGATTTTAAACACCCGACATCTGCTTGGGGAGATCTGTAAAGAGATCCATATCACCCGTTGCAGGAGACACGACAAACAAAAGATATATGGCAAGAAATGCAACATGAATATCTGAATGTTTATGAGTATGCATGAATATGCGTGATTTATGTTTGATGAATGCTGACAAAACAGACAATTCTAACACAAACAGGTTCAGGAACAAAACGTCCGGTATTATACTTCCAGGGGAAAAACCAGCTGGAGAGCCAGTCTGCGGAGATCTACATGCTGTAAAGCAAAGATCTGCGAGCACTGCTGAAGAAGCAGAGAATCAGAGATATCAGTAGACAACCCAATCAGGGTACAGAAAGTCACAACGGGCGAAACAGCCACCAAGACGAATCTGTAGGGGAACAAGAGAAGTCCCAAAGTATCTGCAGGGGATCCCAGTGTCAATTGAGAAACAAAGGGTGCGTTGCACAAGCACGAACTGCTGTAGAAGCAAATCCAAATATCTCCGCTGGGGGACAACCCACTGAGGGAGAATGATATCATCCAAATAGAATCTAACTACGTAAGCAACTCTACTGGGGGAAATTGTCGGCTACTCTCTTGGGCACAAACCACTGAGGGAGGACAGATCAAACAAATAGATTCTGCAACGAACCACGCCACCTGGGGAGAATACACAGCAAACTGATCACAACAAGTAGATTCTGCAATATAAGCCACTCTACTGGGGATCACAGACAGTCAGGAAATCAATCCATTCACTGGAGGCTAGAGCCATCATCCGACCATATCGGGGATTGGAAGAGTATTCAACAGGCAAAGCTGCCACAATAAACAATCTGCAGACTAAGCTGAGGAAAAGATGATTGAAATACTGGGATATCAACCCAAACAAACATCGAGTAGGAAAATAAATCCTGCTCTGCTGGAGAGAAAAACTCTGATGGAGAGATAGCAGCAATTCCGCAGACGACTTCGCCGGGGAAAAGGTAAAGTACCGGGTATCAAACCACTGACTTACCGAATCTTCAAAAGAAAGCGATCATGCTGAGGAAACAGACAGTTCCGCTGGCACACTGCATGGGGAAAAAGCGGTAACAACTCCACTTGCAACCCTGGTGGGGATGTTGATAACAGTTCTACTCGCGACTCAGAGGGGAGTATCAATCAATCAGCTATACTCATGACTGCGCTGAGGAGACAAATAAAGTCTGGGGCATACGACCCACTGGAGAAAGTAACGGGGCACCAGGATGATAAACCATCAACCACTGAAACTTCTATAAGGAAAACACCCATGCGGGGAAAACTGCTGCTGGATAAAATGAAATCTTCAACAACACTCTGCTTGCGATTATACTGGGGAACAGCCCCAACAACAACTCTGTCTGAAGAACAACCTCAACAAAGATCTGAAGAAAGAAGATACCACCAAATCAGAAATGTGAACAAATGTCTTACCTGTTGGGAATCATGCCACCCTCGGGAGAGCACTGAGATATTCTTGAGTATCCTTTCAATCTTGTGAATGTTCACTTTGTTTAAAACAAAAATTTTGAAAAAAAAAAAAGATTTGTTTAAAACAATGACATTTTATCAATTTAAAACATGCAAAACATTTGTTGAATTGAAACAAATAAGAGTGCAAATAATTGGATAAAAAGCTCAAATTGATTTGATGGAATGGTAGTCTGCAAATGGCAAGACTCCATAGATCTGCACAAATTTGAAATCAGTGATATATATTGGAAGAGGGCTACATTGAACATAATGATCCTTTCTCTACCAATTTGAATCTCGATGTATCCGAAGCTTCGGTTGACGACGAATCGAGAATCTTCTGACGAAATGACGACTGATGAACCAGAAAGTCTTGTCAGGATGCAGTTACTTGCCAAATCCCTAAATTTTGCCTAGATTGCCCCAGAGTGAGGTACTCAATCTAACGGGATGCAAATATATCTCTTTTTTCAAGTCTCTAATTTTTGCCTGGATTACCCTTGCGGGTTCTCCACCGAGACGCTCATTTTTGCCTAAGCCGCCCTTTCGGGTTTTCAACTTAGCGAGCAATTCTGTTTTTCATTCTCTTTTGTTTTTTTCTTTGCATATACTCTTTTTTTTTAGGCAAAGTATCTCTTTACTGCATCTGAATTCACAGGACGAGTGAAATCCTCCCCATCCATTGTTGTAAGCATCAAAGCACCGCCTGAAAAGGCTCTCTTAACAACGTATGGACCCTCGTAGTTTGGAGTCCACTTGCCCCTGGAATCGGGCGCGAAAGACAAAACTTTCTTGAGCACGAGGTCACCTTCACGGAACACACGAGGCTTGACCTTCTTGTCGAATGCTTTCTTCATTCTCTGTTGATATAACTGACCATGGCACATGGCAGTTAAACGCTTCTCTTCAATTAAATTCAGCTGGTCATAACGACTCTGAATCCATTCAGCATCAGTCAACTTGGCTTCCATCAAGACTCGCATTGACGGGATCTCCACCTCTACTGGGAGAACGGCTTCCATGCCATAAACAAGAGAGAAAGGGGTTGCCCCTGTTGAAGTGCGTACAGACGTACGATATCCATGCAAAGCAAATGGCAGCATCTCATGCCAATCTTTGTATGTGACAGTCATCTTCTGGATAATTCTCTTGATATTCTTATTAGCAGCTTCAACAACCCCATTCATCTTAGGTCTGTAAGGAGAGGAATTATGGTGTGTAATTTTGAATTCAGCGCACAACTCGTCCATCATCTTGTTATTCAGATTGGATCCATTATCAGTAATGATCCTTTCTGGCACACCATAACGGCAAATCAGCTGATTCTTGATAAACTTCACAACCACCTGTCTGGTTACATTCGCGTACGACGCGGCTTCAACCCATTTGGTGAAGTAATCAATGGCTACGAGAATGAAACGATGTCCGTTGGACGCTTTCGGCTCAATCATGCCGATCATGTCGATTCCCCACATAGAGAAAGGCCATGGTGATGAAATCACATTCAGGAGTGTCGGAGGAATATGAATCTTATCCGCATAAATTTGACACTTGTGACATTTCTTCACATACTTGCAACAGTCAGACTCCATTGTCAGCCAATAGTAGCCTGCTCTCAATATTTTCTTAGCCATGGCATGTCCATTGGAATGAGTACCAAATGAACCCTCATGGACCTCAGTCATCAACAGGTTTGCTTCGTGTCTATCCACGCATCTGAGCAAAACCATATCAAAATTTCTCTTGTACAGCACTTCACCACTGAGGTAGAAACTGCCTGACAACCTTCTCAAAGTTTTCCTATCTTTCACAGATGCCCCAGGCGGGTAGACCTGGTTCTGGAGGAAATTTTTGATATCAAAATACCAAGGCTTGTCATCTTTCACTTCTTCAATTGCAAATATGTGAGCGGGTCTGTCCAAGCGCATCACAGTAATGTTGGGGACATCATTCCACCATCTGACAACTATCATGGAAGCAAGCGTAGCAAGGGCATCTGCCATCCGATTATCCTCTCGAGGAATATGATAAAATTCAACTTCTGTAAAGAAAGTTGAAATTCTCCTTGCATAATCTCTGTACGGAATGAGACCTGGTTGATTCGTCTCCCATTCACCTTTGATCTGATTGATGACCAAAGCTGAATCACCATAGACATCAAGATATTTGATCCTCAAATCAATGCATTCTTCAAGTCCCATAATACAGGCTTCATACTCCGCCATGTTATTCGTGCATTTGAAAGTTAGCCTTGCTGTAAATGGAATGTGCGATCCTTGGGGATTAATGATTACTGCCCCAATTCCATTCCCATATTGATTAACAGCGCCATCAAACACCATCGTCCATCTGGAACCAGGTTCTGGACCTTCATCAAGTGTAGGCTCATCGCAATCTTTCATTTTCAAATACAGAATTTCCTCGTCAGGGAAATCATACTGAATAGACTGATGATCTTCAATTGGCTGGTGCGCTAAATGGTCAGCCAAGATACTACCTTTGATAGCTTTCTGAGCTCGATACTCGATATCATACTCGGACAACAACATCTGCCAACGGGCAATCCTCCCAGTTAAAGCAGGCTTCTCGAAGATATACTTAATCGGATCCATTCTGGATATCAACCAAGTTGTATGATTTATCATGTACTGGCGCAAACGCTTAGCTGCCCAAGCTAAAGCACAACACGTCTTCTCAAGCATAGAGTACCGAGACTCACAATCAGTAAACTTCTTACTGAGGTAGTATATAGCAAACTCCTTCTTCCCTGATTCATCTTGTTGACCGAGTACACAACCCATCGAGTCTTCAAGAACTGTTAAGTACATAATCAGAGGTCTTCCTTCCACAGGCGGAGACAAAATCGGAGGTTCAGACAGATAATCTTTGATACTGTCGAAAGCTTTCTGGCAATCTTCGGTCCAATCATGAGACTGATCTTTCCGGAGGAGCTTGAATATCGGCGCACATGTGGCAGTCATGTGGGATATAAATCTGGAAATGTAGTTCAAGCGGCCAAGAAAACCTCGGACTTGCTTCTCAGTTTTGGGTGCGGGCATCTCTTGTATTGCTTTGACCTTTGCAGGATCAACCTCAATACCTCTTTTACTTACCACAAAACCCAACAACTTGCCGGAACGGACTCCAAAAGTACATTTGTTCGGATTCAGACGAAGCTGGAACTTCCTCAAACGCTGAAAAAGCTTCAACAAATGCTCAATATGCTCAACTTCCGTTCGGGACTTAGCAATCATATCATCAACATAGACTTCTATCTCCTTGTGCATCATATCATGAAACAAGGTAGTCATAGCTCGTTGATACGTGGCTCCGGCGTTCTTCAAACCGAAGGGCATCACTCGATAACAGAATGTTCCCCAAGGTGTGATGAATGTTGTCTTCTCCATATCCTCTGGTGCCATCTTGATTTGATTATATCCGGAAAATCCGTCCATAAAGGAAAAGACTTTGAATTTAGCTGTATTGTCTACCAACATGTCAATGTGTGGTAGAGGAAAATCGTCTTTTGGGCTAGCTTTATTCAAATCTCTATAATCAACGCACATACGGACTTTTCCGTCCTTCTTAGGAACAGGCACAATGTTGGCCACCCATAGAGGATATGTCGAAGTCACCAGAAACCCCGCATCAATTTGCTTCTGAACTTCCTCTTTGATCTTTACTGCCATATCTGGATGAGTTCTTCTGAGCTTCTGCTTCACAGGCACGCACTCAGGCTTCAAAGGCAGGAAATGTTGCACAATATCTGTATCTAAACCCGGCATGTCTTCATAGGACCAAGCGAAGATATCTGAATATTCTCGTAGCAAGTTGATCAAATCTTCTTTAACAGACCCTTCAAGAAGTGCCCCAATCTTCACCAGGCGAACACAATCTTCAGACCCCAAGTTGATTGTTTCCAAATCTTCGAGATGCGGCTGAATGATCTTCTCTTCGTGCTCAAGGAGACGGGTGATCTCATCAGGGATCTCCTCAACGTCATCTTCCTCTGCCTCAAATACAGGGAATTCAAAATTGGGAGATGGCGTTGGATCATTATGTTCAATGGGTTTTAGGATCAACCTGCATAATGATTTTGGTTAAGAAAAACTTCAGAATTTAAACAAGCAAATCATTATGCAGATGAAAAAAATGTTGCTTTTTGTTTTTGTTTTTATGGTTTTTTGTGATCACTGATTTCATAAAGAAAAGCAAAAAGTGAAAACAAAGGGAAAACAAATGTTTAACAATGCAAAAATTGAATGAAAATATCATTGTATATATGCTTTGCCAACAATGTCATCACTTCTCCTTTTGGCATGGGAGAAGGGTTTTAAACAAAATGAACAATTACTCTGATCTATGGATGACTGTAGGAACATCTACAGCGACCCAATTGTGGCAGACACCACCAGGAATAACAAAATTGTTCAGATCTTCTGCATCTTCTTCTTCAATGATAGCGGCAGCTTCCTCTTCTGCAGGTTGATCAGCATGGATGAATCCTCCACTCGTGAACAGACCTTGCTCATTGCATGCCCCAGAACCATAGCCAATGCCAGCCCGGGATCGATTATCTTCAAGTTCAAGCACTTTCCCTAATCCAGCAACTGCACCACATTCAATGGCCAGCTTCGCATCTCGGTAGGAAGTGAATGAAGGAGACTTCTTCTCGATTGGTTTATCAATAGATAAAGCTTGAAACTGAGTTCCAACTTCATCCTCTGCGTCAATGTACGAGAAAGAAGACAGATGACTGACCAGGAGAGCCTTTTCTCCCCCTACTACAACCAATTTCTTATTTTTGACAAACTTCAGCTTTTGGTGTAGGGTGGATGTCACGGCGCCAGCCTCGTGAATCCATGGTCTGCCTAAGAGACAGCTGTATGATGGGTGAATATCCATTACTTGAAAAGTAACTTGGAAATCACTTGGTCCAATCTTGATTGGGAGGTCCACTTCCCCAATCACGGTCTTACGCGACCCATCAAAAGCTTTCACAACAACCCCACTCTGCCTCATAGAAGGACCTTGATATGACAGACGAGAGAGTGTGGATTTTGGCAATACGTTCAGAGATGATCCAGTGTCCACCAGTACATTGGACATTGCATCAGATTTGCAATTCATTGATATGTGTAAAGCCATGTTGTGGTCTCTTCCCTCCTCAGGGAGATCAGCGTCACAAAAGCTCAGAGTGTTGCAAGCGGTAATGTTTGCAACAATGCTATCAAATTGTTCCAGGGTGACGTCGTGATCAACATATGCCAGGTCCAAGACTTTCTGCAGAGACTCCCGATGAGGCTTCGAATTCAGCAATAGAGAAAGAATAGAAATCTTGGAGGGCGTGTGTAGAAGCTGGTCTACAATATTGTACTCACTCTTTCTGATGAGCCTCAGCATCTCATCAGATTCTTCATCAATAATGCCACTCGGGCCACTTGAAGAAACAGGAGTCTTTTGTACGGATGAGGAGGGTTTGGCGACATCAAGTGCCGGATTCTGAACATTCACAGCAGTCCCTACAGGGCGCTCAACAGTATCAGAAGGAACAGCCTTAGCAGGCGCAGAAAAGACACGACCACTGCGGGTCAACCCACTAACATCAGCAATAGTGGTCACGGAAGTAGACGGCAGAGGTACCTCAACCCCATCCTGGACAGCAACAGGATTATATCTGAAAGGTACAGCCTTATCAGATGAATAGGGCACAGGGCCAGCTGGTTTGATAATCAGAGAAGGGGAAGCCTTGGGCTTGTTGCTATTATAACGAATAACAACGGGCTCTGGTAGTTTGAACACTGGCGATATGACGCTCACTTCGGGCTCAATTACATTCACATTGCGATTCTGAAGAATCTCAATGGTACCTTCATTCAACATCTTCTGAAGTTCCTTGCGAACTTGGTCACAACCCAAGCGATTGACCGAGCAAACGCGGCACTTGTCGTGGTTATGCTCCAAATAACTGTGCTGACACAGCATTCTATGTAAATCAACCAACGACTGCCGGATATGACTGATGTACTTAACCTTGTAATTCCCAAGGTCTTCCTGGATCATGTTCACAGATTTTCCATGCGAAGGCAATGGGTTCCTGGTGACATTCGGGTTGGAGTCTTCGAAACTCAGAATTCCGCTTCTCATAAGGTCTTGAACCTTAGTCTTCAGCTGGAAACAATTTTCAATATCATGGCCCGGAGCGCCAGAATGATAGACACAGTGCTGGTCAGGCTTATACCACCACTGAGGGTTGGCCGGTATAGCCGGAGGATCTCTTGGAGTAATCAGCTTCCGCTCTATCAGAGAGGGATATAACTCCGCATACGACATAGGAATCGGATCGAAACTGATCTTCTTCCTTTCATAACCCGCGTTTGCCTGATTACTTGTATTCCCACGAGGCTGGTAAGCCTGTTGCTGTGGACGAGATTGTTGATACTGGGGTTGCTGATATTGTTGTTGATGCTGATACTGTTGAGGTTGATATTGCTGACGTTGAGGAGTGTTGTTCTTGAAAACAGGCGCTACGTGAGCCACCTGGTGCTGATGACCGGAATGTCGTGCAGGCTTCCTCTGAACAGAGGGTCTTCGATGCTTTGGCTGAGACTGCACAGCATGCGCTTCACCTTCTTTCCTCTTAAACGCTCCATATCGTTTAGAGGAAGAACCATCATCTTTGCCAACCGTCCTTCGCGGACACCTTCTTCAAGACGCATCCCCATATTCACCATCTCGGTGAAGTCAGAGGGAGCGCTTGCCACCATTCTCTCATAGTAAAATGACCCAAGAGTCTTCAGAAAGATCTTGGTCATCTCTTTCTCTTCTAATGGTGGAGTGATTTGAGCTGCCAGCTCACGCCATCTCTGGGCGTACTCCTTGAACGATTCCTTGTCCTTTTGTGACATAGACCTGAGTTGATCTCTGTCAGGCGCCATGTCAACGTTGTATTTATATTGCTTGACGAAAGCTTCGCCAAGATCATTGAAAGAGCGGATGTTGGCACTGTCTAGACTCATGTACCAACGGAGAGCAGCACCAGACAAACTGTCTTGGAAGTAGTGGATCAAGAGTTGATCGTTGTCGGTCTGCGTGGACATCTTTCTGGCATACATGACCAAGTGTGCCAAAGGACAAGTGTTCCCTTTATATTTTTCAAAGTCTGGGACCTTGAATTTAACAGGTATCTTAACACCGGGAACTAGACAAAGTTCGGCTGCTGACTTGCCGAAGAGATCTTTGCCTCTAAGAGTTCTCAATTCCTTTCTCAGCTCGAGGAATTGATCGTTCATTGCATGCATCTTTTCGTGAACATCTGAGCCCTCAGAAGCTTCAGAGTGATAGATGGTGTCGTCTACCCTAGGCATGGTATGCACGACAGGAGGAACGGGTACAGGGACCGGGCTAGATGCCGGCATTTGAGCAAATGTAGGAGCTGGCAGGTCAGGCATGAAGCCAGGAGGCATCCCCCAAGGAAAACCGGGAGGCATGGCATTAGGCTGATGGGCACTAACAGGCACCGTTGAAGTAGCTACCTCTGATATAACCGTCCGCTGAACCGGAGTTGCTGGCTGTTGAGCAGGCTGATTCTGGGCAGCAAGAAGTTGCTCCATCAAAGCGCCAAGTCTGGCGACTTCATCTCTCAGACTCTGGTTCTCTTGTTCCAACTGCTCCATAATCCTTGCAGAGTTGACCCTTGTATAATACCGGTGAGTCAGCTTGTCTTCAAAATAAATGAAGAGCAAAGGTTAGAACCGGAAGACCAGAAACAAAGGGGTACCTGTTTATGCAAGAATGATGCATGAAATGCTTTGTGCAAATGCTTTGTTTTCAAGGAAACCTTTAGGGTACATTTGCAATATTTTGAATATTAAACATTTTGATTGCTCATGGAAAATATTTCTTTTAATATATCAAAACAAAGAAATACAGCATTTTTGATTTAATTATTACAAAGAGAAAAGGTAAATGACATCCTATGGATCCCTATTAGCTCGGGATGCTGGAAGACGAGAAGTGCACAACTTCTTGATCTCTCTCTCATAGGCAGCCTCCATATCAGCTTTCTCTTTCGCAAGTCGATCATACTTCCTCTTCCATAATTTGGATGACTGAGGAAGCAGAGAAGTCCAAGTGTCGTTCGGGTCGTCGATCACTCGGTGCTCGAGAAATTCAATCATAGCATCTTTCTCCTTGAGCTGCTGCAGCAATTCCTCTCTCTCGCGGATCCAGGCACGCGAAAGGTCTTCTTCTCTCAACTCCTCTACACGTTGGGTAGGGAGGGTTGAAGGCCCAGCCACATCCAACAGTGTAGGTCTTGGATGATCATATGGCATCAAGTAGGTGGCAGCCCTCTGTCTGACCCAAGAGGTGTATGGCTCCAAAGCAATGCAGTTCTTTGGGCCCAACTCATTCCTACTCTTCTTACGGATATTGCGCCATGCACGGACAAATCTGGCTTTCAGGCCTTGGGGATCTTTACCCTCCTGAAAGAACACACCTTCTAACAGAATGTTATTAGGCTTATCCTTTAGGGGGAACCCAAGCTGACGACGTGCAAGAATAGGATTGTAGGTAATCCCACCACATGTACCAAGAAGAGGCACGTTAGGGAATTCCCCACAATAATCGATGATCTGAACGGTATCATACACGCGATCATACCAGGTGATGTCATCATTGGTGAGAGACATGAGTCTCTGAGACCACCGTAGACATCCCTTGTTCTCCTTGAAAGCAACTGTCTGCGGCAAGTGCGAAATAAACCACTTGTACAGCAGAGGTAGACAGCAGACAATGACTCCTCCATTCTTCATATTCCTCAGGTGCAAGGAGACATATGCATCACCCAACAAAGTCGGAACTGGATTAAGGACTGCAAAGATCCTAATGGCATCCATGTCCACGAACTTGTCGAAGTTGGGAAACAGCACCAATCCATAGATGAGCAGCACAAATAGAGCCTCAAAGGCATCCTCACTCATGGCCTTCCCATAAAAGGTAGCTTGGGCAATGAGGAACTCGGAAGGAAAACCTTGAATTCCGCCTTTGGTAATAAGATTAGCTCTAATCAGATCTTCATCTATATGCAACAAGCTGGAAATCTCTCGAGCAGACAGAATACTCTCTAAGCCACTGAACGGCACCTGATCCAAAATCGGTATCCCAATAGGGTGAGAGTATTCTTCCAAAGTCGGCAACAGCTGGAAGTCCGGAAATAAGAAGCAATGATAGAGCGGATCATAGAACTGAGCAAGAGTGCTCATCAATCCCTCATCCACCTGAGTAGTCAGCAGCGGCAGAAGCTTCCCATATCGAGCTTTGAA
Source organism: Lathyrus oleraceus (assembly GCF_024323335.1). Taxonomy (NCBI): domain Eukaryota; kingdom Viridiplantae; phylum Streptophyta; class Magnoliopsida; order Fabales; family Fabaceae; genus Lathyrus; species Lathyrus oleraceus. Next base: position 120,278,353 of record NC_066579.1, read on the forward strand.
ACCCAAGGGATCTAATACATATGATGTCAGATTCCTTAACTCTTTTACATCAGGCTGCTTGAAGCTGTATTTCTTTGTATACCTTTTCGGTCTTTCCATGTCTGAAAATTTTGCAAATAACCCTTTAAGTTCCTTGAAAATTTTCTCTTTCTATGACATGAATGCGGATGAATGCGTGAATGTATGAATGCAACAAACACACTCAAGGATCAATCAAAGCACACCAAACAAAGGTCGTGGGAAAGCTCTATGTATCCTTAATATCAATCATCCATTTTGGTGGATTTAGGTTTTCACCTTATCGACACCCAAGTTCCATTGATATTAACGGTACATGAACCGGTTCAGACATTCTTAATATCAACCAGCCGCTTTGATGGATTTTAGGTTTTACACCTGATCCGGGATCCATTGATATTAACAATGTTTGAACGACTCAACCACGAATCATGGGTTTGTTGAGAGTCACGAGCATGGAGTCTCGGTTAAGAACCGCCCAAAGGGAGTGTACTAGAGTTTAAACCTGCCAGACATGTTCTACCAGAGGTTCCCATAATCATCGTTCCATCTTTCGAATATTATCGGAGGAATGAATACTCGTATTCCAAGAATATTCTCAAGAGAAACTCTTATGAGTGTAGTATCGCGTAACAATCGTATCAGAACTGACATCTGAACGACCTCCGCACTACGGTCCTAAAAATAGGCCAAGATGGGTTTGGTAAACTAAGGTCCTTGGCTTCTGCGGAACATGATTGAAAGAATAATGCCTAACCACAAATAACTTGTGTGACATTATTAGTTCAACATGACCTCCACCAAGTGAATGGTCTCGCAAGTCAACTGGCTAAGGACTACTCCACACCAGTCGACAAGACTATGCCATTCTCCTATCCTAGAGTGCACTCGAGTTCGGGTATAGAACTCATCTCACAGATCACCAAAGCAAACAGCAAATGTATATCAAGCAATTCACACATTACAATCAATACAGTTATCCCAAATTGTACAAAAATATGTCAAATGACAAATAATAATATAGCACAACAAGGGTGAAAAGTAGGCAATACCACCAGGGATTCTGGTTGTTGATGTCCCCAGCAGAGTCGCCACTTTTCTGTAGCGGTGTATTCGTCGCTATATGATCTATCGATTAAACCATAAGCTAAGAGATACATTGAAATTTTCGAGTCGCCACCGCACTTTTATTTATCCAAAGGACTGGCTAAAAAGCGAACAAAAGCCTAAGAAGTTTTACACGTAGAAAACTAATAAAAAGATCAGAGATTCTGGGTAAGGGGTAAATTACGCAATGGGAAGGTGTTAGGCACCCACTACGTCCTAGGTACTCCTAGGGAGCCCTTTTCACACTTGTTGTACTAAATTGTTATTTGTTATGACATATGTATTGTGCAAACATGATTGGGATGATGAGAAAAGAATGTACATTTTTTATTGGGTTTGAACGGATGAACCCGCTGCCTACGTACCTTCCATCAAAGGTAAGGATCAAAACGCCGTAGTTCGGCTAAAAGATTTCCAAAAGTTGGTGGATTCAGTTTTAAACACAAGCACTGAGGCTTTTCATTATCAATGGGAGAACACTCGACCAAAACAACATCCACCATGCGAGGATAGCTTCGACGTACTAGAGGGGTTAGCCCTGTTTTCAGTACGGAAGTCTTACTGTCGACTCACTAAGGATAGGCAAGATTTACATCAACCACAAAGATAATTGAAACCTATGGCTAATGCATGAAAAGATTAATGGACAAAGCCAAAACAAGTGAATGAGTGAAGTTAATTGATTGTGATTATGAAAATAGAGTCAAAGTATGATTAAGATTGATTCAAAAGAAGTATTATGAAATGAGTTTGAAAAAGTCAAGGACTTGAGTCCAGGTTTTTAGTTAGAAAACATGAAAATGTTTGCATAACACTTATGTCAAGTTTGAAAGTCAAGAGTGTGAAAAGTCTAGGACATAATGAATGATGAATGGATGAGGATGGATTGTAAAACTTCTTAGAAGGTTCACTTCTTGAAATCATATGGGAGATGATTCAAGTGTGTCCTTTGGAATGCAATGGATAATAGAAAACAAACAAAGATGAAATCCAAAAGGCGGATATCGGATGCCAATCACTGGGCTTATACCAATCTCCTAAAACAGAATGGGATATCAGATGCCACTCAATGGACTTACACTAATCTCCACAGAAGAAAACAAGAAATGGGATATGAAATGTGGAAGTCAACTGCCAATCTGTCTGGACTTAGGTTAAACCCACACATATGATCATAGGAATACCAATGCCACATAGCAGGGACTTACAAGGATCCTCACATACAAGAACTATGCAACATGAGACGATGAGAAAGCAAAAGCCAACTTGCAGGGACTTACAATTGCAATTTCTCATACAATCAAACAAATCAAATTATGATCACAGGAAAACAGATGCCAACTTGCAGGGACTTATAGCTGTATCCTCACATACAAATCAAACAGATCAAATTATGATCATAGGAAAACAGATGCCAACTTGCAGGGACTTATAGCTGTATCCTCACATACAAATCAAACAGATCAAATTATGATCATAGGAAAACAGATGCCAACTTGCAGGGACTTATAACTGTATCCTCACATACACACAAAGCAATGACAGAAGATATGAGTGACCAAAAAGGTCTTGCACTCTATCCTTCCATATCACAGGAGCAAAGGCCAAAAGAGATGGACCTACAATTGTCCTCAATGGGCAAGCAACAATGATAGCATCACAAAAGCAAATGAGATGATCATGCACTAATGGCAATTGATGATGATGATAGACGCATAACATACAGGCAAACAAGTGCACATGAAGCAATCAATCAATCAATGAATATCAAACAGCACACTCTATAGCCAAAACAATGGGGGCTCACATAAGAGGGTTTGACTTTGAAAGTCCACTGTAATAGGTGAAGGTCGCTCTTAACCTTGCCATTGAGAGGCTAAGGTGAAGCAGATGAATAGGAGATGAGGGGTGTGCCTCATTGCTTCTATCTCAGATCAGAGAGAGCATCAAAGAAAGTGTGGGAGTTCAGAAAGTAGGAACTCTCTCCACATTATTGACTCGATTAGATCTTGGGTATTTATCTCAATGCTTCAACCATGTAATGGGAGCAAAGAGAGGACACACTGAATAGTGGGGGATAGATTACTTATCCCTACCTTCCACCAATTGCCTTATTTGAAGGACTTTTCCTGCTTGGGACAAAATTAAACACACACAGGCATTGCCTCTTAAGGAGGACTTCAGACAGTTTGCCCGGTCAAATAACAGACCGGGTCTCCAGACTACATGAAGAAGAAAGGTTTATACCTCAAAGCAAATGCTAAATAGCAAAGCAAGCAAGTTCAGAGAACTTAAGCAACTAAAGTACTTGTTTTTGAAGAAAAAATGAAGACAGTGGTTATTTGAAGGTTTTAAACTCAAGCAGATGTTCTCTTGGCCTTGCAATGATGGAGAATGAAGTATGTTAGCTCAGGAATGCTTGGAGTTGAATGAATCACGATCTGCCATTGGAATAGCTTGGATAAAACAGAGCTTGAAATGATGGTTCCAGCTGGTAAATGATGTTGCCAAAAGCTTCTAAATATTGTGCAAATGAAGAAAACAATGAAGAGGATTCGTGTGTTTTGAAGCTTTTTGGCAGAAAATATGCAAAGTGGAAAAATGCAAGAATGAGAGAGTGTCAATTTCTGTCGTGTGGCTGCAGCTGGCTAGGGTTGGAATCAGCAGAAATGTTGCTTTTATATCTCTGTTTAGCAATGCCTAATCCATGTGTTAAGCTGTTTTGGTTAAATGGAGCTAATTGCAAATTGCTAAGTGTGCACCAAATGAACATGGGGAGGTATGGACTGCCACGAAAATGGGCTTCAAAAGGCTGCAAATAAACAACATGTTTGCTGTTTTTGGTCTGCTGAAGAAATGTTGTACTTTGCTTTGTTTGATGAAACCAATTTGCATATTTGCCAATTTTGCATAAGTGAAAATGGAGGTGCATGCTGTACACGAACTGGGCCTCAAACAGGCTGCAAATCACTTAGACAATTGCTGTTTTACATTGGTCATGCATTGCTGAACTTGTTTTACTCTTTTGATTCCAATTTGCAAAAAAATGCCAAGTTTGTATCTTTGGTCAAAATGAGGTATGGTAATGGTATGAACATGATTTAGGGCTTTGAGCAAGTTTCAAATATGATTTAACACATTTCCCAATTGGCCAAATTAAGAAAAAGTCAAAGAATCAAAAAGTCAAAGTTTGGTCAAACTTGGTTTTTAAGTGAAAAAGGTCCAAAAATGCCATTTTGATTGGCAAGGTTTTGATGAATGAAATTTATATTTTTGGAAAGGGGATGAAAAATGTGGTGTGTAGGAAAAAACCCCACCAAATTTGGCCTTATGGTTTGAGAGTTATGGCTTTTTGAAGTTCACAAATTTCTGAAATTGAATTGATCATATCTTGACAACCACACATGGGATTTGAGAGTTCTTGGACTTTTTGAAAATGGGAGAACAAGATCTTCAACTTTCATGTTGGGCAAAAATTCATTTGAAGCTTGTATCATGATGTAAGTTTAAGATCAAGAAGTTTCCATTTTTGGCAGTTGAAATTACAGGTCCACTTTCTATTTCTGGAAATTTTCTGTTTGACTTGATTTTCTTTCATGATGAGGTTTGACATGATAGATGAGGCTTATATAGGCATGAATGAGCTCCTTCAAATCAATTCTATCCATCAAATCATTGATTAAATCAACAGTTGACCAAGTTTGACTTTTCTAGGGTTTTGGGTGACTGAACCTCTTCTGATGAATTCCAAACCCTAATTCCTTGAGAACTTGACTTCAAATGATGTCCCAAGATGTATGAACTCTTGATTATTGATCATGGTGCCCAAATTCTGCAAGAATGGCCACCATCCATTGCTTTGACTGACTGTTGACTGACTTTGACCTAATTGCTGATGATTGCTTCAACTGCAAGCAACAAGGTTAGACTGACAATATTTTTGTACTTTTTGAATGATAAACATATGAAAAGCAAAGATACACAAATGCAAAGTATGCTTGGTGATCAAGAAACAACCCACAAGGCAATCTACCCACTAGGAGGGAAACTAGGGCATGCAATGATCCTTGAGGCCATGATATGATATGATATGGGCCATGAGGGATCTTAGGGCCCAAAATTGGGGTCTTACACACATGAATGCATATGTTTGAATTTTTCTATGGCGTAATGCTCCATATGGAATGGAAATGCTACGCGATTTGAGGATGCAATGATTACTACATGCAAGATGCAAAATGATGAGAACTCCGCTAGGAATACACAGGACGACTGTGCTGAGAAATCTTCAATACAATTCCGCTGGGGGAAAAATGAGGAAACTGCCGGGGAACCATCCATACAAATCCACTAAGGGAAGACAAGGCAACTCGTTGGGGAGTAAGCAAACCACTTGCTACAGACAAAAGTAAATTGCTGGGGATATCCCAATCAATTCACAAGTAAGCCAAACTCCGCTTGGGGAAATAACTGCTCCGCTGGGGAAATAAACCGGGCAACTCTCTAGGGATAAGGCTCATACAAACCTCAGATACGATAAACTCTGCTTTGGGGAATAACTGTTACTTAGCCGGGGCCGACCCACATAATTCACAGGTAGAATCAACTCAGCTGGGGATGCAGGTATCGACCTGCTATGGAAACTCGTCCAATCCACTGGTAGGATGAACTCTGCTGGAGAAATGATTGCTTCGCTAGGGAAGACTTAACCAATCCATAGCTAGGAAAAATAGCTTCATTCGGGGAAATAGCTGCTGGGGAATGCTCACAGGTGACGACCTGTATAACGGAACAACATATGCCCCAGGGGATACGTGGACAAGATACGCTCAAGTGTCCTCAACATTCAAAATGATTTTCAAATGTTTTAATCTTTCTGCACGTTATTGTTTAGCCTTCATGTTTTTAGATGCAATGTTTATCAAAAATTCGGACGTTTTTGCAAACAAAACAGTAAAAGTAAAAACAGGAGAGCAATTTATCTGAATAACGACTTTTATTGATTGAAAATGTGCCTGAAAAGGCAAATACATTGGGAAGCAATTCCTAGGAAGAGGTAATTGCGCACAAGAGGAAAATAAACTATCCTAATGGCAATGTGAATACGGCATCCACTGTTTCCCAACTCTGTTATAACTCATAGATCATCAGTTTCCTCCCAACTCCTTGCTTTCTGAGAAGACTGACTGGACCGATCACATCCTTCGAGATGGCAGCTGACAAAGCATGATGAAGTACAGATAACTCAGACTGTAGTCTTCGCTTTAATCCCTCTTTTGGCTGGATCGCCCTTTCGGGTTTTCAATCCACCGGGATACCCATTTTTGCCTAAGCCGCCCTTGCGGGTTTTCGACTTACCGGGTGTACAATTTTTCATTTTTATCCCTAATTTTTGCCCGAACCTTTTTGTTTCTGGTTTTTTTTTTTGGTTCGCCGGGATGCCCATTTTTGCCTGGACTCTTTTATTCTTTTTGTCCAGCGGGTCTATTTATACGAAGTATCTTTTGACTACGTCTGAGTTAACAGGGGACGGAAAATCTTCACCATCCATAGTTGTAAGCATCAAGGCTCCACCGGAGAAGACCTTCTTCACAACATATGGACCTTCGTAATTAGGAGTCCACTTGCCCCTGTTATCGGTACCGGGAGGAAGGATCCTCTTCAAAACTAGATCGCCAGTCTGAAATGTCCGAGGACGCACTTTCTGATCAAAGGCTCGCTTCATCCTTCTCTGATATAGCTGCCCATGGCACACAGCTGCTAACCGTCTTTCTTCAATAAGGCTTAACTCATTAAACCTTGTACGAATCCACTCGGCTTCGTCCATCTTGACATCTAATAATACCCTCAGAGAAGGGATCTCCACTTCAACAGGTAGGACTGCTTCCGTACCATACACAAGGGAGTAGGGGGTTGCCCCGGTCGACGTACGTACCGAGGTACGGTACCCATGCAGAGCGAAAGGCAACATCTCATGCCAATCCTTGTATGTAACGACCATCTTTTGCACAATCTTCTTGATATTCTTGTTTGCTGCCTCTACAGCACCATTCATCTTCGGTCTGTAAGGAGAAGAGTTGTGATGTTCAATCTTGAAATCTCTGCACAGTTCTTTCATCATCTTGTTGTTGAGATTCGAACCATTGTCAGTGATGATTCTCTCAGGGACTCCATAACGACAGATGATTTCTTTCTTGATGAACCGGGAAACCACTTGTTTGGTGACATTGGCATAGGAAGCTGCTTCCACCCATTTGGTGAAGTAGTCAATCGCGACCAGGATGAAGCGATGTCCATTAGAAGCAGTACGCTCGATCTTCCCAATCATATCAATGCCCCACATGGCAAACGGCCAAGGCGAGTTCATGACATTCAACGGGCTTGGTGGTACATGCACCTTATCAGCATAGATTTGACACTTATGGCACTTCCGAGCATACTTGAAGCAATCGGATTCCATAGTCATCCAGTAATATCCGGCTCTCAGCAATTTCTTCGACATTGCATGACCACCAGCATGGGTACCAAACGAACCCTCGTGCACTTCTTGCATTAACATGTCTGCTTCGTGTCTATCCACGCATATGAGCAAGACCATGTCAAAGTTCCATTTATACAACACGTCATCCTGATTCAAGTAAAAGCTTCCAGCTAGCCTTCTCAGGGTCTTCTTATCATTCTTCGATGCACCTTCAGGATACTCTTGAGTCTTGAGGAAGTTCTTGATGTCATAGTACCACGGTTTCTCATCAATCGCAACAACAGACTCGGCTGCAAATACATACGCAGGCCTCTCGAGTCGATTTACCGCAACATGTGGCACATGGTTCCACCAATGAACCTTTATCATAGAGGATAGAGTAGCCAAAGCATCAGCCATTTGATTCTCATCCCGGGGGACATGATACAACTTCACCTTCTTGAAGAACGTCAGTATTCTTCTGGTGTAATCTCTATACGGAATCAAATGCGGCTGGTTCGTATTCCAATCTCCATTGACCTGATTGATCACGAGAGCAGAATCTCCAAAAATGTCGAGTGTTTTGATCCTTAGATCAATGGCTTCTTCTATCCCCATGATACAAGCCTCATACTCAGCTTCATTGTTGGTGACGTCAAAAGTCAATCTGGCAGAGAAAGGTATATGAGCACCTTTGGGATTGATCAACACTGCACCAACACCGTTACCGTTCATATTCACAACCCCATCAAACATCAGTGTCCACTTGTCATCAGGATCCGGTCCTTCCTCGACAGGTGGCTCTTCACAATCTTTCGTCTTCAGATACATGATGTCTTCATCAGGGAATTCAAACATCATAGGCTGATAATCATCAATTGGTTGCTCGGCAAGATAGTCTGACAGAATACTACCTTTGATGGATTTCTGTGACGTGTACTGAATGTCATATTCTGTTAAGATCATCTGCCAACGGGCAACACGTCTGGTGAGAGCCGGCTTCTCAAAGATGTACTTTACTGGATCCATCTTAGAAATCAACAAAGTGGTATGGTTCAACATATACTGCCTTAGTCGGCGAGCAGCCCAGGCCAAAGCACAACAAGTTTTCTCGAGCAGTGAATATCTTGTTTCACAGTCGGTAAACTTTTTGCTTAGGTAGTATATGGCATGCTCTTTTCGACCAGACTCGTCATGCTGCCCCAATACACACCCCATTGAAGTCTCGGTAACTGACAGGTACATTATCAATGGCCTCCCTGGAACTGGAGGAATCAGGATTGGAGGGTTCTGTAAATATTCTTTGATCTTGTCAAAAGCTTTCTGACAGTCATTATTTCATTTGATCGCCTGATTCTTTCTGAGTAGTTTGAAAATTGGTTCACATGTAGCAGTTAGATGAGATATGAACCTTGCAATGTAGTTCAACCTCCCTAAAAACCCACGGACTTGCTTTTCCGTTTTTGGTTCAGGCATCTCTTGAATAGCTTTGACTTTAGCTGGATCAACCTCAATCCCTTTCTCACTGACAATAAAGCCTAACAGCTTCCCTGATCTCACCCCAAACGTACACTTGTTCGGATTCAGCCTCAGCTTGAACTTGACCAACCTGTCAAACAACTTCTGTAAATTAACCAGGTGCTCCTCTTCTGTCTGCGACTTCGCAATCATATCATCCACATACACTTCAATTTCTTTGTGCATCATGTCATGAAAGAGAGTCGTCATTGCCCTCTGATAGGTAGCACCGGCATTCTTCAGCCCAAATGGCATCACTTTGTAGCAGAACGTGCCCCAAGGTGTAATGAATGTCGTCTTTTCCATGTCCTCTGGCGCCATCTTGATCTGGTTATAGCCTGAGAAACCGTCCATGAAAGAGAATACCGAGGATTGAGCCGTATTATCCACCAATACATCGATGTGAGGTAATGGGAAATCATCTTTCGGACTCGCCCTATTCAAATCCCGGTAGTCGACACACATTCTGACTTTGCCATCCTTCTTTGGCACAGGAACAATGTTGGCAACCCACGGTGGATATCTGGTAACAGCCAGGAAACCTGCATCCCACTGCTTCTGAACCTCTTCCTTGATTTTGACAGCCATATCAGGACTAGTTCTGCGAAGCTTCTGCTTGACTGACGGACACTCTTCTCTAAGAGGCAATCGATGCACCATAATGTCTGTATCCAGCCCGGGCATGTCTTGATATGTCCAGGCGAATATTTCCACGTATTCTTTTAGCATCTCAATTAGCCTCCTCTTGACAGAGTCTTCTAAAGCAGCCCCAATCTTGATCTCTCTTCTGGCGTCCTCAGTACCCAGATTAACGATCTCCAACTCCTCCTGATGAGGTTGGATAACCCTTTCCTCTTGCTTCAGCAATCTGACCAATTCTGCAGGGAGTTCACAGTCTTCCTCACTCTCCTCTTCAGCTTGGTAGATGGGATTATCAAAATCATACTGAGCCATAACAGAGTCGCTCACAGTGGATGCCAAAATATCACTTCTGCATGTTTAATGTTTTGTTTTTAGAAAAAGATTTCAATAAAGTCACAAAAAACAAAAACATTGCTATTTTATTGTTTTGAAAAAGTGAAAAACCAAAAATAGAAAGACAAAGATCTCAAAATTTGATTGCAAAACGTCCTTTATTTATGATAATCATTTAAACATGATGAGGCCCTACAATGAACCACTACGCCTTGGGCAGAACGTAGGGTTTTCATGCAAAATGAAAAACAAAGGAAAATTACTCTGTCAGAAGAGTAACTTGGACCACTTCTTCAGCTGTCCAATTGTTGATAGACTCCCCTGGTTCACACGGGCGGACCCAGACGTCTACATTGCAGTCACTGTCAACATCTTCACCATCAGTAGCAAAGACATCCCCTTGGTTCATCAGCCCAGCGCTGGTAAAGGTGCTTGGACCCACATTCTGTTCTGCCTGAAGAGGCTCAAAACCGATTCCAAATTTGTCTTCCTTAACCGGCAAGTCAACCATCTTGCCCCAGCCCTCAGCTTTGCCAGAATCCACAACTTCCTTGGCTTGCTTATAGGATGCAATCGAAGCACCTGGCTTCCTCTGCTCAGCACAAGCTACCTTCTCAAGTGCCACGGTCTCAAATGCCTGGCACAGTGTTTCATGGATCTCGCCATCTACCTCGACATACTTGAATGAGGATAAATGACTCACCAGAATCTCTTCTTCGCCACACACGGTCACAATCTGACCGTTCCAGACATACTTGAGTTTTTGATGGAGAGTAGACGAGACTGCCCCAGCTGCGTGTATCCACGGACGCCCCAACAAACAGCTATAGGCGGGCTGAATGTCCATAACATAGAAAATGACGTCGAAAACTTCGGGACCTATCTTCACTGGCAAGGTAACTTCACCAAACACAGAACGTTTGGATCCGTCAAAAGCACGCACAATAAGGTCACTGGGAGTGAGCACAACTCCCTCAACATCAATCTTCTTCAAAATCTGCTTCGGTAGGACATTCAGGGACGACCCGGTGTCTACCAACACGTGAGACAGAACAGCACCCTTGCACTCCATAGTGATGTGCAAGGCTTTGTTATGATTACGACCCTCAGGCGTCAAGTCTAGGTCAGTGAAACCTACACCATGCCTGGTGCTCACGTTGGCTAGCACACCCTCCAGTTGGTTGACGGAGATCTCTTGCGGTACGTATGCCATGTTTAACATCTTCAGCAAGGCATCACGATGTGCCTCAGAGCACAACAGCAAAGAGAGTATTGAAATCTTAGACGGAGTCTGATTGAGCTGATCTACTATCTTGTAGTCACTCTTCTTGATAATTTTCATGAATTCCTCGACGTCCTTTTCAAAAGAACCCTCAGCCTCCTTCTGAGCCGGTTCCTCATCAACCACAGCTTGTTTACCCTTAGCCCTAGCAGATGCCTCAGCATTAGCATCTCTCAACGGCTGAGGAGCAAACAGTCGTCCACTCCGGGTAAAACCTCCTGGTCCACCGACATTGTCCACCACAGGACTTGCAACCACAGGAGTTCTAACCGGTGCACTGATAGTTACAGGCGCCTGAACTGCTGGCCTCATCTGATTATCAGCCCTCCTATTACTGCGGTAGGCATTGTCATACCTCAAAGGCACAACCCTACTATTCTTAACTTGTATTCTGCCAGACGCAACGATAGTAGTCGGAGCAATGATAGTTACCGGAGCGGGAATGGTAACTGGAGTACTGCTTACTGCTGGTGTGCCAACAACCCTTTGTTCTCGTCCTTCAGACGGCTTGAAGTAAATGGTGACAGTAGACACTGACCCATTATCTTTAACATCCCTACTGAACTGGAGGTAGCCTTCGTCAATCAATCTTTGAATACCAGCCTTTAACTGGTCACAGCCATTGGTAACTTCATCACAGCCCACACAATCTTCACTACAGCCCGGGTCAACACCCCCTTCAACAAACGGTCCTTTACTACCAGCAGAGAAGTCTGAACGTCTTCAACATCAACAACTAAGTCTTCAGCTTCTCCTCCTTCAACATTGTTAACCCTATGCCCACCATGCTGAGGCATAGGATTGTTCACTACGTTCGGTACCGGAGCAAAGTTGATCGCTTTAGCATCGATCAAATCTTGTACCTTGTGTTGGAGAGCTCGGCACCTCTCGGTATGGTGGCCTGGTGCCCCAGAATGAAAGTCACAGCGGACGTTCGCATCATAACCAGGAGGCAACACTGTTGGAGTGGCCATGGTACGCAATTCAACAAACCCTAACCGGAGTAGTTCGGGTAATAGCTCGGCGTACGTCATGGGCAACGGGTCAAACCTTCTATCAGCCTGCAACCTTTGCCTTGGCTGATAAGGACGTTGCTGTTGTTGTTGTTGTTGCGGTTGTTGAACCCTTTGTTGTTGTTGTGGACGAGGTTGAGGTGCAGGAATAGTCACTGCAGTCACCGGACGATATTGTTCTCTGTTTACACTTCCTCTATATACACCCCCTCTGTGTTGTACAGCATTGGTCTCTCCTTCTCTACGGCGAGGGGCCCCAGAGAAGGGTTTCTTCGATGACGAAGAAGAACCCGTATCATGAATCCTACCGGCCTTGATCAGACTTTCGGTTCTCTCGCCACAGATGACGACATCAGAAAAACTTCCGAATGGGCAGCTTCCCATCCGGTCCATATACACACCTTGAAGAGTGCTGATAAACATATTTGTTAACTCCCTTTCCAGCATAGGGGGTTGAACTCTCGCAGCAAGCTCGCGCCATTTCTGGGCGTACTCTTTAAAACTCTCATTGTTTTTCTGACACAGACTCTGCAGCTGAGTCCGGGTCGGGGCCATATCCATGTTATGTTTATATTGTCTGAGGAATGCTTCACCCAAATCCCTCCAGCATCTGATTGAATCCCGCTTCAACTCCATATACCAATCCAAAGACGCCTCAGATAGGCTGTCTTGGAAAAAATACATCCACATCTTCTCATCATCAGTGTATGCGAATATCTTTCGATAGTATGCCTGCACATGAGTGCGAGGACAGGAGGTACCGTTGTATTTATCAAATGACGGTGCCTTGAATTTGTGCGGGATTCTCAGTCCTTCCACTAATCCCATATTGGTAACATCAAAACCGAGGGAGTTTTGACATTCCATTGCCCGGATCTTTTCAGCAAGGGCCTCAACTTTACGATCTCTCGCATCATTTCTTCCCAGAATATCTTCATCTTCGCTGAGCAAAGTAAACATATCCTCTTGTCTGTCAACAATCGGAATTCTGTTACGGGCCGGAGCATGGATGACTCTGGCATTAGCAGCATCTGGAGCAATTGGTTGACCGTCAACTCGGATACCCCTCAACTCTTCACCTACAGCATAGTTGTTGACGGGAATAGCAGCAGCAGGAGTGTCATTAATCGGGCCTCCCTCTGGCAGAGCCTGGTTGGGCGGTGGAATTACAGCTTCTTGCCTCTGAACTAGAGCTCGGAGTTCTTCTTGTCCTTGCGCAACCCCTTGCATCATGTGAATAAATTGGGCCATGTTAGCCCTCATCTCAGCTAACTCGGCTTGTACTTGATCCATATTCCTCTGATGGTTGAGTCTTGTTGAGTAGCGGTGCGGTCTTTGATCAGCTATTCTGCCTGAACACAGGAACCAGAGTGAGAAGTCGGGCACTAGAACACCTGTAATGCAAAAATGGCATGAGTATGATGCGTGTGATGCGTATGCAGGTTAACTTTTCTCCCTTTTTTTTTTATGCGTTTTTTGAAAAATAAATATGCTATGATGCAAATGATGGAGTCATGACTGGTCGGCTGAGTATCACACGACACAGGATCAAAGCTTCGGCTTGTGCTCTGGCGTCACAACTTCATCTGAAACCCAAAGTCATCTAAACCAGGTCAACTGAACCAGATCAACATATGAGCAGGTACCCTCAAATTCAGCCCAGGGATCCGAAATAAACGGAACCCTCCGATCAATACTAGGATCAAACCTCCGACGTCCAGAAATAACGATCCATAAATCCGACTCAAGATCATCAACACAGCATCACTGTCAGAAACTGTACTTGCAGGAATCAAACCCTCCCCTCACAGGTGAATTCTAACAAGGTCATCCTAAGGCGGACAATGGTCTTGACAATCGGGCAAAGATACTCAACGGGTTTGCCCTTTCGGGTGTGCCGTTGTAGCTCTCTTAAGATCGTCTAAATCAAAGGTCCGGGAAAGAACGGTCACCGAAGTCAATAGCTCAGATGAGATAATCCGACCTAAGTGGAATAACTCCACCCGGAAGGACTCTCTCAAATGAACCTCGTCCGGCTGTGGTGACATGTCTCCGCATCATGTCGTACAACATGTGAAGAAACATGAGACCACGCTAATCCTAGGTGTATACTCAGGCCTGGGTATTGGGCCTCACTCAGAACACCCACCCCAAAACAGAGGAACCACCTGCACAGGATACAACATGATGCCAATATGATGCATGCAAACAGATGTGCAAACAATAAATGCAAACAATAAATAACATGAATGCAATAAATCAAACAGCAAACAGCAACCAAAACCCTATCCTAGAGAGCGCTAGGAGAGGCTCGCTCAGGGAAGATGGACCAGCACAGGTCAACTTCTCTATGGTCCCCAGCAGAGTCGCCAGCTGTCGCATTACGCGACAAAACCGGCGGGAAAACAAGAACAACAGAGCCGCCACCGTGCGTTATTTATCCCAAAAGAGGGAAAGGAAACGCTCAGAGTAAACCTGGAAAAGACATGGTCTCGCGACCAAAGATAATGGGATCGGGAGTCGGTTATGCGAAGGGAAGGTATTAGCACCCCTACGCATCCGTCGTACTCGACGGGATCCACGCACAATAGGAAGGAAAATGGTTGCTAAAACACTGCTCAAACACACACACACTGGCTGAAAGAGACACAAGAAAACAGACAAGACTGACTCGGCAGGATGTCGCATCCTGGGCCTACTTAGTCTATCAGGCATAGACATCAGAGTCGAAGTAGTTCGGACTGGGGAAACGACACATGCTCGCTAGGATATCGCATCCTATGCATACGTATCTCCTTTGGACGAAGAAGAATCAGAGCATTCGTAGCTCGGCTGACACGCGCACAAACAAACACAGGCAAAGGAAAACATGGAGCCTGAATGCCAATCACTGGGCTTACATCAGCATCCGAACCGAAACACACACAAAGGGCAAACATGGAGCCCGAATGCCAATCACTGGACTTACATCAGCATCCGAACCAAAACACACGCAAGGGCGGTTAAGACACAAAGGGTTGAAAAAGAAAAAGGGCGCCCGGAGAGATCAGCTCATCTCCTGCCTACGTACCTCATCTGGTATGAGGATCAGGGCGACGTAGTTCCCCTACGCAGGGATAAAGGACTAGCCTAACCAGATAACAGAGGGAGACACAACACTAGGGAGACTACGACTCGAGCCTAGATGTTGTCATGCAAAGTCATCCCTAAGTTAAGGTTTCTAGCTAACTTGCACAGGAAGCAAGCCTATCCTAAACATGACTTGCACAGGAAGCAAGCCACACCTAACCTAACTTGCACAGGAAGCAAGGGTCTCGATTGCAACTAGGGCAAGAGAAAGGGGAGGTCTCAATCGCAACAAGGGCGAGAGAAAAGAATTAGTGTTAGTTGTTAGTCAAACTCGACAAGACATCGCATCTCGTGCCTACGTATCTCATCTGGACGTGAGAATCAGAGTTGCCGTAGTTCGGCTAAACTATTCCCGTTGGTTTGTGTTTTTTAAGTGGACAACGTCACTGCGCAATCTACCTGATGCTCGACCTTTGGAGACTTACTCACCTGTAGTAGAAGGAGTTAACGTATCCTTAAGAGGGGATAATGTTTGTTTGTGTTTTAGGAAAGCTCAAGCAAGAAAGGAAGTCCTATACGAAGGAACCGTGCTACCTTAATTGACATGCAAACGAGACTACGCGGAGTCTAGCAAACCTAGGGGATACAATCACACCACACAAGCACATACAACATGAAATAAACACACCAACAAGGGGCTCAAACATCAAGGCTAGGTTTTAGTCGAGGGGTCATATCAACCTCAACAAACAAACCACTGGAACTGGGTAGATGGCGCTCTTAACCTTGCCATTGAGGGGCTAAGGTGAAGCAGATGAAAGGTGAGTGAAGATAAGACTTCACAGCTCTTATCCCTGGCCTGGGAGAGCTTAAGACAAGAATGTGTGGGTTCAGAAAGTGGGAACCCTTCTACACATTTGAAACTGACTCAACTGTACAATTGTACAAGATCTTGGGTTTGTATCTGCAATGCATCAACACAGTGGTGTGAGCAAAGCAGATGACACACAGAATAGCAGGGGATAGGTTGCATATCCCTTGGGTTCTGCCAATTGCCTCTTCACTTAGGAGGTCTTTGAATATGTACAGGGACAAATTGTAAACAAACAAAAACATTGCCTCTTAAGGAGGACTTCAGACAGTTGCCTGGCCAAGTAACAGGCCAGGTCTTCCAGACTACATGAAGATTAGAAATATACCTCAATGCAAATTGCTTATACAAGCAAAGCAAAAGTTCACAAGGAACTGAGCAACTAAAAGCACCTGAAATAGTCAAGCAGACATTAGTATGCAACTTCAAAACAAAGCAAAAGGAAACAGATCAACAGTCAATCATAAGCAAGTGAATGTGCAAGGCACAAGGCTCAAGGCATGTGAGCCAAGCCACCTACAAAACAAACAAGTTAATCAAAGATATTAATTCAAGCAAGCTCAATCAAAAAGAATTGGTCTCATTGGTCATTTGTTGGTCAACCTGAAAACATGAGCTCAAAGGTGAGTAACAGGACCACTAGGGCAAGCCTAGGGTCAAAAGAGAATGAAAAAGTTAAAACAGCAAAGGGCAAGTATCCAAAATCATGTTCAAACAATCAAGAAACAAAACCAATTGGGTTCACATTCATATCAATCATCATCATCATTTCATGAACAAATTAGGTCAAAACATGGCATTTAGAAGCTCATAGAAGTCAACAGCAAGACTTGAATCAAAAGCAATTTCAAACATTTCCAAAAATCACCAAATAAATTATGATTAATCATAACACATAGCAGGGTAAGCATGTCAAATTTCATCTCATTTGGACAAGTGGAAGGCAGTCAATGAAAATCAGAAAGGCAAGGCAATTTTGAACATGCTCAAAGAAGTCAACCAAACATGCATCAACTTGAAAAAATCATAAATCAGAGATGGCATAATATAAATGAATGGGACTAAAACCATGGCAAAGCTTAGGGTGTCTAGTAATCTCATGTTAAATTTCGTGTCCATCTAATAAAGTATGAGCATTTCACAAAACAAATGGGCACATGTGTCACAAAAAGTCAACATAGGACCAAACAGGGGACAAAAATCTCAATCAAAATGGAAAATGCCATAAACAATTCCACAAAACATCACATCTAAACTAGGCATACACAAGCTCAATCATGCAAAAATTCAATCCATTTTGAGGTCAATAGGCATGGCTATGAAAATCAACAAGTTGCACATCAATGGTGTGACACAAATTGTCACACCCTACTTCAAAAAATCACAACTCAAAGACCAGAAATGAGAAATTCATGAACTTTATACCAAAATCACCATGGATGTGTCTAGTTTGTGCACAAAAAATTTCAAAGTCAAAGGATAAAGCATGACTATTTCCCAAATGATTTGGTAAAATGTGCAAAATGTTGATACATGTCACAAACCCTAATGCCAAATAAAAACCAACCATCCAAAAATTCTGGAAAAAATATGACAAAATACTAGAGATCATGATGGAGACAATGCAAAAATTCCCATCAATTTTGGATTAAAAATGAGGATGTTATGATTTTTACAAATTGGTGTATCAAATTGAAATAAACATTGAAAATGACATTAGTTTAATAGGACACATGCCACGGCCGATGGCAATTTTGAAAATACTTGGAGAACTAAACAAAACGCGGCGTTTTGAGCAGAACAATGAAATGTTCTGATTGGTCCGCATGGAGACACAGTGCCATGCACACGAAATTCTGGGAATGGCCATGGAGATTAGGGTTTTACATGTACAGTATCGTCTTCTTCACCATTTCAAATTCGATTCAAAAATTTCCATGCCCAGAAACACAAATTGAACACATCAATCGATTCAGCAAGCATCAAACAACATGAATCCATCACTCATTTTCATTTAAACAAGCCAAGCATTAAGAATCAAGTAAAAACATATTTCAACATCCAAACTTTAAAACAGTATAACTCAAACATCATCCAATCATTTTCAAAACTAAGACTACCATGGAACTCAGCATGCAAAGGCCTCTCTAAATCATGTAATAGTTTGATAAAACAAGGAGGTCGAAATTTTACCAATTTGGAAAGGCAGTTGTAATACAGTTGTTGTTTGGCCAAGTTAAGGTGAAAAAGATGCTCCTCCAGCTCCCCAAAGTTGAATGATGAAGAGGGTTTGGCTTGAGATAGCTTGGAATGACACCAATCTCAAACTGCCATTGATGGTGTCTGAAGAAAACAGTCGAGCTAATGCTGCTACAGATGGTGTGTGATGGTTGAAATAGGCTCCAAATGGTGGTTAGATGATGTAGCAACTATGGCCAGCTCGTGTGCTTCACAATTTTTCAAGGAAAAAGTTCAAAGTGCAAAAATGGAGATTTGAGAGAGTGAGAGAGTTCTGTCTAATTCAGAGGCTGCTAGGGTTTCCAAATGACAGAAAAATGAGTTTATATCTTCTGTTTTAAGTTGGCTTAAGTGGATGCTAAACATGATTTAGTTTAATGAAGCAATTTGCTAAATGGCCACTTTTATTCAAATGGTGAGGTGTAATGGCAAGAGCACGAAAATGGGCTTGTAACACAACCAATTTAACATGTCTGAACATATTTGAATGGCAAAGTGGATTAAAAATGGTTAAATCAAAAGTTCATAATTTCACTTCACTTAAAAATAATTCAAGTGAGTCAAAAAAGGCCATTTTGATCCATGAGGTTTTGGTGCATGAGGGTTACATTTTTGGAAAGAGGAGGTCAAATGTGACTTGTTGGAAAAAACCCCACCAAATTTGGCCAAATGGTTTGAGAGATATGGCCTTTTGAAGTTCAAGAATTTTTGAAAATGATTTGATCATATCTTGCAAACCATACATGGGAATTGAGAGTTCTTGGACTTTTTGGAAATGGGAGAACAAGATATTCAACTTTCATGTTGGGAAAAAATTCATTTGAAGCTTGTATCATGATGTAAGTTTGGGGTCAAGAAGTTTCCATTTTTGGCAGTTAAAATTACAGGTCCAGTTTCTATTTTTGGAAATTTCTGATTTGGCTTCAAATTCTTCAATGATGATGTTTGCCATGATATATGAGGCCTATTTGGACATGAATAAGCTCTCTCAAACCAAATCCCATCATCAAAACCATAAAATCAAACCCAGTTGACCAAGTTTGACTTTTTAGGGTTTCTGACTGATTGTGCATTGACTGATGACCTCTGAGCATCCAATCCTTGACCTAAACACTTCAAATGGATCCCCAAGTCATGTGAACATGTTGGACCAACCCTAGGGCCTTGTCTCAATGGAAATTATACTTGCCTGCTTGATTGACTGATCTCCTGACCAGTTTGACCTAATTCTCCTGATGATCTTGCACTTGGGCAAAAGGGACAATGCAATGCTATGCAGTGGACCATGTTAATGCTATGACCTAATATGAGAATGCATGTACAATGATAGGTGCAAATTTGAGGTGCTACAGCGGGCAGTGGGTTTTCTTTCACGTTGGGTGCACGGTCCTCAAAGGACACCATTCCACTTTTCACTGGCTTCTGAACTTCATATTTGAATGGATAATAGTTTTCAATATCATGTTTGGGTGCTCCTTGATGAAAACCACAATGGAGATCTGGTTTGTACCACCATGGAAGTGGTTCAGGTACTTGCGGAGGATTTCTTGGTTGAAGTAGGTTCTTAGAACCAACAATGGGTAAAGCTTTGCGTATGTCATTGAAATCGGGTCGAAAGAGACCTTCTTCCTCTCAAAATTCTGTTGTTGATGATTGTTGGTATTATTATTGTTGTTGTAGGTGTTTGTTCATTGATGTGGCTGGTGTTGACTGATTTGCTGAAAATACAGGAATTACTGATGATACTTGATGATGATGTTGACAGGATGGTTGACTTCTTCTAATCTGAGACCTCTTCTGCCTCCCACTAGAAATTGCATTGGTTTCACTATCCTTCTTTTTTCCAAAACTTCTGTTGTATCTCTTGCTGGATGATACTTCCTCCTTAGACAATCGTCCTTCTCGGACACCTTCTTCTAGCCTCATCCCCATATTTACCATTTCAGTAAAGTCAGTGGGGGCACTGGCGATCATCTTTTCATAATAAAATTAGCTAAGGGTCTTCAAAAAAATCTTGGTCATCTCCTTTTCTTCTAAAGGAGGGTTGATCTGAGCAGCGAGTTCTCTCTACCTCTGTGCATACTCCTTAAACGTCTCTTTGTCCTTTTGAGATAGTGATCTCAACTGATCTCGGTCGGGAGCCATATCAACGTTGTACTTGTACTGCTTTACGAATGCTTCACCCAAATCGTTGAAACTGCGGATGCTCGCACTATCCAACCCCATATACCATCTTAGCGCAGCGCCGGTCAGACTATCTTGAAAGTAGTGGATCAACAACTGGTCATTATCTGTTTGGGTAGACATTTTGCGGGCATACATCACCAAATGACTGAGCGAACATGTGTTCCCTTTGTATTTTTCAAAGTCAGGCACTTTGAATTTCACCGGAATCTTCACATTCGACACTAGACACAATTCAGCAGCACTCTTCCCAAATATATCCTTACCTCTCAAAGTTTTCAACTCCTTGCGCAGCTCAAGAAATTGATCTTTCATTTCGTCCATTTTCTCATATACATCCGGGCCCTCAGACGGCTCAGAATGATAAATTGTATCCTCCACGCAAGGTAAGGTATGCACGACAGGCGGTGGCACAAACATGACCGGGCTATATGCCGAGAAAGAAGCAAATGTGGGTGCAAATCCTTCAGGCACGAAGTTCGGAGGCATTCCCCACAGGAATCCGGCAGGCAAGGCATACCAGAAATGAGCGGCAGTTGCAGGAACAGTAGAGGTAGCCACCTCTGAAATAACAGTCCTTTGAGGAGGAGGAGTTGCAGGCGTTGAAGAAGACTGACTTTGTGCAGCTAGAACTGACTCCATCATGGCAGTCAGGCGGGCGATCTCCTCTTTCAAATCTCTATTCTCTTGCTCGAGGTGTTCCATGATTCTGGAGTGATTGGCGCGAGTATTGTATCGATGAGTCATCTTGACTGAAGCATAGAAGAAACACCAATGAGACATCTGGAGAAAGAGAAACCTGCTTATGCAAATGATGCATGAAATGCAATGTTTGATTATTTTTATTTTCAAGGAACTTACTATATTATGTTTGACTATATATAACAATTGCAACAATTTGATACGACCATTAAAATCCCTTTTATTTATATAATTAGAAGGATTACACTGAGTACAATTTTAGAAACCAAATGAAAAATATAAGATAAAAGGAGACTAGTCATCCTAAGGATCCCTAACAACAACGTCGGAAGATCTGGCTGCAGGCGCGTACTTCCTTCGAATGCGTCGGATCTCGGTCTCAAAAGAAGCCTTCATCTGAGTCTTCTCGAGGATAAGCTGATCGACAATCTTCTTCCAAGCAATAGAAGGCTGAGGCATGCAAGAAGATGAAACCTCTGGCACTCTCTGTTTCTTTATCACTCGGTCTTCAAGTAGCTCAATAAGTGCATCTTTGTCCTTAGACTCAAGCTGCAACTCCTCATGCTTTTTGCTCAAAGCATGGAACCGCTCCTCCCATATATCCTTCTCTCGCTTCATCTTGGCGAGTGCGTCTTCCAACTCCTATACATCTTGGTTAGGGAGAGTTAATCGCTCAGCCACAACCATACACACAGTTCTCTCACAAGGATAAGGCATCTTTAATTCCAAAGCTCTTTTCTTCACCCAAAGAGTGTAAGCTTCCAAAGCTACACAATTGCACGGACCAAGCTCAGATCTTCCTTTCCTATGCACATTATGCCAAGCATGCATAATCTTCTACTTCAAATGTTGGGGATCTTTACCCTCTTGATAGAAAAGACCTTCTAGCAACATGTTATTAGGTTTATCTCTCAAGGGGAACCCAAGTTGACGACGAGCCAAAGCAGGATTGTAGTTAATTCCTCCTTGTGTACCAATGAGAGGTACATTAGTGAATTCACCACAACTATCAATAATGTCTAAACTGCTCAAAGAAGGATCATACCAAACTATATCATCATTAGTGAGAGACATAAGTCTCTGATACCACCGTAGACATTGTTTGTTCTCCACAAAAGCAGGTGTCTGAGGCAAGTGTGAAATTAACCACTTGTACACAAGAGGAATGCAACAGACAATAGTTTCACCACCCTTAGAATTCCTTAGATGCAAAGATAAGTACATATCACCCAACAAAGTAGGTACAGGATTCCCAATCAAGAAAATTCTAATGGCGTTAACATCAACAAAATCGTCGACGTTAGGGAACAAAGCTAATCCATAAATGAGCAACACAAAGATAGCTTCAAAAGCGTCCACACTACCGGCTTGAGCAAAGGTAGTAGCTTCCTTGATGAGGAAATCAGATGGCAACCCAAACAATCCTCCTTTCTACACCCAATGAGCCTCAATCTCAGACTTCTTCAAGTGAAGAGCTTCAGCTATAAGATGAGATCTAGGGATCTCTTCCAATCCACTAAGCGGCACTTTATTAGAAATAGGTATCCCTAAGACATGCACATACTCCTCCAACATAGGCAAAAGATGATAATCAGGAAAAGTGAAGCAACAATAGAGAGGATCATAGAACTGCACCAACACGCTCAAAAGTCCTTCAACCACATGAGCAGACAAGATGGACAGAAGCTTCCCATGATGTTGTTTGAAGTCCAAGGGATGTAATACAAAATATGATAGCTTCCTTAACTCTTTCAAGTCGGGACATCTGAAACAGTACTTCTTAGTGTTCCTTCGTCATAGTCCATGGTCTGAAAATATTTAAAAATACTACCTCAGTTCCTTGAAATTTTTGTGTGATGAATGTTATGATGTGCATGAATGCATGAATGCAACAATCACAAGTAAGGGATCACACACAAGGCAAACAAAGGTCAAGGGATGAATAAAGTCGTTGTCAAGATCAATCATCCATTTTGGTGGATTATGGCTTTCACCTTATCAACACCCAAGTTCCATTGATATTGACAAGACTTGATTGGATCAACCAAGAATCAAGGGTTTGTTGTAAGTCACGAGCATGGAGTCTGGGTAAGAACCATCCCAAGGGAGTGAACTAATGATAACAACCTGTAGATCATGTTCTAGAAGGTTCTCAGAATCTTAATTCCATTTATCGGATATTATAGGTTAGGATGACTAACTTATCAACCCATAATATTCTCAAGAGAAACTCGTCTGAGTGTAGTATCGCGTAACAACTGTTATCAAGTCTACACTTGGACAGTTTCCGCACTACGTCCTAAATAGGCCAAGAGGGGGTAAATGTTCTACGGTCCTCAACTTCTCGGACCCCAAATCAGAGATAGTAATGCCTAACCATAAATACTTGTGTGACATTTTCAAATCCAAAAGGGTCTCCACTGAGCGGATGGGTCTCAAACCAACTTGTTAAGGACTACTCCACACAAGTCAAACATGATTATACCATCCTCCTATCTTAATTGCACTCAAGTTCGGGTTAGAACTTATCTCACCACTCAGAGATGATCAAGCATAACAAGCATATTATATCATACAAACAAATATATACACACATCAAATACACAATTATATACACACAAAAAAGTAGGCTAAACCCACTGGAGACTACTCCCCAGCAGAGTCGCCACTTAATTTCTGTAGCGGTAAATTCATGATCATCAAGCTATGGATAAGCTTGAGATCAAATAACAAGAGTCGCCACCACGCTTTTATTGTTTCCAAGGGAAAAGTATGAACAAAACCCAAAAGATAAGAAGTTTTTAAATAAAAACTAATAAAATGCCAGAGATTACAGGTAAGGGGGTTGGTTACACAAAGGGAAGGTGTTAGCACCCAAAGTGTCCTAGGGAGCCCTTTTTTGTGTGCATATGTATTTTTGTACAAATGATGTTTGCAAGAAAATAAAATGGGGGGATGAGAAAAGAATTCATTAATTATATTTTGAAATTCTGGTGTAGTCAGTATTCAGATGTTCTACTTAAAGTCATGACATCTGATCTAACATTGTACCTAATACAGCAAGACAGTTATTACACTCTGTACTCATGTGCACCCTTTCACAGTGTCACATCCTCTCCTTCTATGTCATCCTAGAATGGAGGAACACTTAGTTATGTGCACCATAACATTCACTACTGTTGTTTTCCTACACAGTTATCAGCACGATGTCTCAATCCTGTTTTGGACATCATCTGTGACATTGTTCCAGTTTGTTGGTCATGTACTTATATTTCCTAGATTAAAGGTTGTAACAAGTTAAACTAATCTCCACTTATTAAGGAGCTAACAAATAGATTATTTGTTAGGTTCATTAATTGTAGCTTAGTTGTTAGTTTCCTAGATTTTAGATCAGCTGGTGGATTCCTGAAGAATAGCCTGAGAAAAATCCTGAAACAGAAAAACTAACCATCCAACAATATAGCATATGCTGTCAGGAATGAATGTCACAACATTCCGTCTGACATCCAAGCCCAGAACCATATGCTCAGTCTGTTTAGTTCCTGAACACAGACTGCTAAATTTGTTGTACTGTAAGTGACCAACCAGTCTCTACTTCAGTATCAGCTTACTGGAAGAACTGTCAAGACATCCAGTTTGACAATTTCACACTGCTCTTTTGGCCAGGTCTGATATGCTTTTTAAAACCAGACTTCACTACATACTGAACTGAATTCATCAGCTTATTAAACAATATGTGCTGTTGTTGATGAATGTCAAAACATTCTGATTGACATTCCAACAGAAGGCTAAGTATCAGGTTTGTTATTAACTTGATTGGCAGACTGTAACACAACCTGAATTATGGCAGACATGATTATAACATGCAGTAGGTAAACAAACACAGGAAATTGTTAACCCAGTTCAGTCCAACATGACCTACATCTGGGGGCTACCAAGCCAGGAAGAAGATCCACTATTAGTAGTATCAATTCAGAGTTAAACTCCCCCGTTTACAACTCATCACTTAATCCCTACCCAATGCAATCTATACCTAGGAACTCCTAGATAGAAACCTCCAGTTTCCATTCCTATCACTACAAATACAATGTAATGTGCAAACACCTTGAACTTGCTTCACAGCTTCATTCAAGAACATAATTACTCTTGCCTACAGGCTTTGAGTAACAAACACTCTCAGGTTTACCACTGAGAAACACATGGTAACCTTCCCACAGATTGGGAGGTTTACCTTACACACACCCTTAAAAATTCATTCTAAGAGGCTTACAAAAACTAGATTACAATCAGCTATTTATAACCTAATCACCCAACTGGATTTGGGCCTTCAGAAAGTTGCAGCAGACTTGTTCTTTGCTGTTGCAACTTCAGCAGAAAAATTCTGCTACAAACAAGGTCTTCAAGTTCCTAAACTCTCTCCATATATACCTCCATATTTTGAGCCTATATATCTTCTGATTTAGTCTTCAAGACCTCCACCTGGGAGTTAGGATATTCACCAGATATCCTTGCTGATCCCAGAACATATACTGAATTAATTAATTCAGTTTCCTACACATGTGCGATGTCACAGACCTGATGTCGTGACATCGTACATGACATGTTGGTCCAGATGTTGAATTTCTTCAACCTAACATATTAAAACAACAGAGATGATTACATTATTTGTTTTCTAAAATTACTGCCAATCCTAAGGAATCAACAATCTCCCCCTTTGGCAAATTTTAGCTAAAACAAATAAACAATACACCGGACTAAGCATCCCAATTTGGGAATGCTCTTCATCTCCGTCATTGGCTCCACCACCACAAACACCAATGTTGGTGTACATGAGGAGGTAGAGAAACAAGGCTCAGTTGTTCCAGAACCCTTCCCTTCAACAGGAGAGCTTCCTGAAGAGTATGTAATGCTGAGTACATAGACAATGTAACTCAGATCACAGGGCACAACTGTTCTCTTAACTCAGATCACAAGACACAAGTGGTAATTCAGTTGGTGAATTTTGTGTCTAACCCCAACCCCAACTTTCTGTTTGTTACCACAGTGATCTGTTTGCTTCTCGACCCCAGGACAGGACGTTTCTTTCTCTCCCCCTTTTTAGCTAAACATTTGTAAAGGCACCCTTCACAAAACCAGATCCAGGCGCAGCTTACCCAGACCGTAACATACCCCATGATTCTGAGATTGGAGTGTATCTGTTGTGGGGAGAAGGGGGGGGGGCTCTTGCATCCTTTAAATAGTCCAGCCTGTGCTTAGAAATATCCGGTAGAAATAAATGCTTGGTCAAGATGCATTTATTTTTGCTGAGAAACAGTCAGAGAATCACCAACAAAATCTCAGACTATCTTTGAATGCCTTTTATAGCTCTTGACTGTTTCTTTTCCAAAACAGCCGTTCCAGTGCATGGAGACCATTCCATATATGCAGTCAGACACGTTGCACTCGATGTCTTAACATTCCTGCATACAGCCAGTCTTCTACGTTTCCCAAGACCTCTGTCATTCCTCCAGTAGAGGCTTGACACCTAGCACTGCTACAGCCAACTTTTCACACTTCAGTTGATGGTTACTCCCCCTGTACCACACAGCTGTAGCCATCAGGCTTATTCTGGTTTATCAGACTAGGCCACATCACCCTCATAATTCCTAATGACTTTAAGATTCAGAAGGAATTAACAGCATTGTCCAGGGCAATGTCATGACATCCGGTCAGACATTCTTCTGCTCACTCAGCCTTGCTGCATATCACAGCATCCTGATAACTGCCAGGTTGCCATACCCAGTTATCTGAGAGCACATAGACCACAAGCTTGGTGATTGCTTGCAGCACACGGACGCACTCCCCCTGTCATGGACAACCTACTCTCTTGGAGGTCACACATGATCATATCCAACACCCCAAGGTTGGACCTTCACATACTTCCTGATTCAAAGAGATTCCAGACCACTTGATGAAAGGAAAACATAAGACGCATCTTCATGTCTTCAAGGGCGCACCCTCTGTCCAACCCTCTTGGCTGAACACATCCACACTCTGTGTCACTCTCTCTTCTAACTAGAACAGAAGATCACTTCACCAGATGTTTTAACATCAGCTGGGACATCCTTCACAGCATCACAAGGAGCACTATCTGATAGACTTCAGATATTACTGAGTCCCCAGCTTGGGCCAGAGGAACCCATACATACATTGGGATATACACTCTCATCCCACTCCCAGAGACAGTCTTCCATAGATAGCTCAGAACTTTTACCACAAGCTCCAAGAGATGAATAGAGAACACCTCCTTTTGTCTTCAACTTAATACTTTTCTGTTCAAAAGTAATTTGTCTCAGACTTTCCTCAAGACTAATCAGCTTCCTTATGTTGATTGCCTTGATTCTTCGAACTCACTTTTGAGATAGACCAAATGCCACTGGTTGATTACCTCCTTCATGAATTCTCATATGAACAGGTCAAATGCTGCTTTTTGACCTCTCCACGTGTATCAGACTTCTCCCAAAGATATTCTGACCTTCCAGGTGAAATTTGAACTTCAAGCCTTTTGAAGTGTCCAATCTACAACCCAGCAGACCCTTCTATCTTAAGTTGATGTGCCACTTCATCAACCAAGAATCTGATGCTGAACCGAATGTCACAACATTGTGTGTTGACATCCAGCTGTTGAATTCAACTCCTTCTTCTGCCACTTGAAAGAACTTCCTCCCTTCACAGAACAAGAGTTCAATGTTCTCATAGACTTGATTGTGGAACCAAGTTTGAGTAAACAACCTCCATCCTGCAAGTTTGCAGTTAAGTCATCCAAGCTCACACCTTGATGAATCCCTGCTTCTTCTCCAAAGACATCAGACACTCTGATGTATGAGTCTTCAGAAGGACCAGTTAGACACTAACCCTTCAGCTTTACCAAGGATTCCACATCCTAAGGCAAGGCTGTTTCCATGATGTCAAGACTGCTGCCACTTGTTCTTGACTCCACAGTGTGCATTAGCCAATGCACTTCCTTACCTAGATCAGAAATAAACTGATCCAAGTAACCACCATCAAGACTATGATGTCTTCTTCTTCTTGTACACACCAGGGCTGAACATGTTTCTTGCCAGGAAACCTTTTCAGAGATCATACGCTTTTGCTGCCACCAAAGAGATAGATCATAAGCCAATGTACTATCCTTCCTGTGATTCTGCACAGGGTCTTGAAGAAGAGATGTTCCAACATCTCTAAGAACATCAGTTATCTTGAGTTCCAAGGATAATCAATTAAATACTTGTACTTGACACAAGTAGACATTGATCTTAAATCCTTTCCCAATTATCCTTTCAGATACTTCCACCACAAGAATACTTTGAAAGTACTCTTCTTGTGTCAACATCTTCTGCTTGCAAGCACCTCAACAGTCTTGAGACTCTTTCCAGATTAGATTCACCCTTAGGAATGAGAGAGATGAATCCTTCCTTGCAAATGTGTCACACATCAACCAGAACCCATGTGACACAGGTCAACAGCCAACCTGACCCTAGGCTGACCAAACGTGAGGAGGTTAACCAAAACTCCTCCTCAAATTAACAATCATGGAAACTCCACACCAATATCCATGCATTGTACACAAATGTCTCAACATGACATCCACCATCCCTTACCAGTGGCAACTAACTCCTCCAATCCCACCAATCAGACTTCAGCTGACCATAAGTACTAGTGAGACAAACATCACCAGTCAATAGTAGATATGCATTGCCAGAGCATATTACCTCAACCAACCTCTGAATCTTCATATTCTCACTCCTAGTAAGAACTGCCACTTCTGAACGTGGTGTTTGAATACCAAGATTCATGGTTATAACCCCCTTAAATGATATCACAGTCAGGTTACCCCATTATTGACTGCCAACATCCAGGAGACTTGTCTTCCAACACACCATAGTACTTCAGGGAACAACTATCCAACCCTGATCAAACTGCAGGGAGAAGCCTAACAGCAGGAGATTGCACAATGTCACATCTCAACCAGCTCAACTTCTAGGGATGACCTTCTTGAGCACACACCCAGTTGACCCTGCTCTTTAGCACACACAGATGTCTCCTCTTCCAGGTCAGGAGTAGGTTCCAAACAGAATTATCCCATTGTTTGGACCCTAAAAACATCTGCTCTTCAACCAGTAGCTGCATACTTGTTGAACAACATGTTCTAACATCACATAGAACATTGGTTCCACCTCCTTAGAACAAACCTTCCTTTCAAGGTCTTCATATACACTACTCAAGAGAGTAAGAGAATCAGTAATTAAGTGACTCTTACCATCCTGAAGTGAGAACGTCATGATGAGTGGACTTGAGGGGACTCAAGTATCTTTGACATCTTCAGTAGATTATGATGAGATCTTGAACACTGCAGCCTTTCATCCACATGAGGGGAAACTACATCAGAGTTTGAGTTTTTCCAGGTATTATGCAGCGGAAATCATAATACAACTCAACCTATGACCACACACTTCACCAGATTGGCCTCCAAGACCATACCAGGTTTGAATGTGATTTAGTACTGGCACAGCTGTCCCACACACAGGCCTATTGCCAACCTCCAGAGACAGGTACACACCATTCCTGTCATGAACAGTCCATCCACCTACTTCAAGGGACCATTCAGGGAATTACAGAACCTTACACAGGTTCCAGCATCAGTACTAACATAACTCCTTGCCAGCTACCAGAAAGTATCACCCATGGATCTCATCCAGAGACAGAACAGGATGCCTGCTCTGATACCAATTGAAATTCTGGTGTAGTCAGTATTCAGATGTTCTACTTAAAGTCATGACATCTGATCTAACATTGTACCTAATACAGCAAGACAGTTATTACACTCTGTACTCATGTGCACCCTTTCACAGTGTCACATCCTCTCCTTCTATGTCATCCTAGAATGGAGGAACACTTAGTTATGTGCACCATAACATTCACTACTGTTGTTTTCCTACACAGTTATCAGCACGATGTCTCAATCCTGTTTTGGACATCATCTGTGACATTGTTCCAGTTTGTTGGTCATGTACTTGTATTTCCTAGATTAAAGGTTGTAACAAGTTAAACTAATCTCCACTTATTAAGGAGCTAACAAATAGATTATTTGTTAGGTTCATTAATTGTAGCTTAGTTGTTAGTTTCCTAGATTTTAGATCAGCTGGTGGATTCCTGAAGAATAGCCTGAGAAAAATCCTGAAACAGAAAAACTAACCATCCAACAATATAGCATATGCTGTCAGGAATGAATGTCACAACATTCCGTCTGACATCCAAGCCCAGAACCATATGCTTAGTCTGTTTAGTTCCTGAACACAGACTGCTAAATTTGCTGTACTGTAAGTGACCAACCAGTCTCTACTTCAGTATCAGCTTACTGGAAGAACTGTCAAGACATCCAGTTTGACAATTTCACACTGCTCTTTTGGCCAAGTCTGATATGCTTTTTAAAACCAGACTTCACTACATACTGAACTGAATTCATCAGCTTATTAAACAGTATGTGCTGTTGTTGATGAATGTCAAAACATTCTGATTGACATTCCAACAGAAGGCTAAGTATCAGGTTTGTTATTAACTTGATTGGCAGACTGTAACACAACCTGAATTATGGCAGACATGATTATAACATGCAGTAGGTAAACAAACACAGGAAATTGTTAACCCAGTTCAGTCCAACATGACCTACATCTGGGGGCTACCAAGCCAGGAAGAAGATCCACTATTAGTAGTATCAATTCAGAGTTAAACTCCCCCGTTTACAACTCATCACTTAATCCCTACCCAATGCAATCTATACCTAGGAACTCCTAGATAGAAACCTCCAGTTTCCATTCCTATCACTACAAATACAATGTAATGTGCAAACACCTTGAACTTGCTTCACAGCTTCATTCAAGAACATAATTACTCTTGCCTACAGGCTTTGAGTAACAAACACTCTCAGGTTTACCACTGAGAAACACATGGTAACCTTCCCACAGATTGGGAGGTTTACCTTACACACACCCTTAAAAATTCATTCTAAGAGGCTTACAAAAACTAGATTACAATCAGCTATTTATAACCTAATCACCCAACTGGATTTGGGCCTTCAGAAAGTTGCAGCAGACTTGTTCTTTGCTGTTGCAACTTCAGCAGAAAAATTCTGCTACAAACAAGGTCTTCAAGTTCCTAAACTCTCTCCATATATACCTCCATATTTTGAGCCTATATATCTTCTGATTTAGTCTTCAAGACCTCCACCTGGGAGTTAGGATATTCACCAGATATCCTTGCTGATCCCAGAACATATACTGAATTAATTAATTCAGTTTCCTACACATGTGCGATGTCACAGACCTGATGTCGTGACATCGTACATGACATGTTGGTCCAGATGTTGAATTTCTTCAACCCAACATATTAAAACAACAGAGATGATTACATTATTTGTTTTCTAAAATTACTGCCAATCCTAAGGAATCAACATATTTTGTGTTTGACAAGACCTTTAGACTTGTGCATACGTACCAACATAAAAATGAGGGATCAAAACCTCGTAGTTCGTGGTATAAATTTCAAAGTGGATGTATTTCTTTTTTAACAAAAATTTAAGTTTGAAAGGCACAAAGACCTAAAAATGGTTTGAATGGGTTAATTCTTTTTGGATTTCTAAAAATTTTAAGTCAAGTATAGTTAAGTATATTTACGAATTTGATTGAGAAAAGAAGTTGGAAAATGCAATGGCATAAGGCCAAAGTTTCTAATTTGCAATATTGTCTGAGTTTAGAAAATAAGCACAAGCAAAGAAGATTTTAAAAACAAGAGGGAGAGATTTTGAAATTAAAGAAATTGGGAGGAGATGAAGGGACTAATCCTAAGCATAAATTTAAAAGTTGAGAGTTGAAAAGATCTGACCAATGGGTTGCAATCCAATAGACAAGAGTGTCATATAGAAACCCAAATTCCCTGGACATTAGAATCAAGCAACGAACAATGCACAATATATCAACTTGAAGAGCAAGGCATCAAATAAAGATATCCACATACAAGCTTAACAACTCCATGATCTTCTTCAAATTTGCCCATGTAGCAGATGAATTCCACAATGCCACAAGTCACAGGTTCAAAATAACAGCTTCACAATGATCATGTTGCATATGAACTCAAATGGATCTTCAATGATGTATCAGATGAAGTTTCAAATCACAAGCACTTGGTTCCATGAAAGTTGGCATTGGCCAAGTCCTTTTGCATAGGGAGTACTGCCTAAATTCTAAGTCCAATAGTCTCAGATCAAACCAACAGTCCACACAAGGTGTTTTTTAGGGGTTTTGTTCTTAGTATGTACATTAATGGTCAAAGACCACAAAATCAAACACAATATACACAAACAAAAATATATCACAAAATATGGTCCAAGTGGACAAAGTAAAAAAATGACGTTAACATAAGCAATTAGAATGGTATGAATAATGGCAAATGAATAAGGCTTAAAAAAGAAAGTGCATTAAAGTAAATGACTTGAAATTAAATGTTAGTTGTTAATGAGTTAGAAGTTAGTATTGCCTTTGTTTTAACTCATTCTTTGGAGAACACTTAACCCATTTATCACAAGCATGGATCCTTGAACCAAGACATCTTCCAAAGGAAGGCAAAAAGGTTAAGTTTCCACACAATACCATGAAAGAGGGGTGACTTACGATCTCACTAACTAGAATGTTATGCCTTTTGTGTCAAAATTTAGCGCTATGTTAAGCAATCGTAATTGGACTTATGTAGAAGTCACAACTATTTGAGGTCGGGCAATAGAATTTTGGTGTTAATACATGTTAGAGACATAGTATAATGGACTATGCTCATGAAGCATACCACACACAAAAAGAATATGTAAAAGTGGTGGCCTAATCTCATCCATACTTAAGTTGATTTTGCAATCAAGTAGCCTTAGGATATAGAGATATCATAGGACCATGACATGAATGCATAAAGAAGGGGAATAAGATGAAGATGGGGGGGGGGGGGGGGGGAGGTAGATCAAACTCAAATTGGACAAAGGAAGACCTTTACCAAAATAAGATCATTCATTCATTTTGGGAGATGGAATGTACATTCCATCAATCCCCTAATTCCAATGATCTTAACCTAACAAAGTCAAATCTACCTTGACCAAGACCCAACAACACAAGTCAAACTTACATAAATCAATCAAAATGGCTCAACACAATTATTTGGCATTTATTCAATTAAAAATACTAAAAATAATGCATTAATTTAAATATGGTTGGTCAAATTCCGAAAACCTCATCAAAACACCAAAGAAATGGCCATGAGATTTATCATAGGTCAAACAAGGTCAAAGGACCTTGGAGAAGAAACTTCAGAATTTTTGGAAACTTAAAAGTATTTTTAAACAATTAAAAATAATCACAAAATAAATTAAATCATGAAAAATATTAATAATGATCCAAAAAATAATTTTAATTCAAAATATCAAAGAGGATTTTATTTTTAAAAAATTGGTGAAACTCTCACATTTTTTTGATCAATATTAAAATTAATATGAATTAATGAAAATCAAAGGAATAAAATGAAAATTAGAAAATACAAAAAAATATGGACCACTTGATCTCCCTCATTAATTGAGGTGGCATATCAAGTGGATACAAACGCGCGTTCCATGATGGAACTTAGTCAGCACGCCACACAAGTGGTAATCAAAACCAACGTCTGTGATTAAAGGGTCAGCACGCGCGTTCAAGTGTTATTTGCACACTTGTAATTTCTTCCAAATTTGGCAATGTCATGTTCAAGCTTGCATGGGCGTGTACAGGCCCATGAAGCAATACACTAAGTTCCAAAACCAACTAAAATGAGGTATGAATCAAGCTTGATTGGCAAGGCAATATGAAATGATCATTTAATGTTTTGATTTTACCAATTGATGTAGGCCTGTTAACATCATGCGCAACCCTAGCAAACTTGATCCAAAATGAATGAATTAGGACTCTTTGGAAATATTAGATCAAGACGAACAACTTTTATGTTGAACACTTTTTCTTTTGGAACTTGGATCATGGTGAATTTTGAGGTGGAAGTTTGGAAATTTCAACACGTTGAAAATTTTTCTAAGTGTCAAGTCATATACTTCAACGTTCCACCTTACTAAACTTTTTATGTGAGCTCCAAATGAGAAAAGTGCCTTCATAACAGTTGTATCTCTTTCAAAGTCCTTAACAATAGTCACCAATTTGACATCATTTGGATTTAGAATGAGAGAGTTATGCATTTTTGAAGTTGAGGAAAATCACTTGTTCAATGGTATTGGTCCAAAATGACCTATAATGTATCCTCAAATCACATCCTCATAAAAGTTGATTTAGCTTTCACTCCAAACATAAACGTTGAAGTAGACATCTGGAATTTGATTGTGCAACCTGAAAATCTTTCATCTCATAAAAATCGAGCAAGTTATGGTCTTGGGAAGTTGACTTTCAAATTAGGGTTTAGACAAAATGACCTATAATGTTTCAACATAGAAAATGACTTTCCAAGAAAAATTATCTATAGACGTAAACATGCAAGTTATTTGGAATGTCATTTAGAGTAACTTTTCTCTTGGGATCATTTCATATGATGAAAATTGTAGGAGATATGGTCTAGGGAGACCCTGTTTTGATCAGATGAATTCATCTGGCCAACCAACATCAACCAACTTGCTAAATTCAAATAATCTTGACTTTATTGGCTCATGGTAGATCATATATGCATAAGATGATGAATTTTGAAGTGTCCCTTAAGGAATTTTGATCAATTGGTGAAGAAGCTTGTTGAAGAAGTTACTCAAGATACCCAGACAAACTATGGTTTCCAAGGCAAACCAACTCCAAACTCTTGAAGAAATCTTGATCAAAATAACATGCAAAGATCACTGGGAATCATATATAATGCTTAAAGACATTTTGGATCATTCCTCGGTTGTGCTCTTAGCTATGAGGGTCTTAAACCCTAGATATGAACTTGATAGATCAATGGTGATCATGCCCTACCTACAAAAGAGTTAGGCAAATACAAAAATATAATTTTGGTATTTTGGTTAGTGAAATGATAATATACAAGTATGATACAATCACATGGTGCTTGGCAATCTCTCCCAAAACAAACCCAATAAGAGAGGGGTAAGGAGGATACCAAGGTATGATCCCAATGCTAATGCATATGATGAGATAGCATGAGGGATCTTAGGGTCAAAATTGGGGTCTTACAGGTTGTGATTGTGTGATCAATTGTGGATCACTAAATATTATTATAATTGTTGTGTTAATTTCATCATTACCATGTCATACATTCATTGTTACCACATGTGGAGGGAGATAAGTCATAAGTCTGAAGGGGGACGAAAGACTTATTTAGAACTCAAAAGGGGGAGTTCGGTATTCCGAAGGGGGAATCGGGTTCCTAAGAAGAACCAAATGTGGAATTGGTACCACATGCATATGAGTCATTGTCGTTATCATGAGTCACATAGCATGAATAAATTATATGCGTGAAATAAAACTATTTGTGATGATGGTGTTGTTGTATGTGATGTTGATGATAATTTGGGCGTGAGAATGTGATATGTTGTTGTGCATGATTGTGTAGATGTTGTACTATATTTCACATTCTATGTTGTTATTATTGAAATGAATTATCACCCCTTCTGTTTGAATGTTTCCTTTACATGGGCATCGTGCAGATACTCAAGAGTATAGATGTAGGTGTGAGTGGGAGCTAGCTCCTGGAGCTATTTATTTTAGTTTATCCGTGTTAGCTTTTGTTATGCTTTGATATGTAACACTATGAGTGAATTATTTATTTTGTGTTGAGATTTCCTGAGAGATAATGCATGTGTAAGACCCCAATTTTGACCCTAGGATCCCTCATGCAATTTCATCATAAGCACTAGCATTGGGATCATACCTTGGCATCCTCCTTACTCCTCTCTCATTGGGTTGTTTTGGGAGAGATCACCAAGCACCATGTGATTGTATCATACTTGTATATTATCATTTTACTAACCAAAATACCAAAAATATGTCTTTGCATTTGCCTAACTCTTTTGTAGGTAGGGCATGATCACATTTAGTTATCAAGTTCATATCTAGGGTTTGAGGCCCTCATGACAAAGAGCATAACCATGAATTGATCCAAGAATGGTTATAAGCATCATATATGAGTTCCATTGATTCCTACATGTTATATTGATCAAGTTTTCTTCAAGAGTTCGGAGGTGATTTTCCTTGGAAACCCTAGTTTGACTAGGTATCCTGAGTAACTTCTCCAACAAGCCATCTCACCAATTGATCAAATTTATCAAAGGAAACTTCAAAATTCATCATATTATGCATATATTATCTACCATGAGCCAATAAAGTCAAGAGAATTGAAGGTTAGCAAGTTGGTTAATGGTGGTTGGCCAGATGAATTCATCTGATCAAAACTAGGTCTCCCTAGGCCCTATCTCCTATAATTTTCACCATATGAATATTATTCAAAGCGAAAAGTTACTCTAAATGACATTCCAAACAACTTTAATGTTGAGACCTAGAGCTAGTTTTGCTTGGAAAATCATTTTCTATGTTGAAACATTATAGGTCATTTTGTCTAAACCCTAATTTGAATATTTCCAAGGCCATAACTTGATCAATTTTTATGAGATGAAATATTTCCAAGTTGCAAAATCAAATTCAAGATGTCTAATTAAACTTTGATGTTTTGAGTGATAGCTAATTCATCTTTTATGAGCATGTGATATGAGGATACATTATAGATCATTTTTTACCTATACCAATGAACAAGTGATTTTTCCAAACTTCAAAAATGCATAACTCTATCATTGTAAATCCAACTTACATGAAATTGGTGACCATTTTGAAGGTCTTTGAAAGAGTTACAACTTTGATGAAGACACTTATCTCATTTGAACCTCACATAGAAAGTTAAGCAAGGTGGAATATTGAGATATATGGCTTGACACTTAGAAAAATTTTCAACATGTTGAAATTTCCAAACTTCCACCTCCAAATTCACCATGATCCAAGCTCCAAATGAAAAAGTGTTCAACATCAAACTTGTTCCCCTTGATCCAAGCTTTCCAAAGAACCCAAGTTCATGCATTTTAGATGAAGTTTGATAGGGATGTGCATGGCTTTAACAGAGCTGCACCATTGGAGGAAATCAAATGTCCAAAACTCCATTTCACATGGCCTTGTCAATCAAGCATCATTTGAACTTTAGTACAGTTGCAATTGGATCAAAATGGATTGCTTCATGGGCATGTACACGCCCATCCAAGCTTGTGCATCACATTGCCAAATTTAGCAAATTTTTAAGTGTGCAATTATCAATCCCAAATGCTATAAATACATGGCCTCTAAGCTCATTTCAAACACCCCTTGCGCGCCAGCTTTGCCCCCTAATTGAAACCCTCTCATTCTAAAGGAAAAACTGATAATTTTCAATCTAAAAATTGAGTTTGAATCTCAACTGTTTGGATATTCAAGAACTCCAGGATCCAAAGCCCTGCACCATTGCTAACCACTCCCTGCAAGCTTCTCAAGTGTGATCAGATCGTGTTTGAAGCAAGCAACCTCAAGTTCTACACAGCATTGAAGGTAATTTTTAAAAAACTTCATCTCTTTGATTCTCACTCAATTCTCATCAATTCTCTTAGATTTTTGGTTGTCTGAAGTCCTACCAATGTAGGCAAGAAAATTGAGTTGCTTAGAGGTCAAATCAAAGCAACTCAGTTGACACACCTCAAAATTCAACTCCTCATATCTTTCTATATATGTGGAGTTAGTTAAAATTAAGGTCAGATTCGTGCTCTACGCCATTTTTTCTTTCAGATCATGTCCTCCTTTTTTATTTTGGTGATGGTTGAGGGTGGACCAGTCTGGTGAGGTCTACTGGAGAAGAAGATCAGAGCTCTGGCTCTGGCGGTGCATTGGCACGTCTCCCAGCCACAGCATCCTTTCAAAATGTTTTAATCCTAAGCGCTCATTGTGATTACCCTTGGTACAGCATGCTGACTAGTGTATTTGGTGGAACGCGCATTTCAGACCACTTGATCTGCCACCTCAATTAATGAGGGAGATCAAGTGGTCCACGTTTTTTTTTTATTTTTTGATTTTAATTTTTATTCATTTGATTTTCATTAATTCATATTAATTTTAATATTGATCCAAAAAAATATGAGAGTTTCACCAAAAAAATTTGAATAAATTCCTCTTTCATATTCTAAATTAAAATTATTTTTTGGATCATTATTAATATTTTTCATGATTTAATTGATTTTGTGTTAATTTTTAATTGTTTAAAAATACTTTTAAGTCTTTAAAAATTCTGAAATTTTTTCTCCAAGGTCCTTTGACCTTGTTTGACCTATGATAAATCCCATGGCCATTTCTTTGGTGTTTTGATGATGTTTTAGGAATTTGACAAACTGTGGCGGTAAATTCATGATCATCAAGCTATGGATAAGCTAGAGATCAAATAACTAGAGTCGCCACCGCGCTTTTATTGTTTCCAAGGGAAAAGGGGAAAAGTACGAACAAAACCCAAAAGTAAGAAGTTTTCAAATCAAAACTAATAAAATGTCAGAGATTACAGGTAAATGGGTTGGTTACACAGAGGGAAGGTGTTAGCACCTAAAGTGTTCTAGGTACTCCTAGGGAGCCCTTTTTGTGTGCATATGTATTTGGTACAAAGTGATGTTTACAAATAAATAGAATGGGGGGATGAGAAAAGAATTCATTAATTATATTTTTCTGTTTGGCAAGATCTTTGGTCTTGTGCCTACGTACCAACATAAAAATGAGGGATCAAAACCTCGTAGTTCGTGATACAAATTTCAAAATGGATGCATTGCTTTTAACAAAAATTAAGTTTGAAAGGCACAAAGGCCTAAAAATGGTTTGAATGAGTTAGTTCTTTTTGGATTTTTGGATGTTTAAGTCAAGTATAGTTAAGTTTATTTACAAATTTGATTTAAGAAAAGAAGTTTGAAAATGCAATGGCATAAGGCCAAAGTTTCTATCCTTTTGCAAAAGTGGTCAAAGTTTAGAACAAAATAAAGTCAATCAAAGAAGGTTTCCAAAAAGGAGGGAGATATTTTGAAATTAACGAAATGGGGAGAAGATGAAGCGACTAATCCTATGTATAAAATTAAAAGTTTAGAGTTGAAAAGATCTGACCAAGTGGGTAGAAATCCAATAGACAAGAATGTCAATAGACAAATGCATAATTATATTGTCTTGAAGAGCAAGGCATCAAATAAAGATGGCCACATCCAAGCTTATCCATTCCATGATCTTCTTCAAGGTAGCCCATGTAACAAATGAACTTCACAGGTCACAGGTTCAAAATAACAGCTTCACAATGATCATGTTGCAGATGAACTTAGAGAGATCTTGAATGATGTATCAGATGAAGTTTCAAATTGCAAGAACTTGGTTTCTCAATAAGTTGGCATTGGCCAAGTCCTTTAGCATAGGAATGTTGCCTAAATTCTAAATCCATTTGTCCAAGATCAAGTCAACAGTCCACACAAAAGTTTTTTAGGGTTTTTGTTGTTATTATGTACATTAATGGTCAAAGACCACACAAACAAGCAAAGTATACACAAACAAAAAATATCACACAATATGGTCCAAGTGGACAAAGTGAAAATTGCATTAACATAAACAATTAGAATGATATGAACAATGGCAAATGTACAAAATCTAGAATTAAATGACATTAAAGTAAAGAGATTGAAATTAAAAGTTAGTAGTTAATAGGTTAGAAGTTAGTATTATTTTGTTTTTGCTTTTCATTCCTGAACATTATTTGGAGAACACTCAACCCACTTATCACAAGCATGGATCCTTGAACCAAGACATCTTCCAAAGAAAGGAAAAAATGTCAAGTTTCCACACAATACCATGAAACAGGGGAGACTTACAATCTAACTAACTAGAATGTTATGCCTTTTATGTCACAAATTTAGTGCTATGTTAAGTAATCGTAATTGGACTTATGTAGAAGTTACAACTATTTAAGATCGGGCAATAGAATTTTGGTGTTAATGCATGTTAGAGACATAGTATTATGAACTATGCTCATGAAACATACCACACACAAAAAGAATATGCAAAAGGTGTGGCTTAATCTCATCCATACTCATATTAATTTTTCAATCAACTAGCTTTAGGACTTTGAGATATCATAGGCCAAATGAGATGAATGCATAAAGAAAGGGAATGAGATGAAGAAGGAAGGGAATAGATGAAATCTCAAATTAACCAAAGGAGGACTTATACCAAACTAATATCATTCATTCATTTTGGGAGATGGAATGTACATTCCATCAATCCCCTAAATCCAATGATATTAATTTGACAAAGTCAAATCAACCTTGACCAAGGCCCAACAACAAGAGTCAAACACCACCAAGTCATCACAATTGGTCAACAAAATTATTTGGCATTTATTCCAATTAAAAATACTAAAATAATACATTTAAATTAAATATGGTTTGTCAAATTCCTAAAACCTCACCAAAACACCAAATAAATGGCCATGAGATTTATCATAGGTCAAACAAGGTCAAAGGACCTTGGAGAAAAAATTTCAGAATTTTAGAAGACTTAAAAGTATTTTTAAACAATTAAAAACAAATGAAAAATCAATTAAATCATTAAAAATATTAATAATGATCCAAAAAATAATTTTAGTTCAGAATATGAAAGAGGAAAATATTTGAAATTTTTTGGTGAAACTCTCATATTTTTTGGATCAATATTAAAATTAATATGAATTAATGAAAATCAAAGGAATAAAAATTAAAATCAAAAAATCAAAAAAATGTGGACACTTGATCTGCCTCATTAATTGAGGTGGCAGATCAAGTGGTGAGAAACGCGCGTTCCATGGTACAGGCTAGTCAGCGCGCCACACACTTGGTCATTACAAGCAACGTCCCTGATTAAAACATTTTGAATCAATCCAATGGCTCTGGACCGTGCCACATCATTGCCGGAGCAAAGCGTCGGTCGTCTTCTCAGGCGACCTTGGCTGGACTAGTCCATTCATCACCACATCATAAATGAAAAAGGAGGACATGATCTGAAAGGAAAAATGGTGTAGATCACGAATATCACCTCAATTTTAACTAACTCCTCACATATAGAAAGATATGAGGAGCTGGATTTTGAGGTATGTCAACTGAGTTGCTTCGGTTTGACCTCTAAGCAACTCAATCTTCTTGCCTACATTGGTAGGACTTCAGACAACCAAAGAATCAAGAGAATTAAGCAAGATTGAGAGAGAATCGAAGAGATGAAATTTTTTGGAAAATACCTTCAATGCAGGTCTGGATTCAACTGTTCTTGCCTTGTCTCGTGCTTGATCTCACTCAGAATGCTTGCAGAAGTAGAATGAAATGCATAAAAGGTCTTGGATCCCTGGAGTTTTGAATCTCAAAACAGTGAGATTCAAACTCAATTTCAAGATGAAATTCTCAGGATTATCCTCTCAAATGGAAGGGTTAAGGGTTTAGAATCAAAGTTGGCATGAATGTATGTTTAATTCTGATGCTAGAGGTCTCTATTTATAGATGTAGCTCATGATATTTGCACCTTCCAAATCACTTTCCAAAATTGGCAATTGATGATGCATGGGTGCATGGGCGTGTACAGGCCCATGAGATCATTGCTTTAGGTCCACAAATAAGTGTAAGACAGTCTGAAATCAACTTGGTTTGCAAGGCAAGTGTGTGTGAAGATTTGAAGTTGGATCTTTGCCAAATGATGATACCATGTTCATGCCATGCCCAACCCTAGCAATTCTTGTCCAAAATAGATAAACTTGGACTTTTTGGAAAGGTTAGATCAAGAGGAACAACTTTCATATTCAACACTTTTCCATTTGAAGCTTGTATCATGATGAATTTTAAGGTTGAAGTTTGGAAATTTCAACATGTTGAAAATTTTTCTAAGTGGCAAGTCATATATCTCAATATTCCACCTTGCTTAACTTTTTATGTGAGCTTCAAATGAGAAAAATATATTCATCAAATTTGTAGCTCTTTCAAATAAATTCAAAATGGTAACTAATTTCATGTCATTTGGATTTGTAATGATAGAGTTATGCATTTTTGAAGTTTGGAAAAATCACTTGTTCAATGATATAGGTCAAAAATGACCTATAATGTAACCTCATATCACATGCTCGTAAAAGTTGAATTTGCTCTCACTCAAAACATAAAAGTTGAATTAGACATCTTGAATTTGATCTTGCAACTTGGAAATCTTTCATATCATAAAAATTTAGTAAGTTATGGCCTTGGGAAGTTGACTTTCATATTAGGGTTTAGACAAAATAACCTATAATGTTTCAACATAGAAAATAATTTTCCAAGCAAAACTAGCTCTAGATATCAACATGAAAGTTGTTTAGAATGTCATTTAGAGTAAGTTTTCTCTTGGAATCATTTTCATATGGTGAAAATTGTAGGAGATAGGGTCTAGGGAGACCCAATTTTGAAGAGATGAATTCATATGGTCAACCACCATCAACCAACTTGCTAACCTTCAATTATCTTGACTTTATTGGCTCATGGTAGCTCATATATGCATAAGATGATGAATATTTAAGTGTCCCTTTAGAAATTTGATCAATTGGTGAGATAGCTTGTTGGAGAAGTTACTCAAGATACCCAGTCAAACTAGGGTTTCCAAAGCAAATCACCCTCAAACTCTTGAAGAAAACTTGATCAATATAACATATAGTAATCAATGGAACTCATATATGATGCCCATAACCAGTCTTGTATCAATTCATGGTTGTGCTCTTTGTCATGAGGGTCTCAAACCCTAGATATGAACTTGATAGATCAATGGAGATCATGCCCTACCTACAAAAGAGTTAGGCAAATGCAAAGGCATATTTTTGGTATTTTGGTTAGTAAAATGATAGAATATAAGTATGATACAATCACAAAGTGCTTGGTGATCTCTCCCAAAACAAACCCAATGAAGGACGGGTAAGGAGGATGCCAAGGTATGATCCCAATGCTAATGCTTATGATGAAATTGCATGAGGGATCTTAGGGCCAAAATTAGGGTCTTACAGCTGCCCTTATTTAAGGACATTCTAACTGAGGAGGCGAAGGTTAAAATCTTCATGTTGACTCAATAATATAGGCTTAAATAACAACATATAGAAACAAATTTTGGTCCCTAAGAGACCTCATGATGCATATGTTATGAATGCAATAGTACATTCTTTGTGGGGAAATATTGCCACAAAGGAAAAGAAATCAGAGAGATCGAAGGTCCGCAAGAGTATAATGCATTTCGTAAGGAAAACTCACTGAGGAAACAGAGACTCTGGGGGAAAGGAGTTATGCGCAGGTCAGGCTACGACTCAAAACTACTGGGGGACTAGAGGGATTCCATACAAAATGGAAAGACTCAGTTGGGGAATAATGACATCTGCAAGGGATACGAGTAAGTCACGATAAAACTGAAGTACTTGAATCATGTAGGGAAACACGATTTCACTAAGGGAGAAATAAACTTCGACACAGGAGGAGCAGAAATCTACCATCTACTACCTGTTATTGGGTAAGGAGACAATAAAGATCTGACGGAGAGAACATCTGTCACTGATTAGGATGAACATATCAAGGATTAACTCTCTGGGAACCAACAGAAGGGAATATTCATTACCAGTTACTGGGTAAGAATAGCCTTACTGGGGAAAACTGCAGAAAATAGGATTTACAACTACCAGTTACTGGGCAGAAGACCAAGGGTGAGAGTATCCGTCATTGGTTAAGATAAACATATCAAGGATAAACTCAACAAGGAATAAAATCTGTCATCGGTTAGGATGAACATATCAAGGATTAACTTGTCTAGGGTTGTCAATGAGGATACCCGTCATCGGTTAAGATGAACATATCAAGGATAAACCAACTGAACAAAAGGTAGGAATTACATCTATTGAATACTAGATAGAATACCGTCAAAGAGAAAATCTATCACCAATTAAGATGAACATATCAACGATAGACTCTGCGAGGAGATAAAATAGGAATTACATCTACCAGTTACTGGATAGAATACCAAGAGAGAGAATCTGTCACTGGTTAAAGTGAACATATCAGGGATCAACTCTGCGGGGGGAATAAAGGCAG
The DNA here is from genome assembly GCF_024323335.1 of Lathyrus oleraceus. Taxonomy (NCBI): domain Eukaryota; kingdom Viridiplantae; phylum Streptophyta; class Magnoliopsida; order Fabales; family Fabaceae; genus Lathyrus; species Lathyrus oleraceus. The sequence continues at coordinate 120,323,017 of NC_066579.1, forward strand.
GGTTTACAACTACCGGTTATTGGGTAGAAGACCGTAAGGAGAAGGAAACCCGTCATCGGTTAGGATGAACATATCAAGGATTAACTCTCTCGGAAACAAGAATAGGGATTACAACTACCTTTTTACTAGGTAGAACACCAAAAAGAGAATATCTGTCACCGGTTAGGATGAACATATCAAGGATAGACTCAAGTAGGGGAGGGAAAGATATTTGTCACCGATTAGGGTGAACATATCAAGGATATACTTCCTGGGGAATCAGATCCAGTAGGGACTCTACTGCTGGACAAACTGGGGTACTTTTTCCGGGTATTGGGCAAGAAGTAACAAACTGCAAACTAAGAAGAATATTACCAGTGTTGGTGTAAGTCCTAGAGGCCAATACATTTTGGTACTTGTATCGAATAATAAAAGGCATTCTCTTTATTATGGTTGATTAATAAAGTCCCTGGAATAGATAGTCCGTTTAATGTATTAAGTGTGACTTAATCATGAGAACACATTAAACATAAGGACACTATTCCTAAAGTATCCGTAGTCGAGCTTTAGTGTGAAGTGGGATAACATTAAAGCATTAAGACTATTATGTTTGTAGACTGATGATCACATCTCATGGATCATGGATAAAGAGTTATCAAGTCTTAAACATAGGTATGAATATTAGGAGTAATATTTATACCGGATTGACCCGCTATGAGAATACTATATAGAAAGTTATGCAAGGTGTCATAAGTTATTCTCATGGTGATAATAGTGTATTCCACTCTTCGACCTGAAACCACTATGGATCCTAGATGTAGAGTCGAGTGCTTTATTGCTGATCCAACGTTGTCCGTAACTGGATAACCATAAAGACAGTTGATGGGTACTCCACAAAGCATGCTGAGGGACATGAGTGACCTAGATGGAATTTGCCCATCCTGCATAACAGGATAAATGTCTATGGGCCCAATATTGAACTGGACAAGGATGACACGGTCTATGCCTTGTGTTCAATATAGACATAAGGGCAAAAGGGTAATTATACACATAATTATTATCACAGAAGGAATTGTCAGATCACTTGACATTTTCGTGTCTTGGGTAGCAGTGATGTGTTGCTAGATACCGCTCACTGTTTATTATGTTAAATGCGTGATTTAATATAATTGCCAACGTCACGAAAACCTACAGGGTCACACACAAAGGACGGATTGATGAGAGATAGAGTAACTAAGGAATACCGTAAGGTACAGTGCCCTTAAGTGAGTTATAGAGCATCGTAAGGTACGATGTACTTGAGTAGAATACGAAATATGGTAAGGTACCATGAGCTTAAGTGATTTTGGGCATATTATAAGATATGGGCCAAAATACACTTAAGTGGGCTTTTAGCTTGAAGCCCACACAAGTGGTTCTATAAATAGAACCCTTGTGCAGAAGCAAAAATTTGCGGTTGCATTATTTTCGTTTTCTCTCACTCTCTCTCTCTCACTCAAAGCCTTCATTCGTACCAGCTAGCACTGAGATTGAAGGAACCCGTTCGTGTGGACTGAGTAGAGACGTTGTCATCGTTCAACGTTCGTGATCGCTTCGTGGATCTGCATCAAAGGTTTTGATCGTCACAAGAGATCTGCACCAAAGGTTTCAACCGTCAAAAGAGGTAAATATTCTATCACTGATCATGACCATTCGTAAGGATCTCTAAAGGAGAAATTTTTTAATTTCCGCTGCGCTTTGGGTCGCAATTCTCCTTCAACCAGTTGCTGGGAAATATACTCTTAGGGGACTCAAAGTATCTATCTAGGTAGGAGCTAGAAAGAAATAGTCAATCAAGACTCAACCCAATGAGGACATAACTCAAGGGGAGTGATTCCATCCAGATAACCAACTGGGGAGAAAACTGAAGTAATAATCATCCACGAGGAAACAAACTCGGTAAGGAAGATGAGAAAGGTTAAATTCTTTCTGCCTAAGGGGCTGACGCTCTACAATTGAGGGAGGACAGACACCAGAATTTGTATGGGGATAAAGTACCGCCATACAGGGAATGAAAATCTCAAATCGACCAATCAAACAAATATGATGGTGTCAATATGTAATTATGAAATTATATATATATATATATATATATATATATATATATATATATATATATATATATATATAAATATATATATATATATATATATATATATATATATATATATATATATATATATATATATATATATATGATGATGATGATGATGATGATGATGATGATGATGATTATGCTGACAAGGACGATCACAAAGGATACAAAGGTGTCACAAAGAAATTGAATCATCGGTATAATCCCCGGTCAATTCACAAAATACGGAGACAACTGTCGGAGAACAGAGAGATCAACAATCCAAAAAGGCTCAACCCTAATTGGGGAAGAAGGAGATCTGCTGAGGAGAGAGAAATATCATCGAACCTGTGGTGAATTTTAGGTCAATACCATAAACATGGGAGACAACCCTACAAGGAAATAAACTTCTCAGGAACCAAGAGAAAACTCTTACTGGGGAGTAAGTCGATTGGCGATTGGCGAGGAAACCAATGCGATCTACTGGGGAGATCAACCATTTCTGCTGAAGGAAACCAAACTCCACTGGGGAAGGCAGAAACTCTGTTGAGGGAGACAAGTCGCATGGTACCTGAATCAACCAACTCAGCTAAGAAAAAGGAACGAAGCTCTATTGGGGAATCAAAAATTCCACCGAGGAACTGAATCAACACAATCGTCTAGGGATACCCGAAGGGTTAACTGCTTGGGGAACCTCTGATGTCTCGCACTCAAGGACTTGTTATCCATCGGAATGCTGTTGATATTTCTTTTAATTGCCTTTGAAAATTCTTCCTTTTATATGTTTTAAGAAAAAGAGATTTTGATTAAAAAAATTAAATTTTCAAAAATGATCATAATAAAATTTAAACTATTGGATGAAATAAATAAGAGTAAAAACAATTGGATAAAAGCTCAACTTTATTTGATAGAATGGTGGTCTGTAAATGACAAGACCCCATAGATTTTTACAAAGCTGAAAATGGTAATTTACATGGAAAAGGGTTACATTGAATACAAATGATCCTTAATCCTTCTACCAACTCTTGATATCCACTGTGCTCTTGACCGCCGCCGGGGTGATGAATTGATGTCAACCCTTGTGCTCAATCAAGTTTTCAAAACACTGAAGATCAGCAGAATGCAGTTACTTGCCATAATCCCTAATTTTTGCATAAATTGCCCAAGGGTGGGGTACTCAACTTATCGGGAACTTCTTTCTGTTTTTATGTCTCTAATTTTTGCCTGAATCTCCTTTTCAGGTTTTCAATCTACAGAGACGCTCATTTTTTGCCTAAGCCGCCCTTTCGGGTTTTCAACTTAGCGAGTTGTTCTTTTCTTTTTTAGGCGAAGTATTTCTTGACTGCATCTGTGTTCACAGGACAAGTGAACTCTTCACCATCCATAGTTGTAAGTATCAATGCACCGCCTGAAAAAGGCTCTCTTAACAACATATGGGCCTTCATAATTAGGAGTCCACTTTCCTCTAGAATCTGGTTTGAACGATAAAATCTTCTTGAGCACAAGGTCACCTTCTTTGAACACACGAAGTCTTGCCTTCTTATCAAAAGCTTTCTTCATCCTTTGCTGATACAATTGACCATGACACATGGCAGTCAATCTCTTCTCTTCAATCAAATTCAACTAATCAAACCTGGTCTTACACCATTCAGCTTCAGTCAACTTTGCTTCCATAAGCACACGCAATGAAGGAATCTTAACCTCTACGGGGAGCACTGCTTCCATACCATATACAAGAGAAAAAGGGGTCGCCCCTGTTGAAGTGCGGATGGATGTACGATACCCATGCAAAGAAAATGGGAGCATCTCATGTCAATCCTTGTATGTGATAACCATCTTCTGAATGATCTTCTTGATGTTCTTATTCACAGCTTCAACAACCCCTTTCATCTTGGGTCTGTAGGGAGAAAAATTATGATGTACAATCTTGAAGTCTTTGAAAAGATCTTCCACCATATTATTATTCAAGTTCGATCCATTTTCAGTAATGATCTTACTTGGCACATCATATCGGCATATAATCTGATTCTTGATAAATCTCACAACAACTTGCTTGGTTACATTTGTATATGATGCCGCTTCGACCCACTTTGTGAAATAGTCAATTGCCACCAGAATGAAACGATGTCCATTCGAAGCTCTGGGCTCAATCATCCCAATCATATCAATTCCCCACATGGAGAAGGGCCATGGGGAAGAAATAACATTTAATAGTGTTGGAGGAACATGAATCTTATCAGCATAAATTTGACACTTGTGGCACTTCTTCACAAATTTGCAAAAGTCAGATTCCATTGTCAACTAGTAGTAACCTGCTCGCAACATCTTCGCCATTGCATGTCCATTGGAATGAGTACCAAAGGAACCTTCGTGCACTTCGATCATCAACAAGTCTGCTTTGTGGCTATCCATGCATCTGAGCAAAACCATGTCGAAGTTTCTCTTGTACAGTATATCACCATTCAAGTAGAAATTGTCGGCTAATCTTCTCAAAGTCTTCTTATCTTTCAAAGATGCCCTAGGCGGGTAAATCTGACATTGGAGGAAACATTTGATGTCGTAATACCATGGCTTCTCGTCTTTAATCTCTTCAACAACAAACATATGAGCTGGCCTATCAAGACGCATCACAGACAAATTGGGAACTTCATTCCAATACTTCACCACAATCATTGATGCCAACGTTGTAAGAGCATCTGCCATCCGGTTTTCATCTTGAGGGATATGATGAAACTCAACCTTTATAAAGAAAGTTGAAATCCTCCTCACATAATCTCTATATGGTACTAAACTGGGTTGATTTTTCTCCCATTCTCCTTTAATTTGATTCACAACCAAAGCCGAATCACCGAAGACATCCAAATACTTGATTCTGAGATTCATGGCCTCTTCAATCCCCATAATGCAAGCTTCATATTCTGCCATGTTATTTGTACATTTGAAAGTCAATCTAGCTGTAAATGGTAGATGCATGCCTTGAGGAGTAGTAATCACTGCCTCAATGCCATTTCCATATTGATTAACAACTCCATCAAATACCATGCCCCAACGGGAACTATGTTCTGGCCCTTCTTCAAGCAATGGTCCATCACAATCTTTCATTTTTAAGTATAAAATCTCTTCATCAGGAAAGTCATACTGCACTGACTGGTAATCTTCAATTGGTTGGTGAGCCAAATGGTCAGCCAAGATACTACCTTTGATTGCTTTCTGAGATCGGTATTTGATATCATACTCTGATAACAACATCTGCCAACGGGAAATTCTCCCAGTTAAAGCAGGCTTTCAAATATATACTTGATTGGATCTATTTTGGATATCAACCAAGTGGTATGATTCAACATATATTGGCGCAGACGCTTAGCAGCTCAAGCTAATGCGCAACAAGTTTTCTCAAGCATGGAATACCGAGTCTCACAGTCGGTGAACTTCTTACTAAGGTAGTAGATTGCAAATTTTTTCTTTCCAGTCTCATCTTGCTGACCAAGAACACAACCCATACTCTCATCAAGCACAGTCAGATACATGATCAACGGTCTTCCTTCAATAGGTGGAGACAAAATCGGAGGCTCAAGCAAATATTCCTTGATACTGTCAAAAGCTTTCTGGCAATCTTCGGTCCAATCACAAGACTGATCCTTCCAAAGAAGCTTAAAAATAGGCACACATGTGGCAGTCATGTGGGAAATGAATATGGAAATATAATTCAAGCGGCCGAGAAAACCTCCGACTTGCTTCTCAGTTTTGGGCGCAGGCATCTCTTGTATTGCTTTGACCTTGGCAGGATCAACTTCAATACCCTTCTCGCTGACAATAAAGCCCAACAACTTACCAGAATGAACACCAAAAGTACACTTATTGGGATTTAAGCGGAGTTTATACTTCCTCAAACACTGGAATAGCTTCAACAAATGCTCAACATGTTCCTCTTCATCAATTGATTTAGCAATCGTGTCATCGACATAAACTTCAATCTCTTTATGCATCATATCATGAAAAAGAGTAGTCATTACTCTCTGGTAAGTCGCACCAGCATTCTTTAGACCGAAAGGCATCACTCTATAAAAAAATGTTCCCCAAGGTGTAATGAATATGGTCTTCTCCATATCTTCGGGTGCCATCTTGATTTGATTATATCCGGAAAATCTATCCATAAACGAAAAGACTTTGAATTTAGCAGTATTGTCTACCAACATATCAATGTGTGGCAGAGGGAAATCATCTTTTGGACTGGCTTTATTCAGATCTCTATAGTCAACACACATGCGGACTTTTCCATCTTTCTTCGGCACAGGCACAATATTGGCCACCCATTGCGGATACTCAACGGTTACAAGGAAACCGGCATCAATCTGCTTTTGCACTTCCTCTTTGATTTTCACAGCCATATCAGGATGCGTTCTTCTCAACTTCTGCTTGACTGGCGGGCATTCTGGTTTCATCGGCAATCTATGCTCGACAATCTCATAATACAACCCAGGCTTGTCTTGATAGGACCAAGCAAACACATTTGAATACTCTCGAAGAAGATCAATCAACCCCTTCTGGACACAGTCGAGACCCAATCTTGACTTCCTTCACATCATCCTCGGAACCCAAATTGACTAACTCGACTTGCTCTTCAACGGCTGAATGGTATTTTCATCTTGTTCAAGAAGACGAGATAATTCATCACTCACTTCTACATCACTTCCTCCTCGGCCTCAAACATAGGGAATTCAAAATTTGGAGAAGGAGAAGGATCATTGTATTCAATGGGGTTAGGAACCAACCTGCATAATGATTTGATATTTTGATTTTAGAGAAGTGAATTTGTGACCAAATATTATGCAAATGGACAATTATATTGTTTATTTATGTTTTTTGTGATTACCATTTTCAGAATAAAGCAAAAAGTAAAAACAAACATCATAGATGTGGATGAATAGAATTAATTTTATTGATGATCAATTTGAAAATGCCCAAACAATGTTCACTTCTCCCTTAGGCATAAGAGAAGGATTTTAAAACATATAAAAGCAATTACTTAGATTGATGCAAAATAAAAGGAATATCAACAGCAGTCCAATTGTTGCAAGCCTTTTTATGCGTCACAAAATTGGTGCAGTCTTCCTCTTCGTCATCCTCTAGCACAACAACTAAGTGTTGTTCATTGCCATGAATGAACCCTCCGCTACGGAAGCTAAGTTGCATATCTTAAGCCCTTGCAGTTGATGAACCTTTCTGGAACCCCAAACCGGTTCTGCCTTTGTTGTTGGAGACCTCTACCATGCGCCCCCACTGATCGACATTGCCTTCTTCCACAATCTTTTGAGCATCCTTCAATGAGGACATAGGTGCCCCAACTCTCTTCTCAGCAGTAATAGATAAGGCTTGGAACGGAGTTCCAACCTCATCCTCAGCTTCCACATAAGAGACAAAGATGACAAACGGATAACCAATAGCGCCTTCTCTCCACCAATAATCACTAGCTTGCCATTCTTCATAAATTTGAGCTTCTGGTGCAAAGTTGAGGTCACAGCTCCTGCCTCATGGATCCATGGCCTTCCCAACAAGCAACTATAGGCCGGGTGAATATACATTACTTGAAAAGTAATTTGAAAATCACTCAGACCTATTTTAACTGGAAGGTTAACTTCACCAATAACCGTTTTGCGCGAACCATCAAAAGCTTTGACAATTACACCGCTATACCTCATAGGCGCTCCTTGGTAAGATAGCTTTGACAAAGTTAACTTCGGAAGCACATTTAGTGACAAACCGGTGTCAATAAGCACATTTGACAAAGAATCCTCTTTGCAATTCATCAAGATGTGCAAAGCCAAATTATGATTTATGCCCTCCTTAGGGAGCTCTTCATCACAGAAGCTGAGATTATTGCAAGCAGTGATGTTAGCCATAATATGATCGAATTGATCCACTGTAACATCATGTTCTACAAATGCTTTCTCTAGAACTCTCTGCAGTGCTTCTCTGTGCGCTTCGAAATTCATGAGCAGAGACAACACTGAGATCTTTGAGGGGGTTTAGACAGTTGCACTACCATATTAAACTCGCTTCTTTTAATTAACCGAAGTACCTCATCATCATCATTGGGTTTCAAGTTGCTGGATTCACCAGACTTATCTTTTGAACAGCCAACTGGGCTTTCAACAGGTACTTCCACTTTCTTACTTACAATTGGTTCTTCTTTATCCTTTGGGAACACCAGCCCAAACACTCGACCACTGCGGGTCACCTTAGTAACATCAGCAATGCTTACTACTGAACTAGTCGTAGGTAACAGGACCTCTTGACCATCCTTCATCATTGTAGCATTATACTGATACAACACAGCTTTATCAGATGAATACGGGACTGGACCCGCTAACCATATTACCAACGACGATACTGATCTTTGACTGTTGTTGTTACTGGAGTCATACTGAATTACCAACTTCTCAAGCTGCTTGAAAACAGGAACTATGACATAAACATCGTCATCTGCATGACGGGATTGAATAATTTGGATCATGCCTTCATCCATCAGTCGTTGGATGTCCTTTTTCACAACTTCGCAACCCCTCGGGTTAACACTACAAATAACATAACCATCATGGTCGTGCTCACACTCACTTACCAAACAAACATCCTTATGCATATGCACTAAGGACCTCCTGATGAAACGCACACCAAAAACTTTAAATTCCCCAGGACAACCATCCACCATATTCATAGAAGAGTTTCCATGAGCGGGCAACGGGTTTGCTTTCACATTCGACGCACGGTCCTCGAAGGACACAATACCACTCTTCATCAGCTTCTGAACTTCATACTTAAGCGGATAACAATTTTCAATATCATGTCTGGGTGCTCCTTGATGAAAAGCACAACGGAGCTCAGGTTTATACCACCAAGGAAGTGGTTCTGGAATCTGTGGCAGGTTTCTTGGTTGAATCAGGTTCTTGAGAACCAAGGATGGATAAAGCTCTGTGTAAGACATAGGAATCGGTCGAAGGAGACCTTCTTCCTTTCAAATTTTTGTTGTTGATGATTGTTGTTGGTATTGTTGTTGTTGTAGGTGTCCGTTCGTTGTTGCGTTTGTTGTTGTTGTTGTTGAACTGGTGTTGTTTGTTGATTAGAAAATATCGGGATAACGGAAGATACTTGATGATGATGATGTTGACGGGATGTTGGGTTCCTTCTGATCTGAGGCCTCCTCTGCCTCCACTACTTATTACATTCGTCTCACTGTCTTTCTTCTTATTGAAATTGCTACCATACCTCTTTCTTGTTGATGTCTCATCTCTTAACAAACGTCCCTCTCGGACTCCTTCCTCAATCCTCATCCCCATGTTTACCATTTCGGTAAAGTCACTGGGGGCACTAGCAATCATTCATTCATAATAAAATGAACTCATAGTTTTCAAGAAGATCTTTGTCATTTCTTTTCCTCCAAAGGAGGAGTGATCTGGGCAGCCAACTCCCTCCATCGCTGCACATATTCTTTAAATGTCTCTTTATCCTTCTGAGACATAGACCTCAGCTAGTCTCTATCTGGCGCCATGTCCATATTATACTTATACTGCTTGACAAAAGCCTCCCCCAAGTCATTGAAAGTGCGAATGCTGGCACTGTCCAATCCCATGTACCAACGAAGCGCAGTGCCGGTCAAACTATCTTGGAAGTAGTGAATAAGCAACTGATCATTGTCGGTATGAGTAGACATCTTGCGAGCATACATCACAAGATGATTGAGCGGACAAGAGTTCCCCTTATACTTTTCAAAGTCAGGCACTTTGAACTTCACCGGGATCTTGACATTAGGCACAAAACACAACTCAGCAGCACTCTTCCCAAACAGATCTTTACCTCTCAGCATTTTCAATTCCTTGAGCAACTCAAGAAACCGATCTTTCATTTCATCCATTTTCTCATAGACATCCGGACCCTCAAACGGCTCTGAGTGATAGATGGTGTCCTCTACGCGAGGCAAGGTGTGCATAACGGGAGGTGGCACAGACATGACCGGGCTAGATGTTGGCATGGAAGCAAAGGTAGGCACGAAGCCTTCAGGCACGAAGTTGGACGGCATTCCCCACGGGAATCCGGCAGGCATAGTTGGCGCGAAATGGGTGGCAGCAGCAAGCATGGTAGAGGTAGCTACCTCTGAAATAACAGTCCTCGCAGGAGGAGTTGCAGGCGTTGGAAAAGATTGGCTTTGAGCGGCAAGAACTGACTCCATTATGGCAGTCAGGCGAGCGATCTCGTCCTTCAACTCTTTGTTCTCTTGCTCTAGGTGCTCCATGATTCTCAGATAATTGGCTCGGGTATTGTACCGGTGAGTCAACTTGGCTGAAGTACAGAAGAAAAACCAATCACACATCTGGCGAAAACCTGCTTATGCAAATGATGCATGAGATGCAATGCTTGATTGTTTTTATTTTCAAGGAATTTACTATATCATTTGCAAATATATATATTTAAATGGCAATTGCAACAATTTGATATGACCGAAAATCTCTTTTTATTTAGATAAATTGGAAGGATTACACTGAGTACAATTTCAGAAACCAAATGAAAAATACAAGAGAAAAGGAGGCTAGTCATCCTAAGGATCCCTAACAACAATGTCAGCAGATTTGGCTATAGGCACGTACTTCCTTCAAATGTGACAGATCTCGGTCTCAAAAGAAGCCTTCATCTGAGTCCTCGAGGACAAGCCGATCAACAATCTTCTTCCAAGAAACAGAAGGCTGAGTCATGCTAGAAGATGAAACCTCTGGCTCTCTCTGTCTCTTCGTCACTCGGTCTTCAAGTAGCTCAATAAGTGCATCTTTGTCCTTAGACTCCAACTGCAATTCTTCATGCTTCTTGCCCAAAACACGGAAACGCTCTTCCCACATGTCCTTCTCTTGCTTCATATTGATGAGCGCGTCTTCCAACTCCTCTATATCTTGGTTAGGGAGAGTTAATGGCTCAACCACAACCATATGCATAGGTCTTTCACAAGGATAAGGCATCTTCAACTCCAAAGCTCTCTTCTTCACCCAAAGAATGTAAGCTTCCAAAGCTACACAATTGCACGGACCAAGCTCGGATCTTCCTTTCCTATGCATATTATGCAAAGCATGCACGATCTTCTGTTTCAAATGTTGGGGATCTTTACCCTCTTGATAGAAAAGACCTTCTAACAAAGTGTTATTAGGTTTGTCTCTCAAGGAGAACCCAAGTTGACGACGAGCCAAAGCAAGGTTGTAGTTAATTCCTCCTTGTGTACCAATGAGAGGCACATTAGAGAATTCACCACAACTATCAATAATCTCCAAACAGCTCAAAGATGGATCATACCAAACTATATCATCATTAGTGAGAGACATAAGTCTCTGAGACCACCGTAGACATTGTTTGTTCTCCACAAAAGCAGGTGTCTGAGGCAAGTGCAAAATAAACCACTTGTACAGAAGAGGAATGCAACAGACAATCATTCCCCCACCCTTATAATTCCTTATATGCAAAGAGAAATTGAAATTCTAGTTATCAGACTTTGGATGTCACACTGGTTGTTATGACATCCAATTCTGCACAGACAAGGATTATGCAGAACTTAATTGTAAGTGCAGTAAATAACACAAGTAATTGTTCACCCAGTTCAGTCCAACATGACCTACATCTGGGGGCTACCAAGCCAGGGAGGAAATCCACTATTAGTAGTATCAATTCAAAGCTAAACTCACCCGTTTACAACTTATCACTTAATCCCTACCCAATGCAATTTCAATCTTAAACTAAGATCAGAGTTCCTACTCACTCCCCCTCAATCACCTCAGTGATATTAAAAACACTTTGAAGTCACACTTCAAAAACAACTCTTGGTTATGCTTCACAGCTTAAACCAAGATACACAACACTCACGCTTAAAAGCTTCGAGTGACACAACACTTACAACTCAATGAACACCCTATGCCAAAGCAATCATCTATTTGATAATGACTTGGCTTACAAGATACGTCTAATTCTAGACTCACAAAAATACAGCAGTGAAGTAAGATGGACACACTAAATCTTCACGCCTCAAAATCCCCGAAACTGAATGGAGGAATGCCTTCCTTTTTATATTGCAGCACCTGGGCTTTTGCACCTGTATTTTCCTGAATTTTAGGTCACATAAGTTCCCACAAATTCAATATTTAGGTTGCTAACAAATAGGCTATTTGTTAGGTTCATTGAATGTAGCTTGGTTGTTGATTTCCTGGATTTTCTCTAAGCTGTTGACTTCCTAAAGAATAGCCTGAGAAAGCTGTAACAGAAAACTGAACAACCTACAATCTAGCATATGCTGTCAGGAATGAATGTCACGACATTCAGCTTGACATCAAGGTCCATATGCTGAGTCTGTTTTCCCAGAAAACAGACTGTACAAATCTGTTGACCTGTACATGATCAATATGACCATACTACAGTACCAGCTTACATTAGTAAATGTCAAAGTGTCCAACTTAACATTTACACAATTGGCCTTAAGTTAGTTCTGTAATTCTCTTGAAGAACAAACTAACTAATATGCTGAAGTATAGCAGAACACCACTCTGCCTAATCTTCACCAGCTGCTGTTAATGATGAATGTCACAACATCCAGTTTGACATTCAGTCAGTAGGCCTTATGCCAGGTCTGGTTCTTCCTTGATAACCAGACTGCAAATGAATACTAAGTTCTAACAGAGCTTCTGTTCCTTAGTATCTGTTGACAGGTATGAATGTCACAGCATTCAATAATCCTGTGTTAGCTAGTCCTGCAGTAACTATAATGTAGTTACATATACATGTCATGACATCAGTCAAGACATTAGTGTTTTACCATACAATGCAGCCAATTAAACACCTACAGAAATACATATCACCCAACAAAGTAGGCACAGGATTCCCAATCAAGAAAGGTATAATGGCGTTAACATCAACAAAACCGTCAATGTTAGGGAACAAAGCTAATCCATAAATGAGCAACACAAAGATAGCTTCAAAATCATCCACACTACCAGCTTGAGCAAAAGCAGTAGCTTCCTTGATGAGGAAATCAGATGGCAACCTAAACGATCCTCCTTTCTTCACCCAATGAGCCTCTATCTCAGACTTCTTCAAGTGAAGAGCTTTAGCAATGATATTAGATCGGGGAATCTCCTCCAATCCACTAAAAGGCACTCTACTAGAAACAGGTATCCCCAAAAGATGAGAATACTCCTCCAAGGTAGGCACAAGCTGAAAATCTGGTAAAGTGAAACAACGGTAGAGAGGATCATAGAACTGCACTAGTACACACAAGAGTCCTTCAACCACATCAGCAGACAAGATGGACAAAAGCTTCCCATGAAGTTGTTTGAAGTCCAAGGGATCTAATACAAAAGATGCTAGCTTCTTTAACTCTTTCAAGTCGGGACATCTGAAACTATACTTCTTAGTGTTCCTTCGTCCACAATCCATGGTCTGAAAAAATTTGCAAATAATACCTCAGTTCCTTGAAATTTTCGTGTGATGAATGCTATGATGCGCATGAATGCATGAACGCAACAATCACAAATAATGGATCACAAACAAGAAAAACAAAGGTCAAGGGATGAATCAAGTCATTGTCAAGATCAATCATCCATTTTGGTGGATTATGGTATACACCTTATCAACACCCAAGTTCCATTGATATTGACAAGACTTGATTGGATCAACCAAGAATCAAGGGTTTATTGCAAGTCACGAGCATGGAGCCTGGGTAAGAACCATCCCAAAGGAGTGAACTAAGGATAAAAACCTGTAGATCATGTTCTAATAAGTTCCCAGAGTCTTAATTCCATCTATCGAATATTACAGGTAAAGATGACTGACTCATCGACCCATAATATTCTCAACAGAAACTCGTCTGAGTGTAGTATCGCGTAACAACTGTTATCAAGTCTACACTTGAATAGTTTCCGAACTACGTCCTAAATAGGCCAAGTGGAGGTAAATTTTCTACAGTCCTTATATTCTCAGACCCAAATTAGAGATAGTAATGCATAACCACAAATACTTGTGTGACATTTCCAAATCCAAAAGAGTCTCCACTGACCAAATGGATCTCAATCCAACTTGTTAAGGACTACTCCACACAAGTCGAACATGACTATACCATCCTCCTATCTTAATTGCACTCAAGTTCGGGTTAGAACTTATCTCACCACTCAGAGATCACCAAGCACAACAAGAAGATTATATCACACATACATATATACAAACATCACATATATACAAATATATACACACAAAAAGTAGGCTAAACCCACTGGAGACTACTCCCCAGCAGAGTCGCCACTTAATTTTTGTAGCGGTAAATTCATGATCATCAAGCTATGGATAAGCTAGAGATCAAATAACAAGAGTCGCTGCCGCGCTTTTATTGTTTCCAAGGGAAAAGGGGAAAAGTACGAACAAAACCCAAAAGTAAGAAGTTTTCAAATCAAAACTAATAAAATGTCAGAAATTACAGGTAAGGGGGTTGGTTACACAGAGGGAAGGTGTTAGCACCCAAAGTGTCCTAGGTACTCCTAGGGGGCCTTTTTGTGCGCATATGTATTTGGTATAAAGTGATGTTTACAAATAAATAGAATGGGGGGATGAGAAAAGAATTCATTAATTATATTTTTGTGTTTGGCAAGATCTTTGGTCTTGTGCCTACGTACCAACATAAAAATGAGGGATCAAAACCTCATAGTTCGTGATACAAATTTCAAAGTGGATGCATTGCTTTTAACAAAATTTAAGTTTGAAAGGCACAAAGGCCTAAAAATGGTTTGAATGAGTTAGTTCTTTTTTTTTGGCTTTTGAAAGTTTAGGTCAAGTATAGTTAAGTCTCTTTACAAGTTTGATTAAGAAAAGAAGTTTGAAAATGCAATGGCATAAGGCCAGAGTTTCTATCTTGCAAAGTGGTCAAAATTTAGAAAATAACAAGTTCAAACAAAGAAGTTTTTTTTAAAGGAGGGGGAGATTTTGAAATTAAAGAGATTGGGAGGAGATGAAGAGACTAATCCTATGCACAAAATTAAAAGTTAAGAGTTGAAAAGATCTGACTGATGGGTAGCAATCCAATAGGCAAGAATGCCATATAGAAACCCCAATAGGCAAGAACACCAAAATAGGCAAGAACACCAATAGGCAAGAACACCAAAATTTTGAGCATGATGAAAGAATCATTCAGCCATTCGAAGAGCAGATTCAGTTAGTCAACTTGGGTTCCGAGGATGATGTGAAGGAAGTCAAGATTGGGTCTCGACTGTGTCCAGATGCGAAGAAGTGGTTGATTGATATTCTTCGAGAGTATTCAGATGTGTTTGCTTGGTCCTATCAAGACATGCCTAGGTTGGATTCTGAGTTTGTGGATCATAGACTATCGTTGAAGCCAGAATGCCCTCCAGTCAAGTAGAAATTAAGAAGAACGAATCTTGATATGGTAGTGAAGATCAAAGAGGTGCAAAAGCAGATTGACACCGGTTTCCTTGTGACCGTTGAGTATCCGTAATGGGTGCCAATATTGTGTCTGTGCCAAAGAAAGATGGAAAGGTCCGCATGTGTGTTGATTATAGAGATTTGAATAAAGCCAGTCCGAAAGATGATTTCCCTCTACCACACATTGATATGTTGGTGGACAATACTGCTAAATTCAAAGTATTTTCGTTTATGGATGGATTTTCCGGATATAATCAGATTAAGATGGCACCCGAAGATATGGAGAAGACCACATTCATTACACCTTGGGGAATATTCTGTTATAGAGTGATGCCTTTTGGTTTAAAGAATTCTGGTGCAACTTACCAAAGAGCAATGACTACTCTTTTTCATGATATCATGCATAAAGAGATTGAAGTTTATGTCGATGACATGATTGCTAAATCAATTGATGAAGAGGAACATGTTGTGCATTTGTTGAAGTTATTCCAATGTTTGAGGAAGTATAAACTCCGCTTGAATCCCAGTAAGTGTACTTTTGGTGTTCGTTCTGGTAAGTTGTTGGGCTTTATTGTCAGCGAGAAGGGTATTGAAGTTGATCCTGCCAAGGTCAAAGTAATACAAGAGATGCTTGCGCCCAAAACTGAGAAGCAAGTCAGAGGGTTTCTTGGCCGCTTGAATTATATCTCAAGATTCATTTCACACATGATTGCCATATGTGCGCCTATATTCAAGCTTCTTTGGAAAGATCAGTCTTATGATTGGACCGAAGACTTCCAGAAAGCTTTCGATAGTATCAAGGAATATTTGCTTGAACCTTCGATTTTGTCTCCACCTGTTGAAGGAAGACCATTGATCATGTATTTGACGGTGCTTAAAGACAATATGGGTTGTGTTCTAGGTCAGCAAGATGAGACTGGAAAGAAAGAATTTTCAATTTACTACCTCAGTAAGAAATTCACCGACTGTAAGACTCGGTATTCTATGCTTGAGAAGACTTGTTGCACATTGGCTTGGGCTGCTAAGCGTCTGGGTCAGTATATGTTAAATCATACCACTTGGTTGATATCCAAAATGGATCCAATCAAGTATATATTTGAGAAGCCTGCTTTAACTGGGAGGATTACCCGTTGGCAGATGTTGTTATTAGAGTATGATATTAAATATCGATCTCAGAAAGCGATCAAAGGTAGTATCTTGGATGACCATTTGGCTCACCAACCAATTGAAGATTACCAGTCAGTACAATATGATTTTCCTGATGAAGAAATCTTGTACTTGAAAATGAAAGATTGTGATGAACCATTGCTTGAAGAAGGGCCAGAACCTGGTTCCCGTTGGGGCATGGTATTTGATGGAGTTGTTAATCAATATGGAAATGGCATTGGGGCGGTGATTATTACTCCTCAAGGCACGCACTTTCCCTTTACAGCTAGATTGACTTTCAAGTGTATAAACAATATGGCAGAGTATGAAGCTTGCATTATGGGGCTCAAAGAGCCCATGAATATCAGAATCAAGTATTTAGATGTCTTCGGAGACTCAGCTTTGGATGTAAATCAGATCAAAGGTGAATGGGAGACGAATCAACCCGGTTTGATACCATATAGAGATTATGTGAGGAGGATTTCAACTTTTTTTACAAAAGTTGAGTTTCATCATACCCCTCGAGATGAAAACCGGATGGCCGATGCTCTTGCAACGTTGGCATCAATGATTGTAGTGAAGTATTGGAATTTAGTTCCCAATTTGCATGTGATGCGTCTTGACAGACCAGCTCATGTATTTGTTGTTGAAGAAATCAAGGACGAGAAGTCGTGGTATTACGACATCAAATGTTTCCTCCAAAGTCGGATTTACCCGTCTGGGGCATCTTTGAAAGATAAAAAGACTTTGAGAAGATTAGCCAACAATTTCTACTTGAATGGTGATATACTATACAAGAGAAACTTCGACATGGTTTTGCTCGGATGCGTGGATAGACACGAAGCAGACTTGTTGATGACTGAAGTGCATAAGGGTTCCTTTGGTACTCATTCCAATGGATATGCGATGGCGAAGAAGATGTTGCGAGCAGGTTACTATTTGCTGACAATGGAATCTGACTGTTGCAAATTTGTGAAGAAATGCCACAAGTGTCAAATGTATGAGGATAAGATTCATGTTCCTCCGACATTATTGAATGTTATATATTCCCCATGGCCTTTATCCATGTGGGGAATTGATATGATTGGCATGATGGAGCCTAAAGCTTCGAATGGACATCGTTTCATTTTGGTGGCAATTGACTACTTCACAAAGTGGGTTGAAGCGGCATCATATGCGAATGTGACCAAGCAAATGGTTGTGAGGTTTATCAAGAATTAGATCATATGCCGTTATGGTGTGCCAAGTAAGATCATTACTGATAATGGATCGAACTTGAATAATAATATGGTGGAAGCTCTTTGCAAAGACTTCAAGATTGCACATCATAATTCTTCTCCCTACAGACCCAAGATGAATGGGGATGTTGAAGGTGCGAACAAGAATATCAAGAAGATTATTCAGAAGATGGTTGTCACATATAAGGATTGCCATGAGATGCTCCCATTTGCTTTGCATGGGTATCGAACATCCATCCGCACTTCAACAGGGGCAACCCCTTTCTCTCTTGTATATGGTATGGAAGCAGTGCTCCCCGTAGAGGTTGAGATTCCTTCATTGTGTGTGCTCATGGAAGTTAAGTTGACTGAGGCTGAATGGTGTCAGACCAGGTTTGACCAGCTGAATTTAATTGAAGAGAAGAGATGAACTACCATGTGTCATGGTCAGTTATATCAGCAAAAAATGAAGAAAGCTTTTGATAAGAAGGTCAAACCTCGTGTATTCAGAGAAGGTGACCTTGTGCTCAAGAAGATTTTATCGTTCAAACCAGATTCTAGGGGAAAATGGGCTCCTAATTATGAAGGCCCATATGTTGTTAAGAGAGCCTTTTCAGGCGGTGCTTTGATTCTTACAACTATGGATGGTGAAGAGTTCACTCGTCCTGTGAACGTAGATGCAGTCAAGAAATACTTCGCCTAAAAAAAGAAAAGAACAGCTCACTAAGTTGAAAACCCGAAAGGGGGCTTAGGCGAAAATGAACGTCTTGGTGGATTGAAAACCCGAAAGGGAGATCCAGGCAAAACTTTGAGACATAAAACAGAAAGAACTTTCCCGATAAGTTGAGTACCCCACCTTGGGGCAACTTATGCAAAAATTAGGGATTATGGCAAGTAACTGCATTCTGCTGATCTTCGATTTGGAGAAACTTTGAGCACATGGGTTGACATCAATTCATCATCCCTGTAGGCGGCCGAAAGCACAGTGAACATCAAGAGTTGGTAGAAGGATTAGTGGTCATTTGTATTTAATGTAACCCTTTTCCATGGAAATTACCATTTTCAACCTTGTAAAAATCTACGGAGTCTTGTCATTTACAGACTACCATTGCATTAAATAAAGTTGAGCTTTTATCCAATTATTTTCACTCTTATTTACTTCAGCCAATAGTTTTAAATTGTATTATGATCATTTTGAAATTCAAAGTTTTAATCAAAATCGTTTTTCTTAAATATATAAAAGCTAGAACTTTTCAAAGCAAATTTAAAAGAAATATCAACAGCATTTCAAAAGCAACAAGTCTTCAGTGTGAAGCATTAAGTTGGTTGATTTAGGTTTCCCAGCTAAGTTGGTTGATTTAGTACCCTGCAGAGTTGAGTTTGATCCCAGACAGAGTTTGTGTATTCATCAGCAGTTTTGGTCCTCAGTGGAGTATTTTGATTCCCCAGTAGATCGCGTTGGTGTTTCCATCAGTCGCCATCCGACTCGCTCCCAGGCAGAGTTTCATCCTGGTTTCTAAGAAGCTATCTTGCATTTATCCTCTGTATGGTTGTCTCCCATTTAACATGGTGTTGACCTAAAATTCCCCACAGACTCGATAATGTTTCCTTTCCTCACTAGATCTCCTCCTTCCCTAACTAGGGTTGAGCTTTTGGGATGTGGATTTCTCTGTTCTCTGGCAGTTATTTCCCTTTTGTGGTTTGACCGAGGATTGTACCGATGATTCAAATTTTGCGACACCCTTGTATCCTTTGCAATTATTTTGTCAGCATAATCATATATATATATATATATATATATATATATATATATACACTCATGTAAGTTCATATTTGCATATTTGTATCATTCATATTTGCTGAATCATTGTTTGAGATTCTTATACTCTGTTATGGTGGTACTTTATCGCCATACAAGTTTGGTGTTTATCCTCTCTCAATTGTAGAGTGTCGGCCCCTTAAGTAGAAAGACTTTAACCTTTGTCCTTTCCCCACTGAGTTATTTCCTCGTGGATGATCATTGTTTCAGTTTTTCCTCCCCAGTCGATTATCTGGATGGAACCACTCCCCTTGAGATATATCCTCATTGGGTTGAGTCTTGATTGACCGTTTCTTTCAGCTCTTGCCTAGATAGATGCTTTGAGTCTCCTAAGAGTTTATTGCCCCGTAACTAGTAATATTCTTCTTAGTTTGCAGTGTGTTACTTCTTGTCCAATATCCGGCGAAAGTATCCCTGTTTTTCTCCTCAGTAGAGTCCCCAGTGGATTATTTTCCAAGATCTATCCTTGATATGTTCATCTTAACCGATGACGGATTTTCTCTTTCATGGTATTCTACCCAGTAAAAAGGTAGTTGTAATCCCTATTTTGTTCCTCAGAGAGTTAATCCTTGATATGTTCATCCTAACCGATGACGGGTTTCCTTCTTTTTGCGGTCTTCTACCCAGTAACCGGTAGTTCTAAATCCTGCTTTTTTCCCCTTTGTAGAGTTTATCCTTGATATGTTCATCCTAACCGATGACGGATATCCTCTCATGGTATTCTATCCAGTAACTGATAGATGTAATTCCTATTTTCTCTCCTCACAAGAGTCTATCCTTGATATGTTCATCTTAACCGGTGACGGATTTTCTCTTTAATGGTATTTTATTCAGCATTCGATAGATGTAATTCCTACTTTTTGTTCAGTTGGTATATCCTTGATATGTTCATCCTAACCGATGATGGGTATCCTCTTTGACATTCCCAGGCAAGTCTATCCTTGATATTTTCATCCTAACCGATGACGGATTTTCTTCCCTGTTGAGTTTATCCTTGATATGTTCATCCTAACCGATGAAGGATACTCTCATCTTTGATCTTCTACCCAGTAACTGGTAGTTGTAAATCCTACTTTCTGCAGTTTTTCCCCAGTAAGGCTATTCTTACCCAGTAACCGGTAATGAATACTCCCTCCTGGTGGTTCCCAGTGAGTCATCCTTGATATGTTCATCCTAACAGATGACGGATGTCTTCTCTGTCAGATCTTTATTATCTCCTTACCTAGTAGTAGGTAGTAGATAATAGATTTATGCTCCTCCTGTGTTGAAGTTTATTTCTTCCCTAGTTGAGTTGAGTGCGTATTTCCTTAGTGAAATCACTTCTCCTGCATGATTCGAGTACTTCAGTGTTATCCTGATCTACTCGCTTTCCCTGCAGATGTATTGTTTCCCCGGCTGAGTCTTTCCATTTTGTATGGAATTCCTCTAGTCCCCCAACAGTTTTAAGTCATAGTCTGGCCTACGCATAACCTCATTTATTTCCCCCAGAGTCTTTGTCTCTCTAGTGAGTTTTCCTCATGGAATGCATTATACTCCTGCAGACTTTCGGTCTCCCTGATTTCTTTTCCTCTATGGCAATATTGCCCCACAGAGCATCAACTTTTACATTCATATCATATGCATCATGAGGTCTCTTAGGGGCCAAAATTTGTTTCTATATGTTATTATTTAAGCCCATTCTACTGAGTCGAGCCAAAGATTTTAACCTTCACCTCCTCAGTTAGAATGTTCTTAAATAGGGGCAGTTGTAAGACCCTAATTTTGACCTTAAGATCCCTCATGCAATTTCATCATAAGCACTAGCATTGGGATCATACCTTGGCATCCTCCTTACTCCTCTCTCATTGGGTTATTTTGGAGAGATCATTAGGCACCATGTGATTGTATCATACTTGTATATTATCATTTTACTAACCAAAATACCAAAAATATGTCTTTGCATTTTCCTAACTCTTTTGTAGGTAGGGCATGATCACATTGATTTATCAAGTTCATATCTAGGGTTTGAGGCCCTCATGACAAAGAGCATAACCATGAATTGATCCAAGAATGGTTATAAGCATCATATATGAGTTCCATTGATTCCTACATGTTATATTGATCAATTTTTCTTCAAGAGTTTGGAGGTGATTTGCCTTGGAAACCCTAGTTTGACAGGGTATCCTAAGTAACTTCTCCAACAAGCCATCTCACCAATTGATCAAATTTATCAAGGGACACTTCAAAATTCATCATCTTATGCATATATGATCTACCATGAGCCAATAAAGTCAAGAGAATTGAAGGTTAGCAAGTTGGTTGATGGTGGTTGGCCAGATGAATTCCTCTAATCAAAACTTCGTCTCCCTAGGCCCTATCTCCTACAATTTTCACCATATGAAAATGATTCCAAGTGAAACGTTACTCTAAATGACATTCCAAACAACTTTCATGTTGATACCTAGAGCTAGTTTTGCTTGGAAAATCATTTTCTATGTTGAAACATTATAGGTCATTTTGTCTAAACCCTAATTTGAAAGTCAACTTCCCAAGGCCATAACTTGCTCAATTTTTATGAGATGAAAGATTTCCAAGTTGCACAACAAAATTCAAGATGCCTACTTCAACTTTGATGTTTGGAGCGATAGCTAGTTCAACTTTTATGAGCATGTGATATGAGGATACATTATAGGTCATTTTTGACCTATACCATAGAACAAGTGATTTTTCCAAACTTCAAAAATGTATAACTCTATTATTCTAAATCCAAATGACATGAAATTTGTGACCATTTTGAAGGTCTTTGAAAGATTTACAACTTTGATGAAGACACTTTTCTTATTTGAACCTCACATAAAAAGTTAAGCAAGGTGGAATATTGAGATATATGGCTTGACACTTAGAAAAAATTTCAACATGTTGAAATTTCCAAACTTCCACCTTCAAATTCACCATGATCCAAGCTCCAAATGAAAAAGTGTTCAACATCAAACTTCTTCCCCTTGATCCAGGCTTTCCAAAGAACCCAAGTTCATGCATTTTGGATGAAGTTTGATAGGGTTGCGCATAACTTAAACAGAGATGCACCATTGGAGGAAATCAAATGTCCAAAACTCCATTTCACATGGCCTTGCCAATCAAGCATCATTTGAACTTCAGTACAGTTGCAATTGGATTAAAATGGATTACTTCATGGACCTATACACGCCCATGCAAGCTTGTGCATCACATTGCCAAATTTAGCAAATGTTCAAGTGTGCAATTATCAATCCCAAATGCTATAAATACATGGCCTCTGAGCTCATTTCAAACACCCCTTGTACGCTAGATTTACCCCCAATTGAAACCCTCTCATTCTAAAGGAAAACCAGATAATTTTCAATCTGAAAATTGAGTTTGAATCTCAACTGTATGGAGATTCAAGAACTCCAGGATCCAAAGCCTTGCACCATTGCTAACCACTCCCTACAAGCTTCTCAAGTATGATCAGGTCGTGTTTGAAGCAAGCAACCTCAAGTTCTGCACAACATTGAACGTAATTTTCAGAAAACTTCATCTCTTCGATTCTCACTCAATTCTCATCAATTCTCTTGGATCTTTGGTTATCTGAATTCCTACCAATGTAGGCAATAAGATTGAGTTGGTTAGAGGTCAAATCGAAGCAACTCAGTTGACACACCTCAAAATTCAACTCCTCATATCTTTCTATATATGTGGAGTTAGTTAAAATTGAGGTCAGATTCGTGCTCTACGCTATTTTTTCTTTCAGAGCATGTCCTCCTTTTTTATTTTGGTGATGGTTGAGGGTGGACCAGTCTGGTGAGGTCCACCGGAGAAGAAGACTGGAGCTCTGGCTCCGACGGTGTGTTGGCACGTCTCCCAGCTATATGATCCTTTCGAAATGTTTTAATCCTGAGCACTCATTGTGATTACCCTTGGTACAACGTACTGACTCGTGTATTTGGTGGAACGCGTGTTTCAGACCACTTGATCTGCCACCTCAATTAATGAGGGAGGTGAAGTGGTCCACGTTTTTTTGATTTTCTAATTTTAATTTTTATTCATTTGATTTTCATTAATTCATATTAATTTTAATATTGATCCAAAAAATATGAGAGTTTCCCCAAAAAAATTTAAATAAATTCCTGTTTCATATTCTAAATTAAAATTATTTTTTAGATCATTATTAATATTTTTTATGATTTAATTGATTTTGTGATTATTTTAAATTGTTTAAAAATACTTTAAAGTCTTTAAAAATTTTGAAATTTTTTCTCCAAGGTCCTTTGACCTTGTTTGACCTATGATAAATCTCATGGCCATTTCTTTGGTGTTTTGATGAGGTTTTAGGAATTTGACCAACCATATTTAAATTAATGCATTATTTTTAGTATTTTTAATTGAATAAATGCCAAATAATTGTGTTGAGCCATTTTGATTGATTTGTGTAAGTTTGACTTGTGTTGTTGGGTCTTGGTCAAGGTAGATTTGACTTTGTTAGGTTAAGATCATTGGATTTAGGGGATTGACGGAATGTACATTCCATCTCCCAAAATGAATGAATGATATTAATTTGGTAAAAGTCCTCTTTTGACATATTTGAGTTTTGATTCATTCCCTTCCCTCTTCATCTCATTCCCCTTCTTTATGCATTCATCTCATTTGGCCTATGATATCTCTAAGTCCTAAGGCTAGTTGATTGCAAAATCAACATAAGTATGGATGAGATTAGGCCACCTCTTTTGCATATTCTTTTTGTGTGTGGTATGTTTCATGAGCATAGTCCATTATACTATGTCTCCAACATGCATTAACCCCAAAATTCTATTACCTGACCTCAAATAGTTGTGACTTCTACATAAGTCCAATTACGATTGCTTAACATAGCGCTAAATTTTTGACACAAAAGGCATATCATTCTAGTTAGTGAGATTGTGAGTCTCCTCTCTTTCATGGTATTGTGTGGAAACTTGGCCTTTTTTCCTTCCTTTGGAAGATGTCTTGGCTCAAGGATCCATGATTGTGATAAGTGGGTTGAGTGTTCTCCAAAGAATGACTTAAAATGAAAAGCAAAAGCAAAACAATACTAACTTCTAACTCATTAACAACTAACATTTAATTTCAAGTCCTTTATTTTAATGAACTTTAATTTTTAAGTTCTATGCATTTGCCATTATTCATACCATTCTAATTGTTTATGTTAATGTCATTTCCCTTTGTCCATTTGGACCATATTGTGTGATATATCTTGCTTGTATATATTTTGTTTGTTTGTATGGTCTTGGACCATTAATGTACATGATAAGAACAAAAACCCTAAAAAACTTTTGTGTGGACTGTTGACTTTATCTTAGACAAATTGGACTTAGAATTTAGGCAACCTCCCTATGCTAAAGGACTTGGTGTAACACCCCAAAATTTGCCCTCCTCATTCATGCATTCATTTAGCATTTCATATTGCATTTCATCATGTCAATCAGAATTAGATCCGAAAAAAAAAATGAAAAATAAAACGAAAAAAAAGAAATAATAAATAAATAAATAAATAAAAATAATAAAAAATAAATAAATAAAATATAATAAAAAAATTTGGACTTGGGTCTCTCTCATTTGAGCCCACAAAACCATGAAATTTAGTCTATAAATACCAAGGCTTCACTTGAGAAAAAGGAAGAGAAGCAAAATACTCTGAGGTTTCCTTGGAACAAAACCCTGGACAAAACCTGAAGAGAAACCTGACAGAGAACTCAGAGCAGCCTCCAAACCCTGAAGGGCCTCACGGGTGCAACTCAATTTCAACCGGTCTCTCCCATCAGGTTTGCCTCATTCCCATAATTTTATGCTCTTAATTTGGATCATCTGAATGTATGAGGTATGATGGATGAATTTCATTATGTTTTTGCCCACGGGTTTAATTATGCATGAATGGGTGAAACCTATGCCTTGAATGTTTAATCACATGATTTCTGAAATGTATGCCACAGGGTTTGAGGTTTCTGAAACCATACTGTTATCCATGAAAAAAATGCTTATGGTGTTTCACTAACCCTTTTGTTGAGTTTTTGTGAGGGCTCACATGACTTTTGCAGGGATAACTTGCGTGGTTTCCCACTTTATTTGTGGGATAACCCCTGGAGGTTCATTCCGATTACCTGTACTGACCCACTTTCTTTGATGATGTTAGCTTGGAAGGATCTCAGTGTTTCCCATTCCTCTAATTGATGTTACTTCGGATCTTTATCCGCGTGGTACTTTTACATTTTTCCCGCATTTTACTGCTTTCCTAGCTGGAAGACCTCGATAGGAGGCAATGTTTTTGTGTTTACTTTATGCAGGTTCCTTTGTCCAGGGTTAAGAGCTATGAGGTCTTATCCTCATTACCCTTTTGCATGCGCGTTCCTACAATGCAAACAAACCCTTCATTGATTTTTCTTCTCCATAACACACGTTTACTCCTTCTACTACAGGCGAGTAAGTCTCCAAAGGTCGAGCATCCGGTAGATTGCGTAGTGACGTCGTTCGTCCAGAACCCAATCCACAACCCCGTAGTTAGCCGAACTACGGCTTGCTCTGATTCTCATTCCAGATGAGATACGTAGGCATAAGACGCGATATCTTAGCGAGAACACATCCCCCAACCCATAGGTCAGCCGAGCTACGAAGACTCTGATTCTCATATTCAGATGAGATACGTATGCAGTGGATGCGACATCCGCGCGAGTCATTTTCATTTAACCCTTTTTTTTTGTAAACAGCACAAGATAAACTCACACCCTTTAGACAAGAACTACACAAGTGGATCCCGTAGAGTACTACGGATGCGTAGGGGTGCTAATACCTTCCCTTCGCATAACCGACTCCCGAACCCAAGATTTGGTTGCGAGACCCCGTCTTCTCCTTTCCTTTTTCAGGTTTACTTCGAGCGTTTCCTTTCCCTCCTTTGGGATGAATAACGCACGGTGGCGACTCTTCTGTCATTTTCTCTCGCCGGTTGTTTTTTCGCGCACTGTATTTTTCAGGTTGCGACAGCTGGCGACTCTGCTGGGGACTAAGAAGTTGACCTCTTGTTGGTCCATCTTCCCTAAGCGAGTCCCTCCTAGCTTGTGTGATTTCTTGTTTATTGGGTGTTCATGCTTTTGTACATTTATTTGCTTACCTGCTTGCATGCATTTGTTGTATCTATTGGATCTGTTTGTTTGTTTGTTGGGATGGGATGTTCTATGAGAGATAAGCCCACTACCCAGGCTTGAGTGTACACACAGGTTTTAGAGTGGATGATCATGAGGCTTGCGTGGCATGTTGCTACGTTAAGTCGTTCGTGAAGAACCACACCTAGACGAGGTTTCTTTTGGATATATTATGTCCTACGGATGTTCCGTAACGACATGGTGTTCCTTTAGAAATCGTCGACTCTGGTGACCATTTCCCGAGAACTCAGTCGAGGCCTCTCCTCCGAGACGTGATTATGTTAGCTCTGGTGGGCGCATTCTCGCTGATCAATCCGAGGACCCCGAGACTGGGAACTTGCTTTAGGATGTCCTGTTGAGGGGAGTCAATGGAGGTCTTTTATCCCGTAATAATGCCAAACCTTCAGTGGTAAACGTATTATTCGCGACTGAAGGGCTGAAGCTGACGAACTTCTGTTCTTAGAACCTACCAGTGAGGGGTGGGCTAAATTCAGGAAACCTTAACCTCCAACCAACCCGGTTCTCTGGAGCAGAGTTTTGGTCTTGTATTATATTCCTCAGTGAGTTTCTCTCCAGGAAGTGCAACCTGACAGATGTTCAAGCGGATCCATCAATTCTGATTGACATGCCTTTGCATTGCATAACATCATCTGCATATTTGCATCCAACATCTCATGCTTATTCATTTGCAGGGTATTCCCTTTCAAAACGGGGGTGCCTTAAAACTGAACAAGCAGTGCATCGCATACCATGCATATTAACCCTTGTCTGTTTTGCAGGTGTCACCGCAGTGTCTAATGTTTGTTCCCTGTATCAGGCAGTTATTGGTCCCAAGCGAGTTCACAGATACCCGACAAAGGAAAACCGTCCACGACTAGCGACGGACCAAGTACAGAAAGAGCTGGCTGATATGCATGAAAGGATGGATCAGTTCATGACATTGATGACTGGTATGGCAGCAGGTCAAGAAAAGCTGAGGGAATTGGTTGGGCAACCGAGGCCTGAGGTGGAGATACTAAATGCTGAGGGAAACCCTGGTAACCCTGGGAACGCTGATAACCCTGTGAACACTGGTAACGCGGGTAACGCAAATGCTGATGGAAACCCGGGTAATGTTGGCAACACAGGGAATGTTGGAAATGGTATTGGTGGAAGGTACAATGTGAATCAAGGAATTCGGATTAACGGGCACCCCTTTACTGAAGATTATCAGTATGATCAATTTTCTTTGCACGACGAGGCCCTCGAGACCACTCGCCGTATGAATGAGCTTGCTGAGAAGCTCAAATCTTTGGAGTCTCAAAATTCCTTAGGCTTTGATGTCACAAATCTTGGTCTGGTTCAGGGAGTAAGGATTCCTCACAAGTTCAAACCCCCTACTTTTGAGAAATACAACGGGGCTTGTTGCCCACGCACTCATCTCCAATCTTATCTGGGAAGGTTGGGAGCTCACACGGAAGATGAAAAGTTATGGATGTACTATTTTGAAGACAGTCTAACTGGAGCTTCTCGTGAATGGTATTCTCATTTGTCTCGTACTACCATCAAGAGCTGGAAAGACTTGGCAGAGGCTTTTGTCAAGCAATATCAATACAACTTGGACATGGCTCCAAATCGGACCTTGTTGCAAGGTATGTCCCAGACTGCCAAGGAGACCTTTAGAGAATATGCTCAGCGTTGGAGACAGATTGTTGCGTTCGTCCAACCCCCTATGTCTGAAAGGGAGATGGCGGACATGTTCATGAACACTCTTCAAGGCAATTATATCGAGAGATTGGCTGCTTGCCCGTCAATCAGCTTTGCAGAGATAGTAATTGCTGGAGAAAGAATCGAGAGTCAGTTGAAGATGGGCCGAATTCAAGACAATAGTGTTTCCAACCCATCAGGTCCCAAGAGACCGTTTGCTGGTAACGGTCAGCGAAGAAAAGAAGGCGAGGCAAGCGTTGTGTATGCCGACAGAGGCAGGAGTAAAGGATGCCCTAATTATTATCAAGATCAAGTGGCCGCAGTCACTATTCCAACACTTGTTCCTCAACCGCAATATCATCCGCAACAACAACCCAGGTACAACAATCAACAACCAGGAGGTAATCCGGGTCAGCAGAGACACTATCAACAACGTCCAAGGCAGACGGACCGGGTCATCGAACCAATCCCAATGCCTTATTCAGTATTACTTCCCAAGCTGATTGACATGAATCTGGTTACATTGAGAACTCTGGCCCCACCAATCGATCCCAATAATTTGCCTAGAGGTTATGATGTCAACGCCAGATGCGCTTTTCACTCCAACGCACCTGGCCATACTATAGATAATTGCAAGGCTCTCCAGTTAAAGGTACAAGATTTGAGAGATGCCCAGGCTATCAATTTTGCTCCGGTGCCTAATGTTATCCAGAACCCGATGCCGGCTCACGGCGGGCAGAGGATTAATGTTGTTGATAGTGGGGAAACTTTGAATTTGGTTTCTGATGTGACTAAGGTGAAGACTTCGCTATCGGTGGTTAAAGACCGACTTCTGAAAGGACAGATTTTCCCGGGTTGTGGGGAAGAATGCAGAAATTGTCAAGCTGCCGAAAACGGATGTGACAGTTTGAGAAGGGGTATTCAGCAGCTGATAGATGAAGGTTGTCTTCAGTTCGATCAGGCCCGTCCGGTGAAGAATGATGTATCGACGGTGACGTTTTATTTCACTCTTGAAGAAATATATGTTCCCGAGAGACTCGCTCCGACAATAATATATTTCCCAGAAAGTACAGAACCAGCAGCGGTGAACATCGAAAGTTCAGCACCAGTCGCAATTTACTCTGACAGCCCTCAATCGACTTTGGTTGGTCCAATCACCATCACGGTACCAGGACCTGTTCCGTATGAGAAAGACAATGTTATCCCGTGGCACTATGGGGCTGATATCTACTGCCTGGGGCAGAAAGTTAACGAAGAAGACATTGACATTGGTAGCTCCGTAGACAATGTTGGAGGGGTTGGTGGCTTCACTCGCAGTGGACGCCTATTTGCACCATCAACATTACGCGCGAATACTGAAGCCGAGGCAGCTGCCAAGGCTAAAGGGAAATAGGTATCCACCGAAGAGGTTACTACTGAGGAAGATCCTCCTAAGATCGCATTCGAGAAGGAAGTGGATGAGTTTATGAGGATTATCAAGAAAAGTGACTACAAGATAGTCGACCAGCTAAATCAGACACCCTCAAAGATCTCCATTCTCTCACTATTGCTGTGCTCTGAGGCGCACAGAGCAGCCTTGTTGAAAGTACTGAATATGGCCTATGTTCCACCGGAGATAACTGTTAACCAGCTGGAGTTGGTAGTTTCCAATGTAAACGCTAGCCGGGGGCTAGGTTTCACCGATAATGACCTGACACCTGGGGGCAGGAATCACAACAAAGCCTTGCATATCACAATGGGGTGCAAAGGGGTGGTGCTTTCCCATGTTTTGGTTGATACAGGCTCTTCTCTGAATGTTCTTCCAAAGAAAGCCTTAATGAAGTTGGATTGCGATGGCATCATCCTGAGGCCAAGTAACTTAGTTGTGAGGGCTTTTAATGGCTCTAAGAGAGCTGCTTTTGGCGAAGTTGAGTTGCTAGTTAAGATTGGACCACAGGTGTTCAAGATCACCTTTTATGTGATGGATATCCAGCCTGCCTACAGCTATCTGCTAGGTCGGCCTTGGATTCATGCTGCCGGTGCTGTTACTTCTACCCTCCACCAGAAGCTCAAATATGAACTAGAAGGTCAGATCGTCACTGTATGTGGTGAAGAGGATATTTTTGTTAGCCACCTGTCTACATTTAAGTATGTAGAGATGGATGGCGAGATGCATGAGATGCTGTGTCAGGGCTTCAAAACTACAAACATCAATGAGGTCGCGCCCGAAGCTGTCTTTTCACCTGAGTTTGAGAAGGTCGGGACTTCTATCTCTTCATACAAGCAAGCTGTCGAAGTGGTTAAAGCTGGTAATGCCCAAGGCTGGGGCAAATTTGTGGAGCCAGTCATCAAAGAAGACAAGTTTGGATTGGGGTATGCTCCGGGATCTCAGAAGAATGAAACCGGTACTCTCTCCAGCGGGGGTTTGGTTTCTCCCCACATCGTCAATGCTGCAGATGAAGACAAGGCTGACAGCGACTGTGACTTAGATAGCTGGATTCGCCCGTGTGTCCCGGGAGAAAAGCTCGACAATTGGTCGTCTGAAAAAACCGTCCGGGTTACTCTGCTGAAAGAGTGATTTTTATTGTTTTCCTTTATTACATGCATAATAAAGTCTTACACTTTGCCCAAGGTGTAACGGCTCATTTGTAGGGCCATCCATTTAGTTACGTTTCGCAATTATTTTTATCATCAATAAAGGACGGCTTTTGCAAACAATTTTGTGTTCTCTTTCTTTCAGTTTTTTTTTTACTTTTTACAAAAAAAATGGCAATGTTTCCTTTTTGGTTTTTTCTTTCTTTCCAAAAAAAAATCTCTCATTCTAAGGTAAAGCATGATCCTCCATCATGCAGAGCCGACCACTCGGATCTCACTGCTAACGACACTGCTATGGCCAAGTATGACTTCGACAATCCTATCTATCAAGCCGAAGAAGGGGCTGAGGAAGATTGTGAATTGCCTGAAGGGTTAGCCAGATTGTTGAAACAGGAGGACCGAGCTATTACACCTTATCAGGAGGTGATTGAGACCGTCAACATCGGTACCGCAGACGACAAGAAAGAGATCAAGATCGGGGCCAGTCTACAGGCCGAGAGGAAAGACCGTTGATCATGTACTTGACTGTGTTAGAAAGGTCAATGGGTTGTGTGCTCGGTCAGCATGACGAGTCAGGTCGAAAAGAGCATGCAATATACTACCTTAGCAAAAGTTTACCGACTGTGAACAAAGATACTCATTGCTCGAGAAAACTTGCCGCGCTTTGGCATGGGCTGCTCGCCGACTAAGACAGTATATGTTGACTCACACGACTCTATTGATATCAAAAATGGATCCAGTCAAGTATATTTTTGAAAAGCCATCACTTACCGGAAAGGTTACTAGGTGACAAATGATACTGACAGAGTATGACATCCAATACACTTCACAAAAAGCCATCAAGGGAAGTGTCTTGTCAGACTATCTTGCAAAGCAACCGATTGATGATTACCAACCTATGAGGTTTGACTTTCCTGATGAGGACATCATGTTTCTCAAATCGAAAGATTGAGAGGAACCACTCCCGGAGGAGGGGCCTGACCCTGAATCCAAATGGGTTATGATGTTTGATGGGGCGGTCCACATCAATGGTCGCGGAGTTGGTATAGTGTTGATCACACCGGAAGGGGGTTCATATGCCATTTGATGCCAGAATAACTTTTCCCTGCACCAACAATGAAGCCGAATACGAAGCTTGTATCCTAAGACTTGAGGAAGCCGTCAATATACAGATTAAAACCCTGGATGTATACGGGGATTCAGCTTTGGTCATCAATCAAACCAACGGGAAATGGTATACACCTCAGCCTCATCTAGTTCTTTACAGAGACTACACGAGAAGATTGTTAATTTTCTTTTGAAGAAAACCAATTTGCTGATGCTTTGTTTACCTTGTCTTCGATGATTAAGGTGCTATGCTGGAACTACGTACCCAGAATTGACGTATCTCGATCAGAGACGAATGAAGAAAGCATTTGGTCAGAAAGTGCGCCCTCGGGGGTATCAAGTCGGTGAATTGGTACTCAAAATATTTCTTCCTCCCAACACAGATCACAAGGGCAAATGGACACCGAACTACGAGGGTCCGTACGTGGTTAAAAGGATTTTCTATGGCGGAGCTTTGATGCTAACAACCATGGATGGCGAAGGATTCCCGTCCCCTATTAACTCAGACGCAGTTAAAAAAAAATACTTCGCATAAAATAGACCCGCTGGACGATAAAAAGAATAGTCCAGGCAAAAAAAGGGCATCCCGACGAATAAAAAAAAGAGAATAAAGAGGTTCGGGCAAAAATTAGGGATATAAAAAAAGAGTACACCCGGTGAGTCGAAAACCCAAAAGGGCGGCTCAGGCAAAAATGGGTATCCCGATGGATTGAAAACCCGAAAAGGGGGCGATCCAGGCAAAAGTTAGGGAATAAGCGAATGACTGTGATCTGAGTTCATCAGTGTTATATCACCGTTTCATTCAATCCGGCAATCTTCGAAGGTTAAAGATCGACTAATCATCCACTTCAGAAAGCAAGATGAGCAGAGCGTCTTGAGGACATACGAGTCATAGCAGAGTCGAAACTCAGTGGGACCCCGTATCCCCGTTGTCATTAGGATAGTTCTCTTTTTATAACGATCACCTCTTTTCAGGGATCAGCTTCCTGATACCCTCGCCTATTCCTGGCACAAATTTCCTCCCCATTAAGAGTCGAATAATTCAGTTAAAGAGTCTCTTTATTTTTCATTTATCAGTTTGTTTGCAAAAATGTCCGAATTTTTGATAAAACATATTGCATATGAACATAATGGTGGCTTTTGCAGATGATTTGCACAGGAAAACATTTAAAATTGCTTTGAATGTGCTTAATCCCGAACGGTGAATTCAAACCGAGTAATTCCCCCGAGGCATACGTGTATTTTTGGTTGCAGGTCACAGGAACCGGATGCCAAGTCATGAATCCTCATCCCCAAGCGGTTGACAAAGTCTCTCCTCAGCAAAGCATGTTCCCCAACAGAGTTGACAGTATCCAGACTGTCTATCCCTAGTAGAGTTGACAGTATCCAGACTATATATCCCCAGTGGAGTTGACAGTGTCAGACTGTATCTTCCTAGCAACAGCGGAGTGGTTGCATAACCAACAGATGAGAGGGTGGCGTTCCCAGTGTTCACCTCATTCCCCAGCAGATTATTTTTAACAGATTTGTTAATCCCCAGCTTGAGGGCGATTAGCAAGTTCATATCCCCAGCAAAGACCGTTTCCTACGACATTTCCCCAAGAAGTGTTTTCCCCACAGACTCTCCTCACAGAGCCTCGCCGAACAAAGTTTCCATAGTTGATACTCCCCCCGCAAGGTCAACTTTTCAAGCAGCCAATTTATTTTTGGTGGCTCATTGGTCCCGGAAGACGGATCATTCCCCACAGAGCATTCAAGGATTGATACAGCGATCTGTTCCCTACCGGAGTTTGCTTCCCCAAGCAGATTTCTTTTTTACACCATGCATAACATTTGCATTTGCATGCATATCATATCAAGCATACACATAAGCTGATAAACAGGTTCTTCCAAGCAGACTGAAGAATTACTTTACAACCAAGGTCATGAGATCCAGCCAGAGGATCAAGCGTGAGTGATCCAGCCTGAGGGTCATTTTGAAGATTCAGCCTGAGAATCGTTTTCCAGTGATCCAGCCTGAGGGTCATTTTGAAGATTCAGCCTGAGAATCGTTTTCCAGTGATCCAGCCTGAGGGTCATTTTGAAGATTCATCCTGAGAATCGTTTTCCAGTGATCCAGCCTGAGGGTCATTTTGAAGATTCAGCCTGAGAATCGTGTTCTAGTGATCCAGCCTGAGGGTCCATTTCGAAGATTCAGCCTGAGAATCGTGTTCCAGTGATCCAGCCTGAGGGTCATTTCAAAGATTCAGCCTGAGAATCGTGTTCCAGTGATCCAGCCTGAGGGTCATTTCGAAGATTCAGCCTGAGAATCGTGTTCCAGTGAGCCAGCCTAAGGCTCAATTTGAAGATTCCCCAGTGAAGTCGCCTACAAGCTTTATTTCCCCAGCAAGCCCAAGTCTAATTGAGGAGTCGTTACAACATGTTCTAGCCCGAAGAATATGTACGAAGCCCAAAAGTGGAATATTCTCGAAGCTGCATATCTAATATGAAGGTTGGCTGTAGATTTCAAAAGAGGGTCAACCAGCGCATGCCTCAGATGCGGGATCCTAATGACGGGAATTTATCATCAAAATAATCCAGATCTAGCCAGAAGATCGAAGTAGATTCAGCCAGAGAATCGAAACAAAGAAGATCTAGCCAGAAGATCGAAAATCGCAACAATTCAGATCTAGCCAGAAGATTGAAGTAGATTCAGCCAGAGAATCAAAGGAAATAGATTCATCCAGAGAATCGAAATGGAGGAGATCTAGCCAGAAGATCAAAGAAGATCTAGCCAGAAGATCAAAATCGTATCCAGCCCGAGGATCAAAATTAATATCCAACCAGAGGACTAAATTGAGTATAGGTTCAGCCAGAGGATCGAAACTCCAGATTAAGCCAGAGGATCGGAAGAAAAATATACAGCACGGTGTATTTCCGCGTTTTTGTGGTGTTCTCGGAGCGCAAATTTTCGGTCTGTCTTTGGTATTCAATCACAGCTCACCCCGTTTGTCTGATAAGCTGTTCGCTTTCATCCTACTCGGTTTAGCTGATGATTGAATAGGGGCAGCTGTAACACCCCAAAATTTGCCCTCCTCATTCATGCATTCATTTAGCATTTCATATTGCATTTCATCATGTCAATCAGAATTAGATCCGAAAAATAAAATGAAAAATAAAATGAAAAATAAAACGAAAAAAAAAATAATAAATAAATAAATAAATAAATAAATAATTTTTTACAAAAAAAATAAATAAATAAAAATAAAAAAAATATATATATATAATAAAAAAATTTGGACTTGGGTCTCTCTCATTTGAGCCCACAAAACCATGAAATTCAGTCTATAAATACCAAGGCTTCACTTGAGAAAAAGGAAGAGAAGCAAAATACTCTGAGGTTTCCTTGGAACAAAACCCTGGACAAAACCTGAAGAGAAACCTGACAGAGAACTCAGAGCAGCCTCCAAACCCTGAAGGGCCTCACGGGTGCAACTCAATTTCAACCGGTCTCTCCCATCAGGTTTGCCTCATTCCCATAATTTTATGCTCTTAATTTGGATCATCTGAATGTATGAGGTATGATGGATGAATTTCATTATGTTTTTGCCCACGGGTTTAATTATGCATGAATGGGTGAAACCTATGCCTTGAATGTTTAATCACATGATTTCTGAAATGTATGCCACAGGGTTTGAGGTTTCTGAAACCATACTGTTATCCATGAAAAAAATGCTTATGGTGTTTCACTAACCCTTTTGTTGAGTTTTTGTGAGGGCTCACATGACTTTTGCAGGGATAACTTGCGTGGTTTCCCACTTTATTTGTGGGATAACCCCTGGAGGTTCATTCCGATTACCTGTACTGACCCACTTTCTTTGATGATGTTAGCTTGGAAGGATCTCAGTGTTTCCCATTCCTCTAATTGATGTTACTTCGGATCTTTATCCGCGTGGTACTTTTACATTTTTCCCGCATTTTACTGCTTTCCTAGCTGGAAGACCTCGATAGGAGGCAATGTTTTTGTGTTTACTTTATGCAGGTTCCTTTGTCCAGGGTTAAGAGCTATGAGGTCTTATCCTCATTACCCTTTTGCATGCGCGTTCCTACAATGCAAACAAACCCTTCATTGATTTTTCTTCTCCATAACACACGTTTACTCCTTCTACTACAGGCGAGTAAGTCTCCAAAGGTCGAGCAT
The DNA here is from genome assembly GCF_024323335.1 of Lathyrus oleraceus. NCBI lineage: Eukaryota > Viridiplantae > Streptophyta > Magnoliopsida > Fabales > Fabaceae > Lathyrus > Lathyrus oleraceus. Next base: position 120,359,453 of record NC_066579.1, read on the forward strand.
CCGGTAGATTGCGTAGTGACGTCGTTCGTCCAGAACCCAATCCACAACCCCGTAGTTAGCCGAACTACGGCTTGCTCTGATTCTCATTCCAGATGAGATACGTAGGCATAAGACGCGATATCTTAGCGAGAACACATCCCCAACCCATAGGTCGGCCGAGCTACGAAGACTCTGATTCTCATATTCAGATGAGATACGTATGCAGTGGATGCGACATCCGCGCGAGTCATTTTCATTTAACCCTTTTTTTTGGTAAACAGCACAAGATAAACTCACACCCTTTAGACAAGAACTACACAAGTGGATCCCGTAGAGTACTACGGATGCGTAGGGGTGCTAATACCTTCCCTTCGCATAACCGACTCCCGAACCCAAGATTTGGTTGCGAGACCCCGTCTTGTCCTTTCCTTTTTCAGGTTTACTTCGAGCGTTTCCTTTCCCTCCTTTGGGATGAATAACGCACGGTGGCGACTCTTCTGTCATTTTCTTTCGCCGGTTGTTTTTTTTGCGCACTGTATTTTTCAGGTTGCGACACTTGGTCAATGCCAACTTTTGTGAAACCAAGTGATTGCAGTTTGAAACTTCATCTGATACATCATTCAAGATCCCTTTGAGTTCATCTGCAACATGATCCATGTGAAGCTGTTATTTTGAACATGTGACTTATGGAATTCATCTGTTACATGGGCTTAATCTGAAGAAGATCATGGAATTGCTAAACTTGGATGTGGCTATCTTTATTTGATGCCTTGCTCTTCAAGTTAATATTGTATGCATTGTTTGTTGCTTGATTCTAATATCCAAGGGAATTTGGGGTTTCTATATGGCATTTTTGCCTATTGGATTGCTACCCACCGGTCAGATCTTTTCAACTCTTAACTTTTAATTCTGTGCATAGGATTAGTCTCTTCATCCCCTCCCCATCTCTTTAATTTCAAAATCTCTCCCTCCTTTAAAAAAAACTTCTTTGTTTGAACTTGTTATTTTCTAAATTTTGACCACTTTGCAAGATAGAAACTTTGGCCTTATGCCATTGCATTTTCAAACTTCTTTTCTTAATCAAACTTGTAAAGAGACTTTACTATACCTGGCCTAAACTTTCAAAAGCCAAAAAAAAAGAACTAACTCATTCAAACCATTTCCAGGCCTTTGTGCCTTTCAAACTTAATTTTGTTAAAAGCAATGCATCCACTTTGAAATTTGTATCATGAACTACGAGGTTTTGATCCCTCATTTTTATGTTGGTATGTAGGCACAAGTCTGAAGGTCTTGTCAAACACAAAAAATATAATTAATGAATTCTTTTCTCATCCCCTCACTCTATTTGTTTGTAAACATCATTTTTGTACAAAATACATATGCACACAAAAAAGGGCTCCCTAGGAGTACCTAGGACACTTTGGGTGCTAACACCTTCCCTCTGTGTAACCAACCCCCTTACCTGTAATCTCGGACATTTTATTATTTTTGATTTGAAAACTTCTTACTTTTGGGTTTTGTTCGTACTTTTTCCCTTTTCCCTTGGAAACAATAAAAGCGTGGTGGCGACTCTTGTTATTTGATGTCTAGCTTATCCATAGCTTGATGATCATGAATTTACCGCTACATCATGCTCTCGTATTTGTTTTATGTTTTGGTGTGATAGCACTTGGAGATGACTCTCGAGTTGGTGCTTTTAATTTTATTATGAAAAATACTATGAGATTTTAAATTGGTATGTTTTTTTATTATGATTCCACTGTGAAGATATTCAAATGAGTTGGATGTCGTATAAACATCTAAGATGCAAATGTATGCAGTAAAATGTTTTTAATTAACACGTATTACGAAGCAGGCTATGATTGTTGTGAGTGACACCCTAAGTGATTTTGTTTCATTAAATTCTTTAATAATTACGTGCGAGTGTTTAGGGTATTACAAAAGGCGAGGTTGTTGCCAGACTAAACACTCTTCATGAGGTTTGCGCTTCTAATGAAAACTTCTCTGAAGTGTGTGCTCAGACCAATAACTTCAGAAGTTGGATAGAAGTCAGCTCTAAAGAGTTGGAGTTCATGTTCCTAAAGGAAGCTAAAATTAACTTTCATGCCAGACTCTCTGGTATAGTTAAGCCTCTGCTTCAGAATTTTCCTCCAACGTTTCTTCTTCCTGTTCCAGAAGTTATTCCACCTCTTTCTCCTGCTCATACTACTTTGGTTGCTTCTGAGACAACTCTTGAAGCTGGAAGCATCTCTGGGATTAAGAAGATTGTGATTTCTGATGAAGTCATTATGAAGACTTTGGAGTACCTGACGGCTGAGAATTCTAAAGTTAAAGAGAGACTCAAGCAACATGATGAGAAGACATTAAAGATTGAAGGGATGCTTGGATTTATCTTATCAAGACTGTCACCCCTCCTTAAAACCCTAGTTTTAAAACTTTGTGTTATCTTTGTTTTTCATTTCTGTACTTGAATTACCTTTTGAATGAAATGAAAAAATTTATTTTGATTTACTTTTCCTTTACTTCTTTTTAAATGACGACCAAGGGAGGGGGGGGGGGGGAAGAATGACTGGTTTTGATATATCTAATTCCAATTCTAAAACCCAAACATGACTTTAAATGATTATTCTGGAATTGGTAACCTTTCAAGGAACTTTGAAAAGTTCATCATGTCAACCAAGTGTTTCAGGTTCTAAGGTATTAACCAAGTTGAATTGAGTTCATATGAACCGAGATTATGTTATGAATAGTTAATTAAGCAGTTTGCAGTTAATTAGATATATTCATGTTCTGAACTAAGTTCAAGTGAACCAGGTGTGTTCTGGACTAGGAGTATACAAGATCTGTAACCATACGAAGTTCTGAACTTGGCGTATACAAGCTCTGATAACAACCAGACATGCGTAATACAATAAGGCATATTGAAAGCTCTAACAAATCATGCTTTATTGTGAGGCTGATAACCAGACTTTCTGACACTAGAGCAAGTCAAATCTGAATGAAATACTTCTTACCAAAGTTGTTGCATTCTATGAAGTTACTACATCCATCATAACCAGGCATCTTACTTAGGGGAAGTTAATAATCGGGCTTTTACCTTATGGGAAGTTATTTCTTTCATGCTGATTGAGATTTTTATATGTGTTAAGACCATTTTAAGTCTTAAATTTAGGAGCAGCTTGCAAACCTAACTCTGATATTCTAAGCTGAAAAATAATATTTAACAGTATAAAATTCAGGGGGAGCTTACAAACCTTACTCTAATGTTCTTATGTGATTAAACCAAGTAAAAATTGTTCATCAAAATACATGGTTTTGTCATTATTAAAAAGGGGGAGATTATAAGAACTAGATTTCGTTATTCATCTAACATTTAATTTTGATGATAGAAATGCATTGTTTCTTAGAGAACAATTTTGTACACTAATGGTTTTTAGCTAGTGTGTAGCTTTTGCTAACAGGTTCTGGCTCTGAATCATTTGCGTGTGATGTCATCAGACTATGGAATCAATACACTCTGACTCTGAAGAGATACAAGTGCTTTACAAGATACTGTCAAGTTCTAGAAATCTCTTAGACAATGGTTTTGATGAACGTTTGTGCTAAAGCTTATGACTTTGACTCTGATTAAAGAGCCTCTAAAGGATTTCCATCCTTCAAGATTTTGCACTAAAGTTCTGAAGATTCTGAAGAATAAGATCTGAAGACTATGAAGACCAAGTTCTGAGGAACTGTGTCAAGACTCTGAAGACCGGGGTTTTGAAGATTATCTCAACTAGTCTCTTGATCCTTCTAAGCATGCTTCAACATCATTTCATCAGAAGCCTTTGAATATTAGAAGATAAGATCAAAAGATTTTGCATTAGGAATACAGTACACAATACAAGATCACCATTCCCTCCACTACGCTGATTTTGTGGGCTAAGGACAATACTATTGTATTATTTTGTCTCCTATATGCAAACTGTTATACAAAGAGACAACTACAATTTGTTATTCTAGTTCTATCCTCTAACAGATCTTTTAACTGCCTATATAAAGGAGACTTGGAAGATTGGAAGAAGTTGCTAACGCTCACACTATTACTCGTACAGAAGTTTTTGCTGAAGTATATATTTTTCTGTGTATAGTCTTTGTAAACACACATAGAGTTTTTGCTTGTTATTGTGTGAAGAAATTCATTGTACTTAACTTGTGTTAATCCGCTTTCTTAGAAGCATTATTGTAAATGCATACTTGTAAATCTTAAAGTTGTTTGTGTGGTTTCCTTGAGTGACCAGGTTTTAGTCAGTTAGACTCAAAAAGACAAAGACGGTTTGTCTTTGTGGTGTCTGTAATCAGTTTCAGTTATAGTGGATTAAGTTCTTGTTGATAAGACAAAATCATCTTGGTAGGATGAACTGGAGGTAGCTTTGTTAACAACAAACTAGTATAAAAATAACCTTGTTATTTTTATTGTTCGTATTATTGTTTGATTTATTTGGTTTTAAAAAAAGCTTTCATTTTTAGAAACCCAATTCAAACCCTCATTTCTTGTGTTTCTTTCCACCTTCAACACTCATATGGTGCGTCATAACGTTGGTGCATGCTGCGTTCGGAGATGCATCTCCGAAATCTAAGAGGAAATTTTGATTTTCCATAAGGTGTTTTCCACCCCATAGAGTGTCATAAGAAATTCTTTTATTCTTTCAATGCAAATGCCAACGCATGTGCTTGCTTTATAAACACTAAAGTTCTTTATATAGAAAATGATGTGGTACTTCTATGATACTCAAGCAAGCATTCTCACGAATAAAAGGAACTTATCATGTTTAATTTAATACTTCAATCAAAAACTTGTCCAAATACTTCCTCATAATATCAAAGAATCATATGCAGAGTAAGAATAAGAAAATATAAGTGTAGCGGTAAATTCATGACCATCAAGCTAAGGATAAGCTAGACGTCAATAAAACTAGAGTCGCCACCACACTTTTATTGTTTCCAAGAGAAAAGGGAAAAGTACGAACAAAAGCCAAAAGATAAGAAGTTTTCAAATCAAAACTAATAAAATGCCAGAGATTACAGGTAAGGGGGTTGGTTACACAGAGGGAAGGTGTTAGCACCCAAAGTGTCCTAGGGAGCCCTTTCTTGTGTGCATATGTGTTTTTGTACAAATGATGTTTGTAAACAAATAGAATGGAGGGATGAGAAAAGAATTCATTAATTATATTTTTGTGTTTGACAAGACCTTCGGACTTGTACCTACGTACCAACATAAAATGAGGGATCAAAACCTCGTAGTTCGTGGTATCAATTTCAAAGTGAGTGCATTGATTTTAATAAAAAATTAAGTTTAGCAAAGGCACAAAAGGCCTAAAATTGTTTGAATGAGTGTTAGTTCTTTTTGCCTTTTGAAAATTTTAAGTCAAGTATAGTTAAATTTATTTACAAATTTGTTTAAGAAAATGAGTTTGAAAATGCAATGACATAAGGCCAAAGTTTCTAGTTTGCAATATGGTCTATGTTTTGAAAATACAAACACAAGCAAAGAAGATTATAAAAGGAGGGAGAGATTTTGAAATTAAAGAGGTGGGGAAGAGATGAAGAGACTAATCCTAAGCAAAAAATTAAAATTTAAGAGTTGAAAAGATCTGACCAATGGGCTTTAATCGAATAGACAAGAATGTCATATAGAAACTCATATTTCCCTTAGACTTTAGAATCAACCAATGTCAATACACAAATAGCAAGATGAAGAGCAAGGCATCAAATAAAGATAGCCACATCCAAGCTTAGCAACTCTGTGATCTTCTTTAAAACTTCCCATGTATTAGATGACTTCAAAGATAGCATTAGGCACAGGTTCAAAATAACAGCTTCAATATGATCATGTAGCAGATGAACTAAAATGGATCTTCATTATTGTATCAGATGAATGTTCATTTCACAAGCACTTGGTTTCATGAAAGTTGGCATTAGCCAAGTCCTTTACATAGGGAGTGTTGCCTAAATTTGAAGTCCAATAGTCTCAGATCAAACCAATAGTCCACACAAGATGTTTTTTAGGGTTTTTGTTCTTATTGTGTACATTAAGGTCAAAATACCACACAAATAAACAAGTATATACAAACACAATAAATCACAAGATATGGCCCAAAGGGGCAAAGTGAAAATGTCATTAACATAAACAACTTGAAATGGTATGATGGCAAATGAATAGAAGCTTAAAAAATTAAAGTGCATTAAAATTAAATGACTTGAAATTAAAGGTTAGTTGTTAGTTGATTAGAAGTTAGTATTGCTTTTGCTTTTGTTTTGTTTAAGTCATTCTTTGGAGAATACTCAACCCACTTATCACAAGCATGGATCCTTGAACCAAGACATCTTCCAAAGGAAGGAAAAAAGGCCAAGTTTCCACAAAATACCATGAAAGAGGGGAGACTTACAATATCACTAACTAGAATGTTATGCCGCTTGTGTCAAAATTTAGTGCTATTTTAAGCAATCGTAATTGGACTTATGTAGAAGTCATAACTATTTGAGGTCGGGCAATAGAATTTTGGTGTTAATACATGTTAGATACATAGTATGATTAACTATGCTCATGAAACATACGACACATAAAAAGAATATGCAAAGAGGTGGACCTAATCTTATCCATACTTATGTTGATTTTTCAATTAACTAGCCTTAGGATATAGAGATATCATAGGTCCATGACATGAATGTATAAAAAAGGGAATGAGATGAAGAGGGAGGGGGAATGGGTTCAACACAAATTGGTCAAAGGAGGACTTTTACCAAGTTAAGATCATTCATTCATTTTGGGAGATGGAATGTACATTTCATCAATCCCCTAAATTCGATGATCTTAACCTAACAAAGTCAAATCAACCTTGACCAAGGCCCAACAACACAAGTCAAACTCACAAAGTCAATTAAAATGGATCTACACAATTAATTTGGCATTTAATCAATTAAAAATAACAAAAATAATGCATTAAATTAAATATGGTTGGTCAAATTCCTAAAACCTCATCAAAATACCAAAGAAATGGCCATGAGATTTATCATAGGTCAAACAAGGTCAAAGGACCTTGGAGAAAAATTTCTAGAATTTTTGTAAACTTCAAAGTAATTTAAAACAATTAACAATATTCACAAAGTCAATTAAATCGTGAAAAATATTACTAATGATCCAAAAAATAATTTTAATTTATAAAATGAAAGAGGATTTTATTTTAAAAAAATTGGTGAAACTCTCATATTTTTTGGATCAATATTAAATTTAATATGAATTAATGAAAATAAAAGAAATAAAATGAAAACTAAATAATCAGAAAAAATATGGACCACTTGATCTCCCTCATTAATTGAGGTGGCAGATCAAGTGGTGAAAAACATGCGTTCCATGGTACACTTGAGGTAGCGTGCCACACAGCTGGTAATCAAAAGGAACGCCCAAGATTAAAACAAATTGAACTGACCATGTCGCTCTGGACCACGCCACCCCATTATCAGAGCAAAGCGCCGGTCGTCTTCTAAGGCGACCTTGGCCGGACTGGTCCACTCATCACCATCACAAAAATTAAAAAGAAGGACATGATCTTAAAGAAAAAATAGCGTAGATCACGAATCTGACATCAATTTATCCTAACTCCAAGTATATTGAAAGATACATGGAGTTGAATTTTGAGGTACATGAACTGAGTTGCTTCGATTTGACCTCAAAGCAACTCAATCTTCTTGCCTACATTGGTAGGAGTTCAAACAACCAAGGATCCAAGAGAGTTGATTAGAATTGAGAGAGAATCGAAGAGAAGAAAAATTTGTAAAAATACCTTCAATGTTGTGCAGAACTTGATCTCTCTTGCTTCAATCCGTGCTTGATCTTTCTTATGAAGCTTGCATAAGTATATTAGAAATGGTACAAGGCTTTGGATCCTGGAGTTTTTGAATCTCCAAACAGTGATATTCAAACTCAAATTTCAAGTGAAATTTATCAGGTTTTCCTTTCAATGGTGAGGGTTTCAAAGGTTGGAGGCAAAGCTGGCGCGCAAGGTCCCTTAAAACTGATGCAATGGACCTTTATTTATAGAAAATGCAAGTTATATTTGCACACTTGAAAATGCTTCCAAATTTGGCAATGTGAAGTGCGCGCTTGCATGGGCATGCACAGGCCCATGAAGCAACTCAATTAGGTCCAAATGCAAGTGAGATCAAGTCTGAATGAGAATTGGATTGCAAGGCAAGAGTGTATTGATGTTTAAAGAATGATTCTCGCCAACTGATATAGCCATGTTCAAGTCATGCGCAGACCCCTCAAACCTTGTCCAAAATGAATGAATTTGGACTCTTTGGAAAGGTTAGATCAAGAGGAACAACTCTTATGTTAAACACTTTTCCATTTGAAACTTATATCATGCTGAATTTTGAGGTGGAAGTTTGGAAATTTTAACATATCAAAACAATTTCTAAGTGTCAAGCCATATGTTCACTTATTCCACCTTGGCTAACTTTTTATGTGAGCTCCAAATGAGAAACGTGTATTCATCAAAGTTATAGACCTTTAAAACACCTTCAAAATGGTTACCAATTTGATATAATTTGGATTTGGGACGAATGAGTTATGCATTTTTGAAAGTTGGGGAAAATCACTTGTTCAATGGTAGTGGTCCAAAATGACCTATAATGTATCCTCATATCATATGCTAATAAAAGTTGAATTAGCTCTTCCTACAAACATAAATGTTGAAGTAGACGCCTTGAATTTGATTGTCAAACTTGTAAATCTTTCATCTCATAAAAATTGAGCAAGTTATGGCCTTGGGAAGTTGACTTTCAAATTAGGGTTTAGACAAAATGACCTATAATCTTTCAACATAAAAAATGACTTTACAAGCAAAACTATCTCTAGACCTCAACATGAAATTTGTTTGGAATGTCATTTAGAGTAACTTTGCTCTTGTAATAATTTTCATATGATGAAAATTGTAGGAGATAGGGTCTAGGGGAACCCAGTTTTGATTAGATGAATTCTTCTGGTCAACCACCATCAACCACCTTGTTAACTTGCAATTCTCTTGACTTTTTGGAGTCATGGGAGATCATATATGCATAAGATGATGAATTTTAAAGTTTCCCTTGAAATAGTTGATCAATTGGTGAAGAAGCTTGTTGAAGAAGTTACTCAAGATACCCAGATGAACTAAGCTTGTTGAAGAAGTTACTAAAGATCATGGGGACTCATATATGATGCTTAGAGCCATTATGGATCATTACTTGGTTGAGCTCTAAGCAATGAGGGTCTCAAACCCTATATGTGAACTTGATAGATCAAAGGTGATCATGTGTCCTACCTACAAAAGAGTTAGGTGAATGCAAAGACATGTTTTTGGTGTTTTAGTTAGTAAAGATGATAAAATACAAAGTATGATACAATCACATGGTGCTTGGTGATCTCTCCCAAAACAAACCCAATGAAAGAGGGGTAAGGAGGATGCCAAGGTATGATCCCAATGCTAATGCGTATGATGAGATAGCATGAGGGATCTTAGGGTCAAAATTGGGGTCTTACACCTGCCCCTATTTAAGGACATTCTAACTGAGGAGGTGAAGGTTAAAATCTTCGTATTAACTCACTAGAATGGGCTTAAATAACAACATATAGAAACAAATTTTTGTCCCTAAGAGACCTCATGATGCATATGATGTGAATGCTAAAATAAACTCTTCGTGGGGAAATATTGCCACAAAGGAAAAGAAATCAGAGAGACCGAAAGTCCACAAGAGTGTATTGCATTCCATGAGGAAAACTCACTGGGGAGACAGAGACTCTGGGGGATAAAAGGGTTATGTGTAGGCCAGGCTACGACTTAAAAACTGCTGGGGAACTAGAGGAATTCCATGAAAATGGAAAGACTCAGTCGGGGAAACAAAGGGAACGCCTGCAGAGGAAACGGGTAGATCAGAATAAAACTGAAATACTCGAACCATGCAGGAAAAGCGATTTCACTAAGGAAATATGCACTCAACTCAACTGGGGAAGAAACAATCTTCAACACAATAGGAGTAGAAATATATTATCCATTACCAATTACTGGGTAAGGAGATAATAAAATCTGACAGGGAGGACACCCGTTACCGGTTAGGGTAAACATATCAAGGATGACTCACTAAGGGTCGTCAGGAGGTGAATTCATTACCGGTTACTGGGTAAGAATAGACTTGTCGGGGAAAATTGAAAATAGGATTTATAACTACCAGTTACTGGGCAGAAGACCACAAAGGAGAGAATATCTGTCATCGGTTAAAGTGAACATATCAAGGATAGACTCAAAGGAAAGAAAATCCATTGTCGGTTAGGATGAACATATCAAGGATAGACTTGCCTGCGGATGTTAAGGAGGATATCCGTCATTGGTTAAGATGAACATATCAAGGATAAACCACCTGAACAAAAAATTAGGAATTACATCTATCGAATGTTGGACAGAATACCATCAAAGAGAATATTCGTCACCGGTTAGGATGAACATATCAAGGATAGACTCCGAGGGGGAGAATAGAAATTACATCTATCAGTTACTGGATAGAATACCATCAAAGAGAATATTTGTCACCGGTTAAAGTGAACATATCAAGGATAAACTCTGCAAAGGGAGAAAAAACAGGATTTACAACTACCGGCTACTGGGCAGAAGACCGTAAAAAGAAGGAAACATGTCATCGGTTAGGATGAACATATCAAGGATTAACTCTCTGGGAAACAAAATAGGGATTACAACTACCTTTTTACTGGGTAGAATACTACAAAGATGAGAATATCCATCACCGGTTAGGATGAACATATCAAGGATAGACTCAAAGCATGGGAAGAAAATATCAGTCACCGGTTAGGATAAACATATCAAGGATATACTTCCTGGGGAAACGTGAAAAACGAATCCGCTGGGGAGAAAAGGGTTACTTTTGTCGGGTATTAGGCAAGAAGTAAATAACTGCCAACTAAGAAGAATATTACCAGTTACTGGGTAATAAACTCTCAGGGGACCAGAAGCATCTATCTAGGTAAGAACTAGAAAGAAACAGTCAATCAAGACTTAACCCAATGAGGACATAACTCAAGGGGGGTGGTTCCATCAAGATAATCAACTGGGGAGGAAGCTGAAGCAATTATTATCCACGAGGAAATAACTCAGTTGGGGAAGGAGAAAGGTTAAAGTCTTTCTGCTTAAGGGGCTGACACTCTACAATTGAAGGAGGATAGACACCAAACTTCTATGGGGATAAAGTACCACCATAACAGAGAATAAGAATCGCAAGAATGAGTCAATGGGTGCAATGATGCAATAATGAAATTATATGAGTGTATATGTATATGTATATGTATATATGTATACGATGATTATGCTAACAAGACGATCTCAAAGGATACAAAGATGTCGCAGATTTGAATCATCGATACAATTCTCGGCCAATCCACAAAAGAGGGAAACAACTGCTGGAGAAAAGAGATCAACATCCCAAAGGCTCAACCCTAGCTGGGGAAGAAAAGAGGAGATCTGCTGAGGAAAATGCTACCAACTCTGCGGGGAATTTTAGGTCAACACCATATCAAATGGGGGGCAACCCTACATGGGAACAAACGCCAATAGCTGCTCAGAAACCAGGAGGAAACTCTGACTGGGAGCGAATTTGATGATGACTTGCGACGAAACCAAAGTTCTGCCGGAATCATGTAAATTGCTGCAACAAAATGTCTGCAGCCTGCTGGAGAACAAATATAAACCTGGCTGGGGAGTAAACACCATCTCAGCTGGGGACAACAGATAATTAACTGCTTAGAGAAACCAACAAACACCGGGTGCTGAACAATGATGTCGAGGATGAAAGAGAAATTACATCTACTGCATGCTCCACACTTAGGGCTTACTGCTTTCGAACCATTGTTGATATTCCTTTTAAATGAAATTGATTGCTTAAAATTAATGCTTTTATATGTTTAAGAAAATATGATTTTGATTAAAACTTTAATTTTCAAAATGATCATAATAAAATTTAAAACGATTTGGCTGAATTAAATAAGAGTAGAAATAATTGGATAAAAGCTCAACTTTATTTAATAGAATGGTAGTCTGTAAATGACAAGACTCCATAGATCTTTATAAAGTTAAAAATGGTAATTTACAGTGAAAAGGGTTACATTGAATACAATGATCATTAATCCTTCTATTGTCTCATGATATCCAATGTGCTCTTGGCCGCTCTACCAGGGACGATGAATCAACCGTTGTGCTCATGAACGTCTACGAATCTGAAGATCAGTAGGATGCAGTTACTTGCCACAATCCCTAATTTTTGCATAAATTTCCCCAATGTGGGGTACTTAATTTATCGGGATAATTCTTTCTGTTTGGTGTCTCTAACTTTTTCCTGGATCGCCCTTTCGGGTTTTCAATCCACCGAGACGCTCATTTTTGCCTAAGCCGACCTTTAGGGTTTTCAACTTAGCGAGTTGTTCTTTTCTTTTCTTAGGTGAAGTATTTTTTGACTGCATCTGCGTTCACAGGACGAGTGAACTCTTTATTATCCATAGTTATAAGAATCAAAGCACCGCCTGAAAAGGCTCTCTTAACAACATATGGGCCTTCATAGTTAGGAGTCCATTTCCCCCTAGAATCTAGTTTGAAAGATAGGATTTTCTTGAGCATAAGGTCACCTTCTCTGAACACACGAGGTCTGACCTTCTTATCAAAAGCTTTCTTCATTCTCTGCTGGTATAACTTACCATGACACATGGCAGTCAACCTCTTCTCCTCAATTAAATTCAGTTGGTCATACCTGGTCTGACACCATTCAGCCTCAGTCAACTTGGCTTCCATCAGGACATGCAGTGATGGGATCTCGACCTCTACTGGGAGCACAACTTCCATACCATATACAAGAGAGAAAAGGGTCGCCCCTGTTGAAGTGCGGATGGATGTACGATATCCGTGTAAAGCAAATAGGAGCATCTCATGCCAATCCTTATATGTTACAACCATCTTCTGAATAATCTTCTTGATGTTCTTGTTGCCGCTTCAACAACCCCATTCATCTTAGGTCTGTAGGGAGAAGAATTATGATGTGCAATATTGAAGTCTTTGCAAAGAGCTTCCACCATATTATTATTCAAGTTCGACCTGTTATTAATAATGATCTTACTCGGTATACCATAACGGTATATGATCTGATTCTTGATAAACCTAAAAACAACTTGCTTGGTTACATTCACATACGATGCCGCTTCAACCCACTTTGTGAAGTAGTCAATAGCCACTAAAATGAAACGATGTCTGTTCGAAGCTTTTGGCTCAATCATGCTAATCATATCGATTCCCCACATGGAGAAGGGCCATGGGGAGGAAATGAAATCCAACAGTGTCGGAGGAACATGAATCTTATCTGCATAAATTTGACACTTGTGTCATTTCTTCACAAACTTGTAACAGTCAGATTCCATTGTCAGCCAATAGTAACCTGCTCACAACATCTTCTTCGCCATAGCATGTCCATTGGAATGAGTACCAAAGGAATCTGCATGGACTTCAGTCATCAACAGGTCTGCTTCGTGTCTATCCATGCATCTGAACAAAACCATATCAAAGTTTCTCTTATATAGCACATCACCATTTAGGTAGAAATTGCCGACTAATCTTCTCAAAGTTTTCTTATCTTTCAAAGATTCCCCAAACGGGTAAATCTGACTTTGGAGGAAACATTTGATATCATAATACCACGGTTTCTCATCTTTGATCTCTTCAACAGCAAACACATGAGCTAGCCTGTCAAGACGCATCACAATCAAATTGGGAACCTCGTTCCAATATTTCACTACAATCATTGAAGCCAATGTTGCAAGAGCATCTGCCATCCAATTTTCATCTCGAGGGATGTGATGAAACACAACCTTTATAAAGAAAGTTGAAATCCTCCTCACATAATCTCTATATGGTATCAAACCGGGTTGATTCATCTTCCATTCACCTTTGATTTGATTAACAACCAAAGTAGAATCTCCATAGACGTCTAAATACTTGATTCTGAGATCAATGGCCTCTTCAAGCCCCATAATGCAAGCTTCGTACTCAGCCATATTATTTGTAGACTTGAAAGTCAATCTAGCTGTAAACGGAAAATGTGTGCCTTGAGGAGTGATAGTCACTGCCCCAATTCCATTTCCATACTGATTAACAGCTCCATCAAATACCATGCCCCGATGGGAACCAGGTTCTGGCCCTTCTTCAAGCAATGGTTCATCACAATCTTTCATTTTCAAGTACAAGATCTCTTCATCAGGAAATTCATACTGCACTGACTAGTAATCTTCAATTGGTTGGTGAGCCAAATGGTCAGCCAAGATACTACCTTTAATTGCCTTCTGAGATCGGTATTCAATATCATACTCTGATAACAACATCAGCCAACGAGAAATCCTCCCAGTTAAAGCAGGCTTCTCAAATATATACTTGATTGGATCCATTTTGGATATCAACCAAGTGGTATGATTCAACATATACTGACGCAGACGCTTAGCAGCCCAGGCCAATGTGCAACAAGTCTTCTCAAGCATGGAATATCGAGTCTTACAATCGATAAATTTCTTACTGAGGTAGTAAATTGCAAATTATTTCTTTCCAGACTCATCTTGCTGACCTAGAACACAACCCATACTCTCTTCAAGAACAGTTAAATACATGTTCAATGGTCTCCCTTCAACAGGCAAAAACAGAATCGGAGGCTCAAGCAGATACTCTTTGATACTATCAAAAGCTTTCTGGAAATCTTCGGTCCAATCACAAGACAGATCTTTCCGAAGAAGCTTGAATATATGCACACATCTGGCAGTCATGTGTGAAATGAATCTTGAGAAATAATTCAAGCGGCCGAGAAAACCTCTGACTTGCTTCTCAGTTTTGGGCACAGGAATCTCTTGTATTGCTTTAACCTTGGTAGGATCAACCTCAATACCTCTCTCGCTGACATTAAAGCCCAACAACTTACCAGAACGAACACCAAAAGTAAACTTATTGGGATTCAAGTGGAGTTTATACTTCCTCAAACGTTGGAATAACTTCAACAAATGCTTAACATGTTCCTCTTCATTAATTGATTTAGCAATCATGTCATCGACGTAAACTTCAATCTCTTTATGCATCATATCATGAAAAAGAGTAGTCATTGCTCTCTGGTAAGTTGCACAAGCATTCTTCAAACCGAAAGGCATCACTCTATAACAGAATGTTCCCCAAGGTGTAATGAATGTAGTCTTCTCCATATCTTCGGGTGCCATCTTGATCTGATTATATCTGGAAAATCCGTTCATAAATTAAAAAGACTTTGAATTTAGATGTATTGTCTACCAACATGTTAATGTGTGGCAGAAGGAAATCATCTTTCGGACTGACTTTATTCAAATCTCTATAATCAATGCACATATGGACTTTTCCATCTTTCTTCGGCACAAGCATAATATTGGCCACCCATTGCGGATACTCAGCAATTACTAGGAAACCAGCATTAATCTGCTTTTGCACTTCTTCTTTAACCTTCACTGCCATATCAGGATGAGTTCTTCTCAACTTCTGCTTGACTAGCGGGCATTCTGGCTTCAACGGCAATCTATGCTCCACTATCTCAAAATCCAACCCAGGCATGTCTTGATAGGACCAAGCAAACACATCTGAATATTCTCGGAGAAGATCAATCAACCCCTTCTTAACATCTGGACACAGTCGAGACCCAATCTTGACCTCCTTCAAATCATCTTCGGAACCCAAGTTGACTAACTAGATCTTCTCTTCGAATGGTTGAATAGATTTTCCTTCATGCTCAAGAAGGCGAGACAATTCATCACTCACTTCTTCATCACTTTCCTCCTCAGCCTCAAACACAGGGAATTCAAAATTTGGAGAAGGAGAAGGATCATTGTATTCAATGGGGTTAGAAACTAACCTGCATAATGATTTGATATTTTGATTTTAGAGAAGTCAATTGTGACCAAATATTATGCAGATGGACAATTATTATTATTTATTTATGTTTCTTGTGATTACCTTTTTCAGAATAAAGCAAAAAGTAAAAACAAAACATCATAAATGTGGATGAATAGAATTACATTTTATTGATGATCAAATTGAAATGCCCAAACAATGTTCACTTCTCCCTTAGGCATGGGAGAAGGATTTTCAAAATCAAATAAAAGCAATTACTTAGATCGATGAATAATAATAGGAATATCAATATTTGTCCAATTGTTGCAAGCTTTTCCATGCGTCACAAAATTGGTGCAGTCTTCCTCTTCATCATCCTCTAGCACAACAACTAAGTGTTGTTCATTACCATGAATGAACCCTCCGCTATGGAAACTGAGTTGTACATCTTCAGATCTGACTGCTGACAAACCTTGTCGGAACCCCAAACAGGCTCTACTCTTATTGTTGGAGACCTCTACCATCTGTCCCCACTGATCAAACTAACCATCTTCAACAATCTTCCTTGCATCTTTAAATGAGGACATGGGTGCCCCGACTCTCTTTTCAACAGCAATAGATAAGACTTGGAACGGAATTCCAACCTCATCCTCAGCTTCAACATAAGAGAAAGATGACAGGTGGCTGACCATCAACGCCTTCTCCCCGCCAACAATAACTAGCTTCCCATTTTTGACAAACTTCAATTTCTAATGCAACGTGGATGTAACAGCTCTCGCCTCGTGAATCCATGGCCTTCCCAATAAACAACTGTAGGCCGGGTGGATATCCATTACTTGAAAATTAATTTGAAAGTCACTCGGACCTATCTTCACTGGAAGGTCCACTTCTCCAATCACAGTTTTGCACGAACCATCAAAAGCCTTGACGATCACGCCACTATATCTCATAGGCGCTCCATGGTATGACAGCTTGGAAAGAGTCGACTTCGGCAATACATTCAAAGAAGATCCGGTGTCTACCAACACATTTGACAGAGCGTCATCTTTGCAGTTCATGGAGATATGCAAAGCCAAGTTATGATTTCTACCCTCTTCAGGGAGTTCTTCATCACAGAAACTGAGATTGTTGCAGGAAGTGATGTTAGCCACAATATAATCGAACTGATCTACCGTAACATCATGTTCCACATAAGCTTGCTTTAGAACTTTCTGCAGTGCTTCTCTATGCGCTTCTGAGTTCATTAGCAGAGATAACACCTAAATCTTGGAGGGAGTTTGGAGAAACTGCTCCACCACATTGAACTCGCTCTTCTTTATCAATCTGAGCACCTCATCATCGTCATTAGACTTCAAACCACTGGATTCACCAGACTGACACTTTGGAGTACTAACATAATCTACTACAGGTACATCAACTTTCTTGTTAACAGATATATCTTCCATATTCTTTGGGAACACTAGTCCAAAGACACGACCACTACGGGTCACTTTAGTAACATCAGTTATGCTCACAACAGAACTGGTCGTAGGCAAAGGAACCTCTTGACCATTCTCTAGCATAATAGCATTGTACTGATACGGGATAACCCTATCGGATGCATACGGGATGGGGTCGGCTAACTGTATAACTAATGGCGATACCGATCTATTGCTGACACTATTACTAGTGTTGCTATCATATTGGATCACTACTCTCTCAGGAGTCTTGAATACTGGCACTATAACATTCACATCATCATTTACATGACGGAACTGGACAATCTGAATCAAACCTTCATCCATCCACCTCTGGATGTCTCTCTCCACAACCATACAACCTCTGGGATTGACACTGCAGATAGCACAACCGTCATAGTCATGCTCATAATCGCTTACCAAACAGATATCCTTGTGCATCATCACCAATGACCTTCTAATAAAGCGTACATCAAATACCTTGAACTCCCTAGGACAACCGTCCACCATATTAACAGATGAATTCCCATGGGAAGGTAGTGGGTTAGCTTTGACGTTCGATGCACGGTCCTCAAAGGACACCATTCCACTTTTAACCAGCTTCTGGACTTCATACTTTATAGGGTAGCAATTCTCGATATCATGACCGGGAGCTCCTTGGTGAAAGGCACAATGGAGTTCCGATTTGTACCACCATGGAAGTGGTTCAGGGATTTGCGGAGGATTCCTTGGTTGCAACAGGTTCTTGAGAACCAACGATGGGTACAATTCTGCGTATGTCATAGAAATAGGGTCGAAAGAAACCTTCTTCCTCTCAAAGTTTTGTTGTTGATGATGATTGTTGGTATTGTTGTTGTTGTAGGTGTTTGTTTGTTGATGTGGTTGTTGTTGTTGACGTTGTTGTTGTTGAATTGGTACTGACTGATTGGTTAAAAATACTGGAATGACCGATGATACTTGATGATGATGTTGACGGGGTGGTTGACTTCTTCTTACCTGAGGCCTCCTTTGCCTCCCAACTGAAACTGCATTAGCTTCACTCTCCTTCTTCTTGCTGAAATTATTGCCATATCTCTTGATGGATGACACCTCCTCTTTAGATGATCGTCCCTCTCGGACACCTTCTTCGAGCCTCATCCCCATGTTTACCATCTCGGTAAAGTCACTGGGGGCACTGGAAATCATCCACTCATAGTAAAATGAGCTCAGGTTCTTGAGGAAAATCTTAGTCATCTCCTTTTCTTCCAAAGGAGGGGTAATCTGAGCGGCAAGCTCTCTCCATCGCTGAGCATAATCTTTGAATGTCTCTTTATCCTTCTGAGACAATGACCTCAACTGGTCTCTATCTGGAGCCATATCAACATTGTACTTGTACTTCTTCACAAATGCTTCGCCCAAATCATTGAATGTGCGGATGCTCGCACTATCCAATCCCATGTACCACCTCAGAGCGGCACCGGTCAAACTATCTTGAAAATAATGGATCAACAGCTGATCATTATCTGCTTGAGTAGACATCTTTCTGGCGTACATCACCAAATGACTGAGGGGACAGGTATTCCCTTTGTATTTTTCAAAGTCAGGCACTTTGAATTTCACCGAGATTTTGATATTCGGAACCAAACAAAGTTCCTCAACACTCTTTCCAAACAAGTCGTTACCCCTCAAAGTTTTCAATTCCTTGCGCAGCTTAAGAAATTGGTCCTTCATCTCATCCATCTTCTCATACACATCAGGTCCCTTAGGCGGCTCAGAATGATAGATGGTGTCTTCTACACGGGGTTAAGCATACACAACAGGTGGTGGCACAGACATGACCAAGCTAGATGCCGGCATGGAAGCCAAAGTAGGCGTAAAGCCTTCAGGCACAAAGTTCGGCGGCATTCCCCACGGGAATCCGGCAAGCATGTTGGGTGTAAAGTGAGCAGCAGTTGCAGGAATGGTAGAGGTAGCCACCTCTGAAATGACAGTCCTCTGAGGAGGAGGAGTTGCAGGCGTTGGAGAAGATTGGCTCTGAGTAGATAACACTGACTCCATCATGGCAATCAGACAGGCGATCTCGTCCTTCAAATCTCTGTTTTCTTGCTCTAGATGCTCCATAATCTTCAGATGATTGACGCAGGTATTGTATCGATGAGTCAGCTTGGCGGAAGCATATAAGAAACACCAATGAGACATCTGGCGAAAGAGAAACCTGCTTATGCAAATGATGCATGAAATGCAATGCTTGATTATTTTTATTTTCAAGGAACTTACTATATTATTTGCAAATATATACAATTTTAACAACAATTGCAACAATTTGATATGACCATATAAATCTCTTTTATTTATATAATTGGAAGGGTTACACTGAATATAATTTCAGAAATCAAATGAAAAATACAAGAGAAAAGGAGACTAGTCATCCTAATGATCCCCAATAACAACGTCAGAAGATCTGGTTATAGGTGCGTACTTCCTTCGAATGTGTCGGATCTCGGTCTCAAAAGAAGCCTTCATCTGAGTCTTCTCGAGGACAAGCTAATCAACAATCTTCTTCCAAGCAATAGAAGGCTGAGGCATACTAGAGGAAGATGAAACCTCTAGCTCTCTCTGTCTCTTCGTCACTCGGTCTTCAAGAAGCTCAATAAATGCATCTTTGTCCTTAGACTCAAATGTAACTCCTCATGCTTTATGCTCAAAGCACGGAAATGCTCTTTCCATATATCCTTTTCTTGCTTCATCTTGGCGAGTGCATCTTACAACTCTTCTACATCTTGGTTAGGGAGAGTTAATGGCTCAACCACAACCATAGACATAGGTCTTTCACATTCATATGGTATCTAAAACTCCAAAGCTCTCTTCTTCACCCAAAGAGTGTAAGCTTCCAAATCTACACAATTGCATGGACCAAGCTCAGATCTTCCTTTCTTATGCACATTATGCCAAGCATGCACAATCTTCTGCTTCAAATGTTGGGGATATTTACCCTCTTGATAGAAAAGACCTTCTAACAAAGTGTTATTAGGTCTATCTCTCAAGGGGAATCCAAGTTAACGACGAGCCAAAACAGGGTTGTAGTTAATTCCTCCTTGTGTACCAATAAGAGGTACATTAGAGAATTCACCACAACAATCAATAATATCTAAACCGCTCAATGAAGGATCATACCATGTGAGAGGCATAAGTCTCTGAGACCACCGTAGACATTATTTGTTCTCTACAAAAGCAGGCATCTAAGGCAAGTGCGAAATAAACCACTTGTACAGAAGAGGAACACAACAGACGATAGTTCCACCACCCTTAGAATTCCTTAGATGCAAAGAGAATTACATATCTCCTAACAAAGTAGGCACGGGATTCCCAATCAAGAAAATTCTAATGGCGTTAACATCAACAAAATTGTCAATGTTAGGGAACAAGGCTAATCCATAGATGAGTAACACAAAGATAGCTTCGAAAGCGTCCATACTACCGGCTTGAGCAAAGGCAGTAGCTTCTTTAATGAGGAATTCAGAAGTCAACCCAAATAATCCTCCTTTCTTCACCCAATGAGCCTCTATCTCAGACTTCTTCAAGTGAAGAGCTTCAACAATAAGATGAGATCTGGGAATCTCTTCCAATCCACTAAAAGGCACTTTGTTAGAAACAGGTATTCCCAAGAGATGGGCATACTCCTCCAATGTAGGCACAAGCTGATAATCAGGAAAGGTGAAGCAACGGTAGAGAGGATCATAAAACTGAACCAACACACTCAGGAATCCTTCAACCACATCAGCAGATAAGACAGACAGAAGCTTCCCATGACGTTGCTTGAATTCCAAGGGATCTAATACAAAAGGTGATAGCTTCCTTAACTCTTTCAAATCTGGACATCTGAAACTGTACTTCTTAATGTTCCTTCGTCCATAATCCATGGTCTGAAAATATTTGCAAATGAGACCTCGGTTCCTTGAAATTTTTGTGTGATGAATGTTATGATGCGCATGAATGCATGAGTGCAACAATCAGAAAGAAGGGATCACACACAAGGCAAACAAACAAAGGTCAAGGGATGAATCAAGTCATTGTCAAGATCAATCATCCATTTTGGTGGATTATGGTTTTCACCTTATCAACATCCAAGTTCCATTGATATTGACAAGACTTGATTGGATCAACCAAGAATTAAGGGTTTGTTGCAAGTCACAAGCATAGAGTCTGGGTAAGAACCATCCCAAAGGAGTGAACTAAGGATAAACCTATAGATCATGTTCTAAAAAAGTTCCCAGAGTCTTAATTCCATCTATCGGATATTACAGGTTAGGATGACTGACTCATCAACCCATAATATTCTCAAGAGAAACTCGCTTGAGTGTAGTATCGCGTAACAACTGTTATCAAGTCTACACTTGAACAGTCTCCACACTACGTCCTAAATAGGCAAAGAGGGGTTAAATGTTCTACGGTCCTCAGCTTCTCGGACCCCAAATCAGAGATAATAATGCCTAACCACAAATACTTGTGTGACATTCCTAACTCCAAAAGGGTCTCCACTTAGTAGATGGGTCTCAAGCCAACTTGTTAAGGACTACTCCACACAATTCGAACATGACTATATCATCTTCCTATCTTAATTGCACTCAAGTTCGGGTTAGAACTTATCTCACCACTTAGAGATTACCAAGCACAGGAAGCAAATTATATCATACAAACAAATATACATACATCAAATATACAATTATATACACACAAAAAAGTAGGCTAAACCCACTGGAGACTACTCCCCAACAGAGTCGCCACTTAATTTCTGTAGCGGTAAATTCATGACCATCAAGATATGGATAAGCTAGACGTTAATAAAACCAGAGTAGTCACCGCGCTTTTATTGTTTCCAAGAGAAAAGGGAAAAGTACGACCAAACCCAAAAGATGAGAAGTTTTCAAATCAAAACTAATAAAATGCCAGAGATTACAGGTAAGGGGGTTGGTTACACAGAGGGAAGGTGTTAGCACCCAAAGTGTCATATGTACTCCTAGGGAGCCCTTTCTTGTGTGCATATGTGTTTTTATACAAATGATGTTTGCAAACAAATAGAATGGAGGGATGAGAAAAGAATTCATTAATTATATTTTTGTGTTTGACAAGACCTTAGGACTTGTGCCTACGTACCAACATAAAATGAGGGATCAAAACCTCGTAGTTCGTGGTATCAATTTCAAAGTGAGTGCATTACTTTTAATAAAAATTTAAGTTTAACAAAGGCACAAAAGGCCTAAAAAGGTTTGAATGAGTGTTAGTTCTTTTTATCTTTTGAAAATTTTAAGTCAAATATAGTTAAATTTATTTACAAATTTGTTTAAGAAAATGAGTTTGAAAATGCAATGGCATAAGGCCAAAGTTTCTAGTTTGCAATATGGTCTATGTTTTGAAAACACAAACACAAGCAAAGAAGATTTTAAAAAGAGGGAGAGATTTTGAAATTAAAGAGGTGGGTAAGAGATGAAGAGACTAATCCTAAGAAAAATTTAAAAGTTAAGAGTTGAACAGATCTGACCAATGGGCTGCAATCCAATAGACAAGAATGTCATATAGAAACCCAAATTTCCCTTGGACTTTAGAATCAAGCAATGTCAATACACAAATAGAAAGATGACGAGCAAGGCATCAAATAAAGATAGCCACATCCAAGCTTAGCAACTCCATGATCTTCTTCAAAATTTCCCATGTATCAGATGACTTCAAAGATATCATTAGGCACAGGTTCAAAATAACAGCTTCAATATGATCATGTAGAAGATGAACTAAAATGGATCTTCATTATTGTATCATATGAATGTTCAATTCACAAGCACTTGGTTTCGTGAAAGTTGGCATTGGCCAAGTCCTTTACATGGGGAGTGTTGCCTAAATTCTAAGTCCAATAGTCTCAGATCAAACCAACAGTCCACACAAGATGTTTTTTAGGGGTTTTGTTCTTATTATGTACATTAAGGTCAAAAGACCACACAAATAAACAAGTATATACAAACACAATAAATCACAAGATATGGCCCAAAGGGGCAAAGTGAAAATGACATTAACATAAACAACTTGAAATGGTATGAATAATGGCAAATGAATAGAAGCTTAAAAAATTAAAGTGCATTAAAATTAAATGACTTGAAATTAAAGGTTAGTTGTTAGTTGATTAGAAGTTAGTATTGCTTTTGCTTTTGTTTTGTTTAAGTCATTCTTTGGAGAACACTCAACCCACTTATCACAAGCATGGATCCTTGAACCAAGACATCTTCCAAAGGAAGGAAAAAAGGCCAAGTTTCCACAAAATACCATGAAAGAGGGAAGACTTACAATCTCACTAACTAGAATGCTATGCCTTTTATGTCAAAATTTAGCGCTATGTTAAGCAATCGTAATTGGACTTATGTAGAAGTCACAATTATTTGAGGTCGGGCAATAGAATTTTGGTGTTAATGCAAGTTAGAGACATAGTATGATTAACTATGCTCATGAAACATACCACACACAAAAAGAATATGCAAAGAGGTGGACCTAATCTCATCCATATTTATGTTGATTTTGCAATCAACTAGCCTTAGGATATAAAGATATCATAGGTCCGTGACATGAATGTATAAAGAAGGGAAATGAGATGAAAAGGGAGGGGGAATGAATTCAACACAAATTGGTCAAAGGAGGACTTTTACCAAGTTAAGATCATTCATTCATTTTGGAAGATGGAATGTGTATTCCATCAATCCCCTAAATTCAATGATCTTAACCTAACAAAGTCAAATCAACCTTGACCAAGGCCCAACAACACAATTCAAACTCACAAAGTCAATTAAAATGGCTCTACACAATTAATTTGGCATTTAATCAATTAAAAATAACAAAAATAATTCAGTAAATTAAATATGGTTGGTCAGACTCCTAAAACCTCATCAAAACACCAAATAAATGGCCATTAGATTTATCATAGGTCAAACAAGGTCAAAGGACCTTGGAGAAAAATTTCTAGAATTTTTGGAAACTTAAAAGTATTTTAAAACAATTAAAAATATTCACAAAGTCAATTAAATCATGAAAAATATTAATAATGATCCAAAAAATAATTTTAATTTAGAAAATGAAAGAGGGTTTTATTTTTAAAAAGTTGGTGAAACTCTCATATTGTTTGGATCAATATTAAATTTAATATGAATTAATGAAAATAAAAGAAATAAAATGAAAATCAAATAATCAAAAAAATGTGGACCACTTGATCTCCCACAATAATTTAGGTGGCAGATTAAGTGGTGGAAAACACGCGTAACATGGTACACTTGAGTCAGCGCGCCACATAGCTGGTAATCAAAAGGAACGCCCAAGATTAAAACAAATTGAACTGATCATGTGGCTCTGGACCACGCCACCTCATTTCCGGAGCAAAGTGTCGGTCGTCTTCTCAGGTGACCTTGGTCGGACTGGTCCACTCATCACCATCACAAAAATGAAAAAGAAGAACATGATCTTAAAGAAAAAATGGCGTAGATCACGAATCTGGCCTCAATTCAACCTAACTCCAAGTATATTGAAAGATACATGGAGTTGAATTTTGAGGTACATGAACTGAGTTTCTTCGATTTGACCTCAAAGCAACTCAATCTTCTTGCCTACATTGGTAGGACTTCAGACAACCAAGGATCCAAGAGAATTGATGAGAATTGAGAGAGAATCGAGGAGAAGAAAAATCTGGAAAACTATCTTCAATGTTGTGCAGAACTTGATCTCTCTTGCTTCAATTTGTGCTTGATCTTGCTTATGGAGCTTACAAAAGTAGATTAGGAATGGTACAAGGCTTTGGATCCTGGAGTTTTTTAATCTCCAAACAGTGATATTCAAACTCAAATTTCAAGTGAAATTTATCAGGTTTTCCTTTCAATGGTGAGGGTTTCAAAGGTTGGAGGCAAAGCTGGCAAGCAAGGTCCCTTAAAACTGATGTAATGGACCTCTATTTATAGCAAATGCAAGTAATATTTTCACACTTGAAAATGCTTCCAAATTTGGCAATGTGAAGTAGACGCTTGCATGGGCATGCACAGGCCCGTGAAGCAACTCAATTAGGTTCAAATACAAGTGAGATCAAGTCTGAATGAGAATTGGATTGCAAGGCAAGAGTGTATTGATGTTTGAAGAATGATTCTTGCCAACTGATACAACCATGTTCGAGCCATGCGCAGACCCCTCAAACCTTATCCAAAATGAATGAATTTGGACTCTTTGGAAAGGTTAGATCAAGAGGAACAACTCTTATGTTAAACATTTTTCCATTTGGAACTTGTATCATGCTGAATTTTGAGGTGGAAGTTTGGAAATTTTAACATATCAAAAAAAATTCTAAGTGTCAAGCCATATGTTCACTCATTCCACCTTGGCTAACTTTTTATGTGAGCTCCAAATGAGAAACGTGTCTTCATCAAAGTTGTAACCCTTTCATAAAACTTCAAAATGGTTACCAATTTGACATTCTTTGGATTTGGGATGAATGAGTTATGCATTTTTGGAGTTGAGGAAAATCACTTGTTCAATGGTATTGGTCCAAAATGACCTATAATGTATCCTCATATCACATGCTCATAAAAGTTGGATTAGATATTCCTCCAAACATCAAAGTTGAATTAGACACCTTGAATTTGATTATGCAACTTGTAAATCTTTCATATCATAAAAATTGAGCAAGTTATGTCCTTGGGAAGTTGATTTTCAAATTAGGGTTTAGACAAAATGACATATAATCTTTCAACATAAAAAATGACTTTCCGAGAAAAAATAGCTCTAGACCTCAACATGAAAGTTGTTTGTAATATCATTTAGAGTAACTTTTCTCTTGGAATAATTTTCATATGATGAAAATTGTAGGAGATAGGGTCTAGGGTTACCCAGTTTTGATCAGATGAATTCTTCTGATCAATCACCATCAACCACCTTGCTAACTTGCAATTCTCTTGACTTTTTGGACTCATGGGAGATAATATATGCATAAGATGATGAATTTTAAAGTGTCCCTTGAAATATTT
Source organism: Lathyrus oleraceus (assembly GCF_024323335.1). Taxonomy (NCBI): domain Eukaryota; kingdom Viridiplantae; phylum Streptophyta; class Magnoliopsida; order Fabales; family Fabaceae; genus Lathyrus; species Lathyrus oleraceus. The sequence goes on from NC_066579.1 coordinate 120,385,865, forward strand.
GATCAATTGGTGAAGAAGCTTATTGAAGAAGTTACTCAAGATACCCAGATGAACTAGGGTTTCCAAGGCAAACCAATTCCAAACTCTTGAAGAATGCTTGATCAAAATAACATGTAAAGATCATGGGGACTCATATATGATGCTTAGAGCCATTGTGGATCAATCCTTGGTTGAGATCTTAGTAATGAGGGTCTCAAACCCTTGATGTGAACTTGATAGATCAAAGGTGATCATGTGTCCTACCTACAAAAGAGTTAAGCAAATGCAAAGACATGCTTTTAGTGTCTTAGTTAGTAAAGATGATAAAATACAAAGTATGATACAATCACATGGTGCTTGGTGATCTCTCCCAAAACAAACCCAATGAAAGAGGGGTAAGGAGGATGCCAAGGTATAATCCCAATGCTAATGCATATGATGAGATAGCATGAGGGATCTTAGGGTCAAAATTGGGGTCTTACAATAAGCACTTCCAATGAAACATGATCTTCATCTTTGTTTTGTAATCAAAGTTTTTCACCTTTGCAGTTGTAAGAATATATATATATATATATATATATATATATATATATATATATATATATATATATATATATATATATATATATATATATATATATATATATATATATATATAGAGAGAGAGAGAGAGAGAGAGAGAGAGAGAGAGAGAGAGAGAATTCCAATGAAACACTTCCTAGTAATCATTTTTTTCTTCTCTTATTGTTATCACTATTCAAAGTAACTTCATTAGTTGCAGAGTAAGCCTCTAAAAGTAGATGTTGATTACTTTTCTCTTATTTGTTTCATCAATTAACTAGTGTATGCATGTTATAATCTACACCAACATGAAGAAGCTTTACAATCTCATCATTATCATGGTGTGAATGTGAATGTGAATCTCAACCTTAAAATAAAACAAACAGGAGCTTTACATATTCACAAGTTAATGATATCTGGAAGATCATATCCTTATAAACTATTGATATTTGCATGAAGAGAATACACCATGCAATAACTATAGTTAATCATTTATATTCACAAGTACAATAACTCCAGTATTTTTACTTGACATGTTGGTAGCATAATCACCAATGAAACTAGCAAAGTAATAAATAAAACTCCAAAAGTGACATTTGAAGCAAGGAAAGTCGATATATATATGTTTGCAGCATAATCACCAAAGAAACCAGCAAAGTAAGAAATAAAACTTCCACATTGATTTTTGATAAAATCATGATGATAGATTCTTCTTGTCCAATGACATTACTGATAATAATATGGGTTAAATATACAACACCCTCTGCAATGTAAGCGAGATTCTCCCCCCCCCCCCCTTAAATTTTTTTTATCCCCCTTGCAATACCAAGATTCCCTCTGTAAGGCCCCCGTTCCCACTATTTCAGCCCAAATTCCCTTATTTTTCCGACGTGGCATTTATTTTAACGCCAGATGGATTAAATTGGAAAGCATGGCATATGTGTTGGATTTCGCTTCAGATAGGGTTTCCATGCAATCAAATTTTTCCTATTTCTTCATCCCCACTATTTGCAGATTTCCATTTTTCCTCTTTCTTCATCCTTTTCCTTTCCTCGTCTTTGACTTTCTTCATTGTGCACATAAGTTTCCATTTTAAGTTAATCATCCTCCACAGATTTGAAAACACGGCTAGAAGAAAAACCTATATTTTGGTAACTCAAGTGGAACTTAATTGCCCAGATGGATTAAATTGGACAACATGGCATATATGTTAGATTTCGCTTCAGCTAGGGTTTCCATGCAGTCAAAATTTTCCTATTTCTTCATCCCCACTGTTTGCAGATTTCCATTTTTCCTCTTTCTTCATCCTTTTCCTTTCCTCGTCTTTGACTTTCTTCATTGTGCACATAAATTTCCATTTTAAGTTAATCATCCTCCACAGATTTGAAAACACGGCTAGAAGAAAAACCTCATATTTTGGTAACTCAAGTGGAACTTAATTGCCCAGATGTGGATGCAATGAACCAATGAAGATGTGGGTATCAAACACCAATGAAAACCCTAATTGAAAATTTTGAAAACGTCAAAATTCAGGGGTAAGTCTTTGTTCATGTTTCTCTTTGTTTTTGTGTTCATGTTTCTCTTTATTTTTCTATTTTTCATATGGGTAAATAAGTTTCCAGTCTCTTACATTTGTTATGAATCTATTTGCAGAGTGGAGTAAGCTATGATTTTTTTATGTGGGACAATGAGGTTGGTCTGGTTCAAAGGACTTAAATGAATCCCATAAAATATTGTGAATGTGAAATGACAATGGTGTATTTAAGGGAATATGCGAACGACAATGGCAAGGATTTTGGTGTAGAATCCAGTTCAAAGAAGCTAGAAAAGATGAAGAAATTTTTTGTAATGGAGAAAAACAAAAAAAACATTGGTTGATGATTGCCCTGATTATGTCATGGATTTTCTTCTCAATCTTTGTTGAGTTAATGTAATCTTGTGTACCTGATGTTGTATCAATTAATGTAATCTTGTTATGTATGAGTGTACTCAATCTTTATATAATGAAAAAGTTAGTATTGGTTAAAATTGTTGTTTGATATTGTAGTTTGTTTAAAATTCTGGTTTGATATCGTAGTTTGCTAAAGTCAAAAATTATGGAACATCAGTACAAGCATAACATAATGGCACATAATGTGCATCAATACAAGCATAACTTAATGGCACATAATGTGCATCAATACGATCATAACAAAGAATATAATTCATAAATAAAATGGCACATAAAGTGCATCACTACAGAGATAACAAAATGTCATAACCTAAACATGACTTAAACATACTAAGCTATTAATTTTTTTTCTAAGACTTCAACGATCCGGTTAACACCTCAAGCTTTGAGTCATGTCCACGAGCTCTTTTTCCTGTGAAATTCTTCCTTTATCATATTTTGTTACTGTGATTGGTTGGTCACTAGATGAACTCATACCTATGACTGCTTTTTGAAAGTATCTCAACTTAATTCTTTCACTCTGACTTTTTCTCATCTTCATTACAGGTTTTGCTCACTACAAAGATAACAAAATGTCATAACCTAAACATGACTTAAACATACTAAGCTATTAATTTTTTTTCTTCTAAGACTTCAATGATCCGGTTAACACCTCAAGCTTTGAGTCATGTCAACGAGCTCTTTTTCCTGTGAAATTGTTCCTTTATCATATTTTGTTACTGTGATTGGTTGGTCACTAGATGAACTCATACCTATGACTGATTTTTGAAAGCATCTCAACTTAATTCTTTCACTCTGACTTTTTCTCATCTTCATTACAGGATTTGCTCTCTTCTTTTGTTTTAATTGTACTTGGCTTAAACCAATCTGACTTGTGTCAACCATACATGAGCTTGCTTGACTTGCATCAACCTATTTATCAGGATGCACATCATCATTAACTTGACTTGCACCAGGCTACACATCGTCATTAACTTGACTTGCATTAGGCTGCACATCATCATTAACTTGACTTGTATCAGGTTTCACATCATCATTTCTTATTGGGCCTACCTATTAATCCTACAACTACCTCCTCTTGATTTATAGGTACAGTTACATCAAATCCATCTACAAGAGGAGTAGCTCTATCATCCTCATTATCATCTAACCCTTCAACCATTTCATCATTTATTCCTTCCAAATCCGTAACCCCATTAACACACTTAGAAACCCTTACTCTCACTTCTATGTCACCATCATGTCCCACAAATATAAGCTAATCTTGACATTAATAAAACATATCTACAAATTTTTTCTTTTTCATCTCTAACACAATTATTTGAAAAAATTGATAAAATATTTTAATTTTTATTTAAAACAGTTTTTCAAAATAAATTTATAAAATACTAAAAATTAAAACTTATTAGATGACACCCTTAATAATATATTGTGCCCTAAACGCAGCAAAAATAATATATTGTGCCCTAAACGCAGCAAAAGCCTTGTAAACAAAACTCAATTTTGAACCTGACGTGAATTGAACACACAACCTTTTGATCTGGAGTCAGACATGCTACCATTGCGCCACAGATCCTTGATGTTAAGCCATTTCATCATAACTTTAATATACTCTATACTTAGAGTTGGTTTTAATGTTTACAAAATCAAAAACCTAAAGTTATAACCAAACTAATCCAATAAATTAGTAAAATTTATCACCGGGATATTTCTGCAAAAATTAAATAAAATAATAGTTACACATTGCACCATGAAAAAAATATTAGATTTGGTATACTTTAAGAACTTGATGTTCTTATAATAAAATAAGTTTTGGTTGTGCAAGATAATTCTTATTAGTTGCCTAATCTATTCAGAACTTGATACATAAATGTAACCTTGGATGGAAGGCTGCTCAACTTTTCTTTACATAGTATGCAATTGATCAAAACTTTCAACAGATAACAAATTGTACTAATTAATATGAACATTTGAGTTATGCAAATCTAAAACATTCACAATCAATTCAAGTTTACCTTGGAGTTATGCTAGGTAAAATGCAAATCTAAAACATACACAAGTCAATTCAAATTTACATGAACTGTGTCTGGAATAAGTTCGTATAAATTTGGCCAGATCCATCAGAGCTGAGATTAACAAATGTCATCAGCCTCATTTTTGCAATGCATTCTTCATGCACAAGGCCTAAGCAAATTATTTTATCAAATATAACTAATTATTATCATTTCTGCATGAACAATATTCACCAGTTTTTCTTTCAATAAGGTGGAGTTTGCAGTGGGATAGTCTAAGTATGTATCAAGCTTCTGAGTAAAAAAAATATTAAGAAGCTGATATAACAAACCATATTTGGGATCATTCTCGCAGTTGCTCAACAACGGGCATGTCCAGCAAATCACACTACAACATGAAAATCAAAATCCAGCTTTATGAATGCTCTACCAGAAATTTTCCAAAAACATCCTACCTACTAGGTTCAATCTAGGAAGAAAGAAATATTCACCTATTTATGCAGTGCCACATAGCATAATTGACCCGCTTCTCTTCAAAATTGGGAATTCATGTCCCAAAGGCCAAAAGTACTGATCTGAACACTTGGCAGCTAGAGTGGCTAACATCTGATGTGATAGGAACATCTCAATAAAGTCAATCAGACCACTTAACCGCCTCTCTCTTGTAGCAAGTTGGTTAAAAACATATGTTGATGTGGGTTGTATTATCAAAGGAAATGAGCTTTCGCAAGATAATCATTGAGTCTGATGTTGAGATTGTGAAGAAACTAAAAAAAATCACCGTGGCTGAAATCTATCAACTTCAGCCAAATATGGAAAACAATTGTTGCCAATACAAAAGTTTGCAGGCACCATAAGAATTGATTTTCACTCAATCATTGTTTTACCATCTTTCATTGACTCATTCCACTCGACTTTTCTTCTTTCTGTTCTGATTGATGTCATCCGTGGGCTCATCTTGAGTAAGAAATCTCTTGATAGAGCATTCACTTCCATCATCACTACAAGCAATGTCATTCAAATCTGGTAAATAGTATAGATCCCTCGTTTTACCAATTGGTTTATCGAATACAAGATAAACCGCTATCTTCTTCACAAAGAAATTGTTCTCAAAAACAGCAACGACCTCCACTTTGTTACCAGGTTCCAAACTTGATACTATTCTCTTCTTCTCTTCATCTTTAAAGGAGATTAATGCCTCTTTCTTATATAGCTGAATGTTGGCCTTTGTGTAATTGTTCACTAACATATTTTTAAGGCCATCTTTTGTTGTGATATCTAGAGTTGAAGTATAGACAATACACATCATTGTCTTCAAGTTACACCCTTCCACTTGAGGGACTTTAAAAGTTACCGAAGAACCTTCAGAATTAAAGGTTAACCAATCTGGATAACTATCACCAGGGAACAAACAACCACCGCTCCCATTGATATCCATATTCTGTAAGACAAAATATATGCTCAAAACTTAATTGACAAGTATATTAATATCACCTTAAGTATTATACAAGCATTACTACTATGAGACTAGTATCAAAGATAAGATCGTGACCGGTTAGTGCCTATGATGTCATTTCAATAAATGTCTTTTCTCTAATGTGCATCTTGAGGTTTAATAGAAAAGTTTGATTATAAATACAAGAATTTCAATTATAGATTAGTCATTTAGTATAACTTATGTCAAAGTATGCAAAATAAGAGAGAATATCTTGAAAAGGGTATAATAAAGACTATAATTCTTCCACGTATGTCATGTAAATTGTCAATAGCTGATGGCCACATTTGGGAAAATATGGAAGCAGCAACACCAACAACAACCAAGTCTTATCCCACTAAGTAGGGTCAGCTACATGGATCAACTTTCACCCAGAATGTTCTATCCTGGCCAACTAAGTGTGGGTTGGCTACCAGACAATTTAACAATAATTATGTAAGGATTTCAATTTTCATGTGTGTTAAGGATTTCAATTTGTCCCCCTTACATGTATTTTACTAGACTTACACTAACAAAATTCAAATAAATGAGGTGATACACATACAAAAACACAAACATAAAAGGCGGACAAAGAGAGTATGTCAAACCTGTAAAATTTTCTCTTTGAGAATATTGGTGACTTGGCAATCCATTCCCATTTGAATTAAAAGAGATTTCAAGAAATGTTTAGATCCCAAAACCTGAACTTGAGTGCAGTGTTGAATTAATGTAGTAGTCATATCTGATACTTGTGATGTAGTAGCAGTTGATTCCAATTCCTTAGAAACTGTGGCATATAAAGTATCCACAATTATTTTTGAATCTAGAGAAAGTTGATCTTCAGATTTGCAATCCACCCAAAGACTTCGAAGCCTTGGAAGGTGGTTAGAAAAAGCTGATAGTTCATCGGAACTACTACTTGGTACATCTAAAGCAGCAAAAGATGACATGAGAGAAGATGTTTGAAATTGGGATGAGAGATTATTTGATGGTGACATCCAAGACCAAATTATAGATGGAAATACATCACGTGAAAATCCTTGATAGCCACATAGAGAAATATATCCAATGCTTTGGGACCTTACCACTGAAAAGGGCACTCTTGTTATTGCAGTGTTATTTGCTAGCAAGGTGGTTAAAGATTCCATTTGTTCCAAATCCTCTTCCAACTTGTCAATCTTTATACAACCAGAAAGAATAAGAGTTTTCAAAGATTTCAACTTATAGATGCTTCTTGGGAGGTTACAAAGGCTAATGCAGTTTTCCAAATTAATCAGAAGAATCTTATTGAGATGTCCAATGCTAGGAGAAACCTTAGACAATGTTGGGCAATCTTTGAGTACTAGCTTTTCAAGATTAGGCATGTATGAAAAGTCAGGAGTGTGTGTCAGATAATGTGAATGACTAAGATTGAGAATTTTAAGATTTCCCATCATCTGCAAGAACATAAATATGTAAGAAGCTTAAAAAAATAAACAAAAGCAGATACAATATCTCACTAACCTTGAGAGTGGAAAGTAAATTATTTACGATAGTGTAACTTCAATTTTTCCAATACCAATACTAGTGCAAAATTTTGAAACAATGCTAAATTTCTGTACATAATGTTGCATAAATTATTAAAAACCTTGTCGAATGCTAACTTCGATTCATGATTAGTATAAAATTTCTTTAAACTATCTTCCAATTCTCTAATGCTAAATGCTTGAAAAACTTCCATTATGACAACCACTTTATTTAAAATATGAGGTTTTGATTAATGTGTAAAAACATGATTGGATAACAGTGTAAAATCAGTTTTAAAGTTTATAATTTTAAAATTTATCTGAACTATTGCTTCATGGCAAAAATAATATGCCTCCCAACTTGAATATTTGGAAAACATTGAGTACTTGCAAAATTAGAAAGACTGACAGACACAAAGACGAAAACAATGCCTATGCCTAAAAGTGTCATATAATAAAATAGTATTTCATTATGAGATGCATACGTAAAAAAACTCATGAAATGCAAAAACAACAACAACAAAAAAAAATACCTGTGCTTCTTTCCACAGAATTTTGACATTGCTGCTCTCTAACTCGATTGAAACTAAATTTCTTCGACAAAGGTTTGTAGGTATATGTGTTAAAGGAAATTTGTTCCAAGATAGCCACCTCAGTTTTGTTGAAAGATATTCAAAATCTCCATCAAGTTTCACTCCAGCAAATTGAAGCAATCTGAGTTGCGTCATCTTCTTAAATGCATTAGTACTAAAACATTTTGGATCAGCTCCTGGTAACTTCAAAGCCAGCCCCTTTATAGCTTTTGTTCCCTATTAATTAAAAACAATCACAGCTTAATATAATAGACACAAGGCACATTTACTAGTATTTAAACCAATCATTTATTACTAGCTTGAAGCACCAAACGGATTCAAGCAAAACTAGTATTCAAATCACAACTAAACTAATGAGTGTTAACAAATGGCTCGAATTTTTTTGCTTTCCTTTTTCAAGCTTTAGATATTTTAAATCAATAATTAAAAAATAAGTATATGAAGTTCTTACAGATTGATCTGATAATACATCATGCACGTCATCATGAAACCAAAGCCTACAACGCATCTCAGGCTCCTCTGGTGATTTCTCACGAATGATTTCTCTTCCCATATCTCGCAGCAAATCATGCATTCCAAGCTTGTTCTTATCATCAACAGTTACAAGGCTTCGCTCAATAAGAATACTTATTCCAATTTCTGCAAAAAGTCCACAGCCATTTAGTATAAGCATGACATCATTTCGGTCCATCCCAATAAAGAAACAAGCTATGTCAAGGAATATTTCTTTCTCGGTGTCATCACTTAAACCATCATAGCTGATTTTTAACTTTTTTTGTACTTGGTCATTAGGAATTCTTTTGAGTTTCTCCAATACACAATGCCACTCCGCAACCGCCCTATCAAACAAATACAACCCAAGGACTTCCAGAGCCAATGGCAATCCCCCAGAATACTCAACTACATTTTTGGAAATTCCAACAAAATCTTCTGTAGGACTTGCTTGCTTGAATGCATGCCAACTAAATAGCTCAATTGATTCCTTTTCATCCATATTCCTCATTTCATATACTTGGTCAACCCTATTCCCACGAAGTATATGTCTATCTCTTGTTGTGATAATTACTCTACTCCCCGAACCAAACCATTTATGACTTCCACACAGAGCATTGAGTTGGTCCAATGTATTAACATCATCAAGTACAATTAGTATTCTTTTATGGCAGAGTCTTTCCTTTAATATGATTTTTCCATTGTCAATGCTTTGTATTTTGGTTGTCATTTCTTTGCAGATATCAAAGAGAAGTTGTTCTTGTAAATTCACTTGACCAACATTTTGCTCCCAAACTTCCCTAATATTTGCTAGGAAACTTCTACCTTCAAAATTGCGGCCAATTTCATTGTAGATGGCTTTCGCAATGGTTGTTTTGCCAACACCTCCCATACCCCACATTCCTAGTAGGAGAACGTTATTTGATTGATCTTGTTCCAGCAGTTGAATCATATCTTGCACTCGAGATTCAACTCCCACCGGATTATTAGCAATAAATAGGTCTGTCTTGTCAAGCAACCGTGTAACATTTTCAACAATATCCTTGATAACCTTGCTTTCATTTCTACTTTCATCAAAAGTTTGAATAAACTTGGTAAGTATTAGTTAAAATTATTATTTTAAAAAACAATAATAATTATGAGAAAAAGTTATGGAAATGGGTGGTATAACTTTGAAATTACCTGGAATTTAGGACTACGAAGCCAGAAAGGCTAGCGGCCTCACGAAGCTCTGGATATTGACGTTGCGAGTTCACACAACCTATCCCTAATTTCCATTCTAGCAACTCATCCTTTTCCTTATCCAAAAGATTACGAAACGCTTTTCCAAATTCACCAGTTTGACGACGTACTTCAGACGGATCTACACCGTAGAACACAGGCAGAACAATTTGACCCATGGTTCTGCGACACTCCATTATTTTCACCAACTCTTTCAAACACCATCGCGAACCGGCGTAATTGATTGAAAAAACGATAACAGAGATCAGAGAGCCTTCAATTGCTCGAAGTAGGGAAGTTGAAATGTCTTCTCCTCTTTGAAGAGAATGATCGTCCTTAAATACATTAATTCTGGCATTTTGAAGAGAAGCGTGGAGGTGTGAAGTGAAGGAAGCACGCGTATCTTCGCCTCTGAAGCTTAGAAACACTTCATGGAAGCGTCTTGCATAGAGTTTTTCAGTATCCAAAACCTCATCGCCCAAAATTTCCGCGTGTTGAGGAATGGCGCGGGAGGAATACATGGAATTCAACAAATTGGTGAATCGGAAAATTATTAGGAACACTGTGAAGTGAAGTGGAGTGAAATGAGCGGATTCAACCAAGAAATAAATCAAAAGAAGCAGGAGATGAAGTCAACTTAACGTCCTTGTCCTATGTCGTTTACTTGTTTATTCAGTCAAAATCGGCGCTCCACTGGTTGAATAAGGCGTCTGTCTGACAGAGTATGGACACATGGTGCATTCAGTAATTTAGTGGATATGGATCTAAAAGTTAAAAAATTTATTTAAAAAATCGGATTTCAATAAAAGTCAAACTCAAACATCTTGAACTCACCCAACTTCTTCTTCTTTAACAATTCTTCTAATTGTTTCTTGAGCTCACCCAACTCTGACGCTAACATTTTGTATGGTGTCATCGACACAAGTCTAGTACAAAGTACTAAATATATGGTGAACTTAACTTCTCGTTCTGATGGTAAGTCATAAATATATTCAGGAAAAACTTTAAGAAACTCACACACCTCAGGCAAATCGCTCGCCCAACATCGCTCTCCACTCTCAAGAAGCGAACATCATGGGCACCTGATCATTCTCCCTCAAAGACATCCCAACCTGGCCGCCGGACATGAATCTCGAATACATGCTCTTCTTGGGTTCAAGAAACAACACAGTCTCGTAAATACGTGCACCCTTGCAAACAGTGGCACGATGACCTACCTCCACACTTGAAACGTCTTAAGGAAGCAAACACGCCTCCCCCGCTTGTTTCAATCTTGATCATGCTGGGAAGCGGTTAGGAAACAAAAAGAAATGAGCAGCGACAGTGTTTCACACACATGTCGCATACCAAGGTATAAAAAATTCATAAACCTAGGGAGAATTGACCAATCAGACTCTGATACCAACTATGTAACTTCCTAAAAATTTAAGAATTTTAATTTAAAAAGATAACTAATATTATTGTAAAAAAGGTGCTACACGTTTACAACATGCATACTCTTTCAAGTTAATCAAAAACTTGCAGCGGAACTCAATATAAACATATACTTTAACTTATCTCTTCAAAATAAAGTACTTAATTGAATTCAAACAAATCCAAAACAATCAACTCAAACAACGATAACGACATGTTCCTAGTGTTACAAATCAGAGCAACCGAAAACTAAATAATGGAAAATGATAAATAAACGAAGAAAAGCTTCAATGTCATCTTCCAACTCACAGTAGTTATTGTTCATCCTGAGTATTTGTACAACAGCGTACTAAACACCACAAACAAAATAAAAGAGGGGTGAGAATACGCTCAATATATTAGTGGTGCAAAACATAGCAAGGGTAGCATATTCATACAATCATCAAATACATAGAACATTCTCAACAACAAAAGAATTTACAAGGCTTTCATGTATGCAATGTGACCAACTATCTCGACGCAATGCATGTGGTACCATTTTGTGGACATCAGAGTTATATTACTGATATTCATCAACTAACTGTAGTTCTAATTTGAACATGGTTCCTCTTCAAACCCAAACTGATCACGGATCCTCTCTTCTAAATCAGCGACTCATCACTTCTCAACACTGACACACATGATGCATGATTTATGCAACAACAACATACATGTGTAACAACACCACTAGTTCCACCTCAAACTATATAAAATACCAATTAAGGTAATCATAGTAGTTCTTACTCTGAACTACACGTCTAAACATCAATGACATATAATTATATTCATTAGCACATAATTACCAATAGTCCACAACTCATACACATAATTATAATTCACAACATATAATTATGTAAAATATCTCAAATATATTAAACTCATCATAGTATTTTATCTCAACATAAAAATCAAGGTCATATAATTTCTCATAAATAATTATCTTAACATCAACATTAACATCTCTTCTCACGAGTTAATCATTAATTGAATCAATCACAACAATCAAAACAAAATATTTTCATTGTCATTAACCATTAATTAGCGTTACACAACAAGTAACACTCTCTAATCACGTCATCAATTACACTATTAACCTCTTAGGACCTTACCATGAGGTAGTACTATGTGTTAACTTTCAAACACTTCAAATTGCGCCTCAATTGGAGTCATAAAACTCAAGTTATGATGAAAACGATATATATTTGAACAAAATCGGTCTGGTCGTAACGGGTGGACCGTCAACTTGTTTGACGCAATGACAGGTGGTCGGTCACAAAGGCGACACTTGTCACCGATGTAGAATGCAAAATTCTGCGCTTTTCACCAAAGGAGGACTTTCAGGCTTTCGATTTTGACTCTGTAAAAACTAGAACGCTCAAAATCCGTCATACAGTAATTATATAATAATTATAACAGTATACAACACATATATTACAGATCCTAACATCATTTAATCATCAATATATTGCAAATCTAAGAACATGTTTATCAACCCAAAAACCCATGGGCATAAACATTCAAACTCATATTTGAAAATACACATCATACACAAAATTCATCAATAAAACAAGGCACAAATTTCATATGAATTACAACAGACATGGTAAGTTTCACAAAATCTCATTCGAAACTCATAAAACATCAACAATGGAGAAATAGATAAGAAAAATCTAGAGGAGAGTGAGGATCTCTTTCTATCCTTCATGCATTTGACACTCATATAAGAGTAATTATCCCCCTTACCTTAATTTCCAACAACAAATCCAAGGTCTTGGCTATGGTTTCTGAGACAGCCTATGTCTCATTAGTGAAATTCTAATTAAAATTTAGAAATCTTTATAAAAAAATACGAAAATTTTGAAACTTTTTAATAACAAGACTGAATTGTTAAAACGTGTTACTTCACATATATATGCTCCAATATATTTTACATAGACCTTGACACCGTTAATACAAGTGGCCTTGTCACATAGATAAAACTTAAAAGAAAAGTACATGAAGAAAACCAAAAGAAAGCATAACAAAAAGAACCTCCTAAGTCCAACGGGACTGACACTTATACTGACTGTACATAATATTACATAGCAGTAACGATGTGGTCAGCTTGACAAAATACTAGTTTCCTTAAGTCTTGACGTTATCGTAACCCGTCACTACATAGTCTTCCCTCCTGAACGGGCCAGCTCTTTGCTTGATCGTCATAGATAAAAAATGCAAGACAAAAAGAATACAGGGCTAAGATTTACGTACAAGTTTAAAAGTGAGAATAGTGTATAAAATAGTAATATATATGACAACCACAATTATTCAAACAAACGTATCTTTATCTCATATTTCCCTCTACTCTATATATGTTTATTTTAATGTATCCCTTAACTATATGATGACTCAGGACACTAAACAATGTCAAGGATATTTATCCCATTTACCAAAATCATATATCACAAGATCACATGCCACCAACATACTCCCAATTACTAAGAGATACGCCACCTAAATTCACTTAGAGTCCAGGTGTTATAAGTCGATCGTCCCTGAGAATTCAGGCCAAAAACCTCATCTTGCCTAGCATGCATAAATAATAATCTCTGACGGGATTGTAGGCGACTGATCAACTTCGTACATCCCATACTGCATGACACTGGACTTACACATTCCTCAATGCAAGTCTATATGATCACTGAATCATCTTGTGGCAACTCTCAACCATAAGTATTAAGTTAATACTTGGGAAATATCATATCAAGCTTTCAGGTTATACTTATTATCTAGATACTTAAGTTGAGTGTCAAATCCATCAAATGCCTTGTTGTATTTCTTCTTGGCATGATCCTTATCTCTATATAATCAATTCAGTTTATACAATGAATAATGTATGGTTGACTTCACAGGTAAGAGAGGTAGACCGTAAAAGACATAGTCGACCAAGTCTTTCCTTAGCCAGAACCCAGCCGAATACACATACTCAATTTATCCAACTTCCCTTCTTTTATTGGGGATCTAACACTTAATATCTAACAATGTTGTTGTTTCTCTCCTTAATAGATCATTTTCTTAGTCTAACAATCACAATCATTCAAGTATAAATAAAATAAACAAATAGACAATTAATCAAACAATGTAAGCACAAATCATTTTAAGTCAAAGTTCGCAGCTTTTAGAGTTATTCTGTGGTCAAAGTTCTTCTAAAGTTTCAAAGGAGTTTTATAAGTCAAAGTTCTGCCCAAATCATTTTCATAAGTAACCGGTAAAATATATGAAGAAACTAGAGAAGGAAAAAAAATATAGAGGTAAGAAAGATGATTTGTGAATGAATGAATGAAAATGAGGTGGAAAAGGCCCCTATTTATACTAGTTGTAAGATATTAAAATAATATAAGTGTATCTCATTTTGTCCACACCTTCTAACTTTTCAAGGGAGCTTGATTTCCTAATGTTTAATGACATAAGAGCATGTAGGATATTAATAGAAAAATAAAATAAAATATATATTTCTTTTATAAAATAAAATTATAATAATAATAAAAATAATAATCACAAGGATAATTATTTGATATATTTATTAACCTAAGATTATTTTATTTACTATTTTTTTAATTAGTTTGTAGAGTAAAATGGTGATATTCAAATAAAATAAAATAAAATAATAATAATAACTATAACAACAAAAGTAATAATAAGAATAAAAATAATATGGATATTTAATTAACTTAAAATTATGTATTTTAAGTACTAATTTCAAAGTTTAGTTTGTAAAATAAAATGATGATATTCAAATTGAATAATAATATTAATAATAATAATAAAAAAGGGTAATTAATTGATAAATTAATTATTATAGGTGTTAGTTGCAATGTTTAGTTTGTAATAGTTAGTGAAGTTAAAATCTCAAATATAATCGGATATATTATTTAAGATATGGAAAATTAGGATGTTAAATTACCCCCCCCCCCCCCCCCCTAAAGAAATTACGTCCTTGAAATTTAGCGTACATAAAACATATGTGGATACTTCTGACAAATGTCTTCTTCTCTTTCCCAGGTAGAATCACCAGTTACATCATTCCATACAACTCTAACCAATGGTATCTGCTTTCCACGAAGTTCTTTAATTCGATGATCTAAAATCTTGAAAGGTAAAGCCTCGTATTCCAAGTTATCTCTAAGTTCCACAATTTCAGGCTCAATGACATGTGAAGGGTCAGGATAATACTTCCTCGGTTGTGATACATGGAATATGTCATGAAGATTAGGCAAGTTTGGCAGTAAAGTGATATGATATGTTATAGGTCCAATCTGCCGTAGAATTTGAAAAGGCCCGATAAACCTTGGTGTTAACTTCCTAGTTTTGATTACTCGTGCAAATCCCGCTCTAGGAGTTACCCTAATGAAAACATGATTTCCTGCCTCAAATTCCAAAGGTATTATCCTCTTATCACTATAACTCTTTTGTCGATCATGTGCAGCTTTCATCTTTTCTCTAATAAGCTTAACCTGATCTGTCGTTTGTGGCACAAATTTTGAACCCAATATTTTGTTTTCTCTAACTTCATACCAACATAAAGGTGTACGATACTTTCTTCCATACAATGCTTCATATGAAGCCATGTCAATACTTGAGTGAAAGCTATTATTGTAAGTAAACTTAATCAATGGTAAGAAATCATCCCAACTTTCTTTATGTTCAAGAGCACAAGCTCTCAGCAGATCTTCTAACAATTGAATTATCCTTTCCGACTAACCATCTATTTAGGAATGATAAGCTGAACTTAACCTTAGTTTGGTTCCTAAATCTAAGTGCAACTAACGCAAAAACTTTGATGTGAGTCTGGGATCTCTATCACTGATTATACTTGTAGGTATTCCATGTGATATAACAATTTCCTTAACATATACCTTAGTTATTCTCTCTAAGCTAAAAGTATTATTGATGGAAATGAAATATGCACTCTTTGTCAACCTATCAATGACTACCCAAATTGCATCATGCTTCTTCTGAGTTTGGGGTAAATCAGTTGCAAAATCCATAGTTATTTCGTCTCACTTCCACTCTGGAATGTCTAAAGGTTGTAGCAATCTGGCTGGCCTCTGATGATCAATTTTTTCCTTCTAACATATCAAATAACTTTGAACATACTCTGCTATATCCTTCTTCATTACAAACCACCAAAACATTTTCTTCAAGTCTTGATACATCTTTGTGGCTCCTAGATGAAAACTCATCTTACTTTTGTGGCCTTCTTCCAAAATCAACTTTCGAATATCCTGGTTTTAAGGTATACACAACCTTTCTCTAAACCTTAGGATTCCATCACTCCCCGTGTTAAAAATCCATTTTGACCATCTTTGATAGTTCCCTTTATGTTCATTAGATGGTCATCAAGTTGTTGTTCATCTTTGATCCATTTTATAAATTCATTAGACACGACAACGGTGCCTATGAATATACTTCTTTCATTGTAGGGTATTCCTAAGTTTAAATCCACGAATTGGTTAATCAACTCTTCTTCCTTCAACATCATTGCAGATACATGAAGTGTCTTTCGACTCAAAGCGTCTGCTACAACATTGACCTTTCCTCGATGACACCGCAACTCAAAATCATAGTCCTTCAAAAATTCCATTCAGTTCCTTTGTCTCATGTTTAGATCTTTCTGATCAAATAAATACTTCATGATTTTATGATCACTTAACATGGTGAACTTTGATCCATAAAGATAATGCCTCCAAAATTTTAAGGCGAACATAATTGATGTTATCTCTAAATCATGAGTCGGGTAGTTTCTCTCATGCACCTTCAACTGTCTTGATACATAAGCTATCACTTTCCTTACTTGTATTAACACACAACCAAGACCTTGATATGACACATCACAATACACATCAAATTGTCCTGATGGGTCTGGTAAGATGAGTATTGGTGATGAAGTCAATCTTTCCTTCAACTTCTGGAAACTTTTTTCAAACTCTTTTGTCCATTCAAAGTTTTTACCTTTCCTCGTTAACTGAGTCATAGGCAAAGTGATCTTTGAAAATCCTTCGATGAACCTCCAATAATATCCAGCTAGTCCAAGAAAACTTTGAATCTCACCAACATTCTTTGGACTTTCCCACTTTATTACTACTTCGACTTTACTCGGGTCTACTGCAATACCTTCTTTACTGATTACATGACCAATAAATTGTACCTCCTTCAACCAAAATTCACATTTCATGAATTTCACGTACAATTGACGGCCCTTTAATATATGCAGCATAATTCTCAAATGTTCTTCATGCTCTAGCTCATTCTTGGAATAAATCAAAATGTCATCGATGAAAAATACAAAAAATTAATATAAGTACGATATAAAGACCCTATTCATGTAATCCATGAATAGTATTGGAGAATTAGTCAAACCAAATGGCATAACTAAGTACTCATAATGTCCATAACAAGATCTAAAAGTTGTTTTTGGAATATCATCCTCCTTCACCCTGATCTGATGATATTCAGACTTCAAATCAATCTTCGAGAATACTGATGTTCCCTTTAACTGATCCATCAAGTCATCGATTCTAGGAAAAGGATACTTGTTTTTTACAGTAGCTTTATTAAGTTGTCTGTAATCTACATAAAGTCTAGAAGAACCATCTTTCTTCTTGATAAACAAGATTGGAGCTCCCCTTGGCGATACACTTGATTAAATAAATTCCGTCTCTAACATCTCGTCTAACTGTTTCTTTAACTAAGCCAGCTCTGAGGGTGACATTCGATAATGAGATATAGAAATCAGTCTAGTTCCAGGAACAAAGTCTATAGAAAACTCCACTTCCCTAACCGGTTGTAAACCTGGAACATCTTCTAGAAAAAGTTCCTGGAATTCACAAACCAATGGAAAATTTTCAATACTAGGGGTTTCTCCTACTAACATGGAGAATAACATCATAAATTTTTGAGTGAGAGTTTCAACCTTTATAACTTCTCCGCTATATTCTCCAAACGTTAAAATTTTCTTTTTGCACTCCGAGCTTACATCGTTGGTTGATAACCAATCCATTCCTAAGATGACATATAGGTCTTGTAGCAAGAGTACCATAAGATCTACTAAGAATCTTTTATTTTCTAAAATTACTGGGCAATCTGCACAGACTGAATAAGTTACCATTCTTTCTCCTGAGGGAGTTGTAATGATCAACTTATAGTTGAGATCAACAATTTCAAATCCCAAAATTTCCGCATAAGATTTAGATATAAATGAATGTGTAGTTCCTGAATCGAAAAATACTGATACCAACTTATCTCCAATTAAACACATACCTTGGATTAACCTAGCTGACTTTGAGATCTCAGATCCTCTTACTACAAATACTCTTCTTGTGGTTTGCTTATTCTGATTATGAGATCTTTGACCAATATTTGGTCATCAGTTCCTTTCTCTCCCTACATTATTATTGTTTATTAGACCACTCTTCTGGCTTGTTGGTTGATTTTGTCCTTGGGGACAATCTTTGAGAAAATGGCCCTTCTGACCACAATGAAAACAAGCTCCAATATTTCCATTTGGACAATCTTTGTTAAGATGTGCCCCTCCAAAACTTTAACACTCGAACATTAATCTCCTAGAATCCTGGTTATGATATAGTGTAGGCCTTTGATATGGACTACCCCCTTGTTGGGTCCTTCCTCCATGGCCTCGGTTAAAATTGCCTTTGTGATTGTTGTTTCGGGTTGGTCCTCCTGATCCATATTGATTCTTCCTATTATCAATTCCTTCCAACTCCAGACACATTTCTGCCAGCTCACCAAAGTGCACAATATGCATAGGTAGAATTTCCCTATTGATATCATATTTCAATCCATCTTGATACTTCTCACACATCCATTCTTCCCTTGGGTGCAAGCGGTAAAACTCATAATACTTTAGCAAGGATTCAAACTTCCTAGTATACTCTCGCAATGTCATCGTACCTTGGCACAGGTTCTAAAATTCTTTCTCCTTCTCTTTCCTGCATAAATTTGGAAAATACTTCCCCAAAAATTCTTCTTTGAACAAGATCTTATTGATCCCTCTTCCTTCCTCTTCCAACAATCTATGTTTTGATCTCACTCAAAATGCTTGCAGAAGTAGAATGAAATTCACAAAAGGTCTTGGATCCCTGGAGTTTTGAATCTCAAACCAATGAGATTCAAACTCAATTTCAAGATGAAATTCTCAAGATTATCCTCTCAAATGGAAGGGTTAGGGGTCTAGGATCAAAGCTGGCACAAATGTTTGTTGAATTATGAGCATATGGAGCTCTATTTATAGTTGGATCATGTGATATTTGCACCTTTCAAAATGACTTTCCAAAATTGGCAATGGATGATGCATGGGTGCATGGGCATGTACAGGCCCATGAGATCATTGCTTTAGGTCCACAATTGAGTGTGAGAGAGTCTGAAATCAACTTGGATTGCAAGGCAAGTGTACATGGAAACTTGAAGTTTGATCTTTGCGAAATGATGGTGCAATGTTCAAGCCATGTGCAACCTATTCAATTCTTATCCAAAATGGATGAACTTGGACTTTTTGGAAAGGTTAGATCAATAGGAACAACTTTCATGTTCAACACTTTTCTATTTTAAGCTTGTATAATGATGAATTTTGAGGTGGAAGTTTGGAAATTTCAACATGTTGAAATTTTTTCCAAGTGTCAAGCCATATATCTCAATATTCCACCTTGCTTAACTTTTTATGTGAGCTTCAAATGAGAAACGTGTCTTCATCATAGTTGTATATATTTCAAATGCCTTAAAATGGTCACAAATTTCATGTCATTTGGATTTTAAATGATAGAGTTATGCATTTTTGAAGTTTGGAAAAATCATTTGTTCAATGGTATAGGTCAAAAGTGACCTATAATGTAGCCTCATATCACATGCTCATAAAAGTTGAATTAGCTCTCACTCCAAACATAAAAGTTTAAGTAGACATATTTAATTTGATTGTGAAACTTGGAAATATTTAATCTCATAAAAATTGAGAAAGTTATGGCCTTGTGAAGTTGACTTTCAAATTAGGGTTTAGACAAAATGACCTATAATGTTTCAACATAGAAAATGATTTTCCAAGCAAAACTAGCTCTATGTCTCAACATGAAAGTTGTTTGGAATGTAATTTAGAGTAATTTTTCTCTTGGAATAATTTTCATATGGTGAAAATTGTAGGAGATAGGATCTAGGGAGACCCAGTTTTGATCAGATGAATTCATCTGGCCAACCACCATCAACCAACTTGCTAATCTTCAATTTTTTTGAATTTCTAGGCTCATTGTAGATAATATATTCATAAGATGATGAATTTTGAAGTGTCTCTTAAGAAATTTGATCAAATGGTGAGATAGCTTGTTGGAGAAGTTACTCAAGATACCCAGTCAAACTAGGGTTTCCAAGGCTAATCACCCTCAAACTCTTGAAGAAAACTTGATCAAAATAACATGTAGAGATTAATGGAACTCATATATGATGCTCATAACCATTCTTGAATCAATTCATGATTGTGCTCTTTGTCATGAGGGTATCAAACCCTAGATGTGAACTTGATAGATCAATGGGATCATGCCCTACCTACAAAAGAGTTAGGCAAATACAAAGACATATTTTTGGTATTTTGGTTAGTGAAAATGATAAAATACAAGTATGATACAATCATATAGTGCTTGGTGATCTCTCCCAAAACAAACCCAATGAAAAGGGGTAAGGAGGATGCCAAGGTATGATCCCAATGTTAATGCTTATGATGGAATTGCATGAGGGATCTTAGGGTCAAAATTGGGGTCTTATAGGGAGGACTTTTATCAAATCAAAATCATTCATTCATTTTGGGAGATGAAATATACATTTCATTAATCCCCTAAATACAATGGTTTTGATTCAACAAAAGTCAAATCAACCTTGACCAAGGCCCAAACAGAGAGTCAAACATGACAAGACCACAAAAATGGTTCAACAATATTTTTAAACACATAATCAAGTAAAATTCAATTTAAAAATGAATTAAAATGCATTTTTATTTGATCAAAACCTAAAATCGCTTCAAAACACCAAATAAATGGCCAAGGGATTTATCCTAGGTCAAAAAAATTCACTATTTTTGAAAAGTCAGAAGTATTTTTAAACAATTAAAAATATGCACAAAAACATTTAATTCATGAAAAATATCAAAATGAATCCAAAAAATAATTTTAATTCAGAATATGGAAGAGAAAAATATTTAAAGATTTTTGGTGAAAGTCCCATATGTTTTGGATAAAAAATGAAATTTAGATGAATTAAACAAAATAATAGGATTAAATGAAAATTCAGAAAAGAAAAAAAAAAATAGAAAAAACAAAGGGTCGTCAGATCTCCCTCATTAGTTGAGGTGGCAGATCTAATGGCCTAGCGCGCGCTCCATGGTGCATTGTAGTCAACACGTGGCA
Source organism: Lathyrus oleraceus (assembly GCF_024323335.1). Lineage (NCBI taxonomy): Eukaryota > Viridiplantae > Streptophyta > Magnoliopsida > Fabales > Fabaceae > Lathyrus > Lathyrus oleraceus. Next base: position 120,407,547 of record NC_066579.1, read on the forward strand.
CAAGTGGTATTCAAAGGAAATGACTCAGATTAAAACATTCAAACATGATCAGATGGGCAGGAGGTGTGCCAACACACCACTAGAGCCAGGGCTCCGGTCATCTTCTCTGGTGACCTCCACCGGACTGGTCCAACTTCATCTAAATAAAAAATGAAAAACAAGGACAATATTTCAAGGAGAAAATGCTCAGGATCTCGAATATGGCCTCAATTTTCTCCAATTCCAAGTATATAAAAAGATCCAGGGATTTGAATTTTGAGGATTATGAAGTGAGTTGCTTCAATTTGACCTCAAAGCAACTCAATCTTGTTGCCTACATTGGTAGGACTTTAGCCAACCAAAAATCAAAGAGAATAGTGAAGAATTGAGAGAGAATCAAAGAGATGAAGTTTCTGAAAATTCACCTTCGAGAGATCTTGAATCTTGCTTGATCTTTCTTCCAATTGGCCTTGGCTTGACTTCAGAAGCTTGCAGAAGTTGAATTGGATCAAGGAAAGGTTTGGATTCTTGGAGTTTCAACTTCCAAACTGAAGTGAAATTGAAACTCGATTTTCAATTGAAAATCTTAAATTTTGTTCTCTAATGGTGAGGGTTAGGATTGCACGTTCAAAGCTTGGGCAAGGTGTCCCCAAATTCTGAGCATGAGGGGTCTTATTTATAGGCTATGCATTTGCTTTTCACACACTTCATTCAAAATGCCAAAAATAGAAATCTCCCTTGCAGGGATGTATGGGCGTGTGGTAGGCCCTTCCAATGATGCCAAATGATCCATAATTCTGTGTTATTCAACCTGAAATGATGTCACATTACCATGCATAAAGGAAATGAATGTTAACCATAAATCTTACCAAATGGAACCTTGTGAAGAACACATACGTAAGTCCCTCAATTCTTGGCCAAATGAGATGATCTTGGACTTTTTCAGAAAGTTGAGATCAAGGGGAATAACTTTCATGTTAAACACTTTTCCATTTTAAACTTGTATCATGATTAATTTTGCGGTGGAAGTTTGGAAAATCAAACATAAATGAAATTTTTTTAAGTACCAAGCCAAATATTCACTTCTTCCACCTTGAATAACTTTTGTTGTGGGCTTCAAATAGAAAAAGTTCTTTCACCAAAGTTGTAGATATTTCAAACCTATTAAATTTGGTCACAAAGTTCACCTTATTTCTATTTGTCATGAAGGAGTTATGCATTTTAGAAGTTGAGGAAAATCTCTTGTTCAATGGTAATTGCCCAAAGTGACCTATAATGTTTCCTCTTGGAAAATGCATTTGCAAGTATAATTTGAATTTCTTAAAATAATACAAGTTGGAGAGGACATCTTGAATTTGATCATGCAACTTGAATGGATTTCATATCATAAAAATTGAGCAGGTTATGGTCCTTGTAAGTTGACCTCCTAACTAGGATTCAGACAAAATAACCTATAATCTTTCACCATAAAAAATAACTTTCCAAGCAAAAATAGATCTTAACATAAACATTAAAGTTTTTTTAATTCCATAAGGAGTAACTTTACTCTTGGAATCATTTTCATATGAAAAAAATTGTAGGAGATAAGGTCTAGGGAACCCCAGTTTTGACTAGTTGACTTTCTCTAGTCAACAACCATGAACCAACTTGCAAACTTGAAGTTCTCTTGATCTTTTGGACTCATGGAGGATCATATATGCATAAGATAATGTAATATGAAGTATCCCTTGAAATATTTTGTCAAATGATAAAGAAACTTGCTGAGGAAGTCACACAAGATGCCAAGATGAATTAGGGCTTCCAAGGCAAACAAGCTTTAAATTCTTGATGAGTTCTTGATCAAAATGATAAATAGAGATAATGGGGATCCATATATGATGTCTAAAGTAAATTTTAACCAACTCTTGATTAGTCTCCTTGCATTTAGGGTCTCAAACCCTATATATGAGCTTGATGAGGCATTGGTGGATGCACACACTACCCACAAAAGAAGTAAAGTTATACATAGACATATTTTTGGAATTTTGGTTAATAAACAAAAAGAAATAAAGTATGATACAATCAAAAATGTTTGGTGATATCTCCCAATGCAAACCCAATGAATGAGGGATAAGGAGGATGTCAAGGTGTGATCCCAAAGTCAATGCATATAATGAGATAACATGAGGGATCTTAGGGTCAAAATTGGGGTCTTATGTAACACCCCGATAAAAATAAGATAATTATTTAATTTAAGTTAATATTATATTTATTAATTTAATTAAATAATTGGAATTATTGGATTATTATTATTATTATTATTGGAATAATAATTATTGGAAAATATATATAAGTTGGAAATAAGAAAAAGAGTCCCATTTGGTAAAGAAAGGGTTTCACGTGAAAAGCAGAGAAGCGGCTGAAAAGAGGAAAAGGGCAAAGAGACAGAGCAAGAGGAAGAAGGTTGGAGAAGAGAAAAGCTTGAAGCTTAAAGATTCGCCGGATTAACTCAGGTAAGGGGGGTTTATCGTCGTTTAATGGGTATTATGGGTTAACATGTAATGGGTAGTGATAAACCGTTGAATTGACCCTAATTGGGATGTTGAATGCTGAAAAATTGTGTTGGATAAGTTGTGTTAAAGCTGTAATTGAATCTGTATTTGTGTGAGTTGCGATTTCCCGAACGTATAGCTTTTTACGGAATCGGAATCGGAGGTCCGGAAGTCCTCCAACGGCGGAAAATACGGAGAATTCTGCATTCTGCTTCGTGTTAGCGCAGGAACAGCTTTCTGTCTTGCGTCAACCGGTTAACCCAGGGTGTTAACCGGTTAACACTGTTAGGAATTGTGAAGTATTGCTGTTTTGCTTGCGTTAACCGGTTAACCCAGGGCGTTAACCGGTTAACACTGTTGTGATATCTGAGAAATTGCTGTTCTGTCTGCGTTAACCGGTTAACCCAGGGCGTTAACCGGTTAACACTGTTGAGTTTTGCCAGAAAGCGTGTTCTGTGTTGCGTTAACCGGTTAACCCAGAGCGTTAACCGGTTAACACTGTTGGAAATTGGAAAAATTGATATTTTAATGTTGTGGACATAATTGGTGATTGGCCTATATCGGTGTGTGATATAGTAGGGATTATTTCCTGTTGTTTTGAGTAGGATAGGTATTAGTAGAGTGTGCTAATACTGTGACTGAATTATTTGGCATGACATAATATGATTATGTGATAAATATGCTGATGATGTGTGGAAATATGCATAATGTTGTGAATGTATATATTATGTATGTAATTATGGATGGACTGTTTTATGGCTTAGAGTGTGAGCATATGTCCATTGTGGATTGTTATTGATGTTGCATGCTAGGTGATTTGGCATAGCATAATGTGGCCTTTAGGGTGGTAGCTAATTCCCATGGTGAGGAATTAGTGATGTTAGTCATTTTGGACTGTTGTTGATGTTTGCATGCTAGGTGATTAGCGTGCATAGCATGGCCCTTGGGGTGGTAGCTAATTCCCATGGTGAGGAATTAGTGATGTGAGTCACTAGGTCTCAAATGAGTGGGACTAGTGAGCTTGGTAGCCGTACCTGGATTTGGTCGGTGAAGTTGAACTATATGTTCACGAATAGTCGGTACCGCATGCATGGAGTCTCATTGCATAATGTATGTATGGCGTATAATATGAATGGATGTATTCCAATATTATACGTGTGTTTTGTGCTGGTGTTGAGTATGAATTGAGATTATACGTGTGTTTTATGTTGGTGTTGAGTATGATGTTTGAGTTGATGTGCCGTTACTGAATGTGTGTTATGATTAGGGTGATGAAATGTGTTAAATTACTTAACATTGCATGATATTTTATAATGCTTATTATATCGATTGAGGAACTCACCCTTACAACTATTTTTTAGGTAACGAGCAGTGATTGAGTAGGAGCTAGTGCTTGGAGTCTAGTGTAGTTCCTTAGTGGGTCATGCTCTGGTAGATGTAACATCGGGATGGGATGTTTTAAATGTTTTATTGTTGGTTGTGAACCAGTTTACATGTAATATGCTACATGTTTTGCATGATTGATTTAATCTCTACCCGCTGCGTATTGTGCAAATGCTTTATGTTTTGAATTAATAAAAGAGCATGACAGTTATCATGGTGAATGGTGTGAAGTAATTGTGTGACACCCTTAATTGCATATTTACTCTGATTGATATATGTTGTTATTTTAATTAAACTTTTGGGGTATTTTAGAAGGGTGTTACATTAGTGGTATCAGAGCATAGTCGGTCGAGTCGAGTCATAATTATTCTGTTTCCCTGTACGTGATAGGTGTTGTGTAACCCTATCAGTACTTATTGTTTTAGCTTGTTGGGTTTTCAGAATAGAGATGGCTGGAAGAGGTAGAGATGATGCTGCGATTGCTGAGGCTCTGGGTATGCTAGCTGGAGTACTTGGAGGGAATCCGAATGTTGTGGGAATGGGAGCTGCTCGTCAACTGAGTGAGTTCCAGAAGAACAATCCTCCAATGTTCAAGGGAGCATACGATCCAGATGGTGCTCAGAAGTGGTTGAAGGAGATCGAGAGGATCTTCCGAGTGACTGAGTGTGCCGATAACCAGAAGGTCAGGTTCGGTATGCATATGCTGTCAGAGGAAGCAGATGATTGGTGGGTTGCTACCCGCACTGAGTTGGAAGCTGCTGGGAGTGCTGAGATCACTTGGGCGGTGTTCAGAGAGAGATTCCTGAGGAAGTACTTTCCGGAGGATGTCAGAGGAAAGAAAGAGATAGAGTTCTTAGAATTGAAGCAGGGCAATCGGTCTGTTACTGAGTATGCTGCTAAGTTCACAGAGCTGTCGAAGTACTACACTCCCTATGATGAGGCTACTGGAGAATTTTCAAAGTGTGTGAAGTTTGAGAACGGGTTACGTCCCGAGATCAAGCAGGCTATTGGGTATCAGCGGATTAGAGTGTTTTCCGACTTGGTTGACTGTTGCAGGATTTTTGAACAGGATACCAAGGCCAGAGCGGAGAGCTATCAACAAAGGGTTGATAGGAAAGGCAAGAATCAGAATGATCGTGGGAAGCCGTATGCAGTTGGCAAAGGTTTTCAGAGACAGAGTGGGATGAAGAGGCCTAGTGGGGGAGACTTCAGTGCCCCTGCTAAGTGTTACAGATGTGGTCAGGCTGAACATCGTTTCCATGAGTGTACCAGTGCTGAGAAGAAGTGTTTCAAGTGTGGAAAAGGTGGTCACTTGGCTGCAGAGTGCCGGTTGAAGACTATGACTTGTTTCAACTGTGGGGAGGTGGGTCATATCAGTCCACAGTGTCCTAAGCCGAAGAAAGAGAACCAGTCGGGAGGCAAGGTCTTTGCTTTATCGGGTTCTGAGACTTCTGCAGATGATCGTTTGATCCGAGGTACGTGTTATATTAATGGCTTTCCTCTTGTAGCTATTATTGACACCGGTGCGACTCATTCCTTTATATCTTTGGATTGTGTTGTGAAACTTAAATTAGAGATATCTGAGATGCATGGTAGTATGGTGATTGATACTCCTGCGAAGGGTTCAGTGACTACTACTTCAGTTTGTTTAGATTGTCCTTTGAGTATTTTTGATAGAGACTTTGGGATAGACCTTGTGTGTCTTCCACTAGTGCAGATTGATGTTATCTTGGGTATGAACTGGTTGGTGTTTAACCGAGTTTATATCAACTGTTTTGATAAGACTGTGATCTTTCCTGAGATTGAGGAAGGAAAGAGTTTGTTTCTATCAGCGAGGCAGGTGAATGAGGCAGTAGCAGATGGGGCAGAGTTGTTTATGCTGTTAGCGACTGTGGAGGCTAAAGATAAACTGGTGATTTGCGATCTAGCTGTGGTGTGTGATTTTCCTGATGTGTTTCCGGAAGAAATGAATGAATTACCGCCAGAGCGTGAAGTTGAGTTCTCGATTGATTTGGTACCTGGTACTAGGCCGATGTCGATGGCTCCGTACTGTATGTCTGCTGTTGAGTTAACTGAATTGAAGAGTCAGTTGGAAGATCTGTTGGATAAGAAATTTATTCGTCCGAGTGTGTCACCGTGGGGTGCACCAGTGTTATTGGTTAAGAAGAAAGAAGGTACTATGAGGTTGTGTATGGACTACAGGCAACTGAATAAAGTGACGATCAAGAATCGGTATCCTTGCCGAGGATTGATGATTTGATGGATCAGTTGGTTGGTGCGAGTGTGTTCAGCAAAATAGATTTGAGATCTGGGTATCATCAGATACGTGTGAAAACTGAGGATATTTAGAAGACTGCTTTCAGAACAAGGTATGGACATTATGAGTATTCTGTAATGCCTTTTGGTGTGACTAATGCGCCTGGGGTATTTATGGAGTATATGAATAGGATTTTCCATCCGTACCTAGACAAGTTTGTTGTGGTGTTTATTGACGATATTTTGGTGTATTCGAAATCTGAAGAAGAGCATGCTGAGCATTTGAGAGTGGTTTTAGGATTTCTACGAGAAAAGAAGTTATTTGCTAAACTGTCCAAGTGTGAATTTTGGTTAGAAGAGGTTAGTTTTCTTGGTCATGTGATTTCAAGAGGTGGTGTTGCTGTTGATCCTTCTAAGATAGAAGCGGTATCTAAGTGGGAAGCTCCGAAGTCTGTTGCTGAGATTCGAAGTTTCCTTGGTTTGGCTGGTTATTATAGGAAGTTCATTGAGGGATTTTCTAAGTTGGCGTTACCGTTGACGATGTTGACTAGAAAGGGGCAAGCGTTTGTTTGGGACTCAAAGTGTGAAGAAGGTTTCCAAGAGTTAAAGAGAAGGTTAACTACTGCTCCTATTCTGATATTACCGAGTCCGTCAGAACCATTTGAGGTTTACTGTGATGCTTCACTGTTGGGTTTGGGTGGTGTGTTGATGCAGAATAAGCAGGTTATAGCTTATGCTTCGAGACAACTGAGGGTTCATGAGAGGAACTATCCGACGCATGATTTAGAGTTGGCAGCTGTGGTATTTGTTCTGAAGTTATGGAGGCATTACTTGTATGGGTCAAGATTTGAGGTTTTCAGTGACCATAAAAGTTTAAGGTATTTGTTTGATCAGAAAGAGCTGAATATGAGACAGAGGAGATGGTTAGAATTTCTGAAGGATTATGACTTTGGTTTGAATTACCATCCGGGTAAAGCAAACGTAGTGGCTGATGCATTGAGTCGGAAATCATTGCATATGTCTATGTTAATGGTTAAGGAATTGGATTTAATTGAGCAGTTTAGAGACTTGGGTTTGGTGTGTGAGAGTACTCACAATAGTGTTAAATTGGGAATGTTGAAGTTAACGAGTGGTATTCTGGATGATATTAGAGAGGGTCAGAAATCCGATGTGCTTTTGGTTGATAAGTTGACTCTAGTGAATCAAGGTCAAGTTGGTGAATTCAGAGTTGATGAGAATGGTGTTTTGAAATTTGGTAATCGGGTGTGTATTCCGGATGTTACCGAACTTAAGAAGAGTATTCTTGAGGAAGGACATCGTAGTGGCCTGAGTATTCATCCTGGGGCTACGAAGATGTATCATGATTTGAAAAAGTTATTTTGGTGGCCGGGAATGAAAAGAGAAATTGTGAGTTTTGTTTATTCCTACTTGACTTGTCAGAAGTCAAAGATTGAGCATCAGAAGCCGTCTGGGCTAATGCAACCGTTGGCTATTCCAGAGTGGAAGTGGGATAATATCAGTATGGATTTTGTTTCTGGTTTACCGAGGACAATTAAGAATTTTGAAGCTATTTGGGTGATTGTCGACAGATTGACAAAATCGGCTCATTTCATTCCGATCAGAATGGATTATCCGTTAGAGAGATTAGCTGAGCTGTATATTGAGAAGATTGTAAGTTTGCATGGTATTCCGTCGAGTATTGTTTCGGACAGAGATCCTAGATTTACATCGAAGTTCTGGGAAGGTTTGCAGAGGGCTTTGGGAACTAAGCTGAGATTGAGTTCTGCATATCATCCGCAGACTGATGGTCAGACTGAGAGGACGATTCAGTCACTAGAGGATCTTTTGAGGGCTTGTGTTTTGGAAAAGGGAGGTGCTTGGGATTGTTATTTACCTTTGATTGAGTTTACCTACAACAATAGTTTTCATTCGAGCATTGGTATGGCACCGTTTGAAGCTTTGTACGGTAGGAGATGTCGGACGCCTTTATGTTGGTATGAGTCCGGTGAGAGTGCTGTGGTTGGACCGGAGATTGTTCAACAGACTACGGAAAAGATTAAGATGATTCAGGAGAAGATGAGGATTGCTCAGAGTCGTCAGAAGAGTTATCACGACAAGAGGAGGAAGTCACTTGAGTTTCAAGAGGGAGATCATGTATTTCTTCGTGTTACTCCGATAACTGGAGTTGGTCGAGCTTTGAAGTCGAAGAAGTTGACACCTCGATTTATTGGTCCTTATCAGATTTTGGAGAGGATAAGGGAGGTAGCCTATCGTATCGCTTTACCGCCGTCACTTCCGAATTTGCATGAGGTTTTTCATGTGTCTCAGTTGAGGAGGTACATTCCTGATCCGTCGCATGTAGTCCAAATAGATGATGTACAGGTGAGAGATAACCTGACTGTTGAAACATCACCTATGAGGATCGAGGATCGAGAGTTGAAGCAGTTGCGGGGTAAAGAGGTTGCCTTGGTAAAGGTAGCTTGGGGAGGACCAGCAGGTGGCAATGTGACTTGGGAACTCGAGAGTCAGATGAAGGAGTCTTATCCTGAGTTATTCGCTTGAGGTATGTTTTCGAGGACGAAAACTCTTTTAGTGGGGGAGAGTTGTAACACCCCGATAAAAATAAGATAATTATTTAATTTAAGTTAATATTATATTTATTAATTTAATTAAATAATTGGAATTATTGGATTATTATTATTATTATTATTGGAATAATAATTATTGGAAAATATATATAAGTTGGAAATAAGAAAAAGAGTCCCATTTGGTAAAGAAAGGGTTTCACGTGAAAAGCAGAGAAGCGGCTGAAAAGAGGAAAAGGGCAAAGAGACAGAGCAAGAGGAAGAAGGTTGGAGAAGAGAAAAGCTTGAAGCTTAAAGATTCGCCGGATTAACTCAGGTAAGGGGGGTTTATCGTCGTTTAATGGGTATTATGGGTTAACATGTAATGGGTAGTGATAAACCGTTGAATTAACCCTAATTGGGATGTTGAATGCTGAAAAATTGTGTTGGATAAGTTGTGTTAAAGCTGTAATTGAATCTGTATTTGTGTGAGTTGCGATTTCCCGAACGTATAGCTTTTTACGGAATCGGAATCGGAGGTCCGGAAGTCCTCCAACGGCGGAAAATGCGGAGAATTCTGCATTCTGCTTCGTGTTAGCGCAGGAACAGCTTTCTGTCTTGCGTCAACCGGTTAACCCAGGGTGTTAACCAGTTAACACTGTTAGGAATTGTGAAGTATTGCTGTTTTGCTTGCGTTAACCGGTTAACCCAGGGCGTTAACCGGTTAACACTGTTGTGATTTCTGAGAAATTGCTGTTCTGTCTGCGTTAACCGGTTAACCCAGGGCGTTAACCGGTTAACACTGTTGAGTTTTGCCAGAAAGCGTGTTCTGTGTTGCGTTAACCGGTTAACCCAGAGCGTTAACCGGTTAACACTGTTGGAAATTGGAAAAATTGATATTTTAATGTTGTGGACATAATTGGTGATTGGCCTATATCGGTGTGTGATATAGTAGGGATTATTTCCCGTTGTTTTGAGTAGGATAGGTATTAGTAGAGTGTGCTAATACTGTGACTGAATTATTTGGCATGACATAATATGATTATGTGATAAATATGCTGATGATGTGTGGAAATATGCATAATGTTGTGAATGTATATATTATGTATGTAATTGTGGATGGACTGTTTTATGGCTTAGAGTGTGAGCATATGTCCATTGTGGATTGTTATTGATGTTGCATGCTAGGTGATTTGGCATAGCATAATGTGGCCTTTAGGGTGGTAGCTAATTCCCATGGTGAGGAATTAGTGATGTTAGTCATTTTGGACTGTTGTTGATGTTTGCATGCTAGGTGATTAGCGTGCATAGCATGGCCCTTGGGGTGGTAGCTAATTCCCATGGTGAGGAATTAGTGATGTGAGTCACTAGGTCTCAAATGAGTGGGACTAGTGAGCTTGGTAGCCGTACCTGGATTTGGTCGGTGAAGTTGAACTATATGTTCATGAATAGTCGGTACCGCATGCATGGAGTCTCATTGCATAATGTATGTATGGCGTATAATATGAATGGATGTATTCCAATATTATACGTGTGTTTTGTGTTGGTGTTGAGTATGAATTGAGATTATACGTGTGTTTTATGTTGGTGTTGAGTATGATGTTTGAGTTGATGTGCCGTTACTGAATGTGTGTTATGATTAGGGTGATGAAATGTGTTAAATTACTTAACATTGCATGATATTTTATAATGCTTATTATATCGATTGAGGAACTCACCCTTACAACTATTTTTCAGGTAACGAGCAGTGATTGAGTAGGAGCTAGTGCTTGGAGTCTAGTGTAGTTCCTTAGTGGGTCATGCTCTGGTAGATGTAACATCGGGATGGGATGTTTTAAATGTTTTATTGTTGGTTGTGAACCAGTTTACATGTAATATGCTACATGTTTTGCATGATTGATTTAATCTCTACCCGCTGCGTATTGTGCAAATGCTTTATGTTTTGAATTAATAAAAGAGCATGACAGTTATCATGGTGAATGATGTGAAGTAATTGTGTGACACCCTTAATTGCATATTTACTCTGATTGATATATGTTGTTATTTTAATTAAACTTTTGGGGTATTTTAGAAGGGTGTTACATCTTACACCTGCTCTAATACCACTATGTAACACCCTACTTACCGACTCGACAATTAAATAATAAAACATGTATAAGACATAAATATTCACCACACAGGATGCTACTTACAACCAGTAAAATTCTTTGAACCACATAATAAAGAAACAACTCATTTGATAAACATCAGAATTACAAAAACACTTGGCACACAAGCCTCAACAATATTATTAGTTTGAAAAGGTGGTTCTTCAAAAATAAAATCAAATAGAAAGATACGCAACATAAATAAATATAGGACAATCGGATCCCCTTGTGTTACGTATCAGAACGACTCTAACTATAAACCCGAATGACAAGCAACTAAAGAGGCATAATACTGACCTCAACCTCAAGCTCCTACTCAAGTACCTGATTATATATACTTCATAGGAGCACAGACGCAACAATACAAAAGAGGGTGAGAATACATTCAAATAATTAAGGACGCATAAAAATTCAACATAAATACACATATCTACAAAATTATCGACATAACAAATTTCACTTCATTGTTCATGATCTTCAATCTATAATGATGTCAAACAAATTTCATTCCATTGTTAATTATAAAACTTGCAGAAAATAATTGATTAAGTGTTTGAGAAACAAAGAGAAAATGGTGGAAAAATGGGTGACAGGGTGGGAGAAAAAAAAGAATAAGATAAAATAAAATTATAACATAGCAATTGGTGTATATATATATATATATATATATATATATATATATATATATATATATATATATATATATATATATATATATATATATATATATATATATATATATATATATATATATATATATATATATATATATATATATATATATATATATATATATATATATATATATATATATGAACACTACATGGTGTAATGTAACTATAAGTGTCAAAATAACAAATTTGTTTATTTATTTACCCGTGTTATTCAATTTAATTATTATACAGTATCATCAACCGTTTGATGAGAGGAGTATTTAACTTGACACCCCCAATTAAATTTGGCACCTCCTCATACTTTCATATTGCCAAAATTGTCCCTGATTGTAAAATGTGACACCCCCAATTAGAACAAAATGAAATTTTTGGTACGAACAAAATTTCTGATAGTGTATTTTAAATTTCCGGTATGTTTCAAATAATTCCGGAAATTTGAAATTTACTGGTTAATACCAGAAATTTCAACCAAAACAAAATTCCTGGTAGGGTTATTTGTGTGAATTTTTAAACGCTTAGGATTTTGCCGACAATTTTGGATGGATGTGATTGCACCGATAATTTCGTGTCGTCCAGAGTAAGTGCAAAGTTGTATAAATAAGGGGTGACCTGTTGTTTGATAAAAACATCTCAAAAAATGTCTCTTCCTCAATTTTTGATTAAGGAAGAAGTGTACTTCAATGAAGCTTCACCTCCCGTAGAGTTTCGGCTTCTGGATGAAACCACATGTCTCGCCGACCTGACGTCCAAGTTCAATGAATTGTTGTGCGATACCGAAAACAGAAAGATGAGAGAGACCGAGTTTCATGGAGATAGGATTGGTATTGATGGGAGGTTGAAATACAATCTTATTGAGTTGAAGACGAATGAAGATGTGAAGGATGTGTGGAGATCATTTCGTCGTAGGATAACAAAGGTGCCGATTGAGTTAGATGATAAGATTTCAAGGTCTAACGATGACATAATGAAGATGATGAAACATCCAGAATCATCTGGTAGTGTCTAGGTTTTCTTATTTATCATCGTTTTTTGAAGTTATGTTTAAGTTATGTAATCGTTTATCAAATATTAGTTTATGTTGATGTAACATGAATGGAAGATAAAAAATATTATGTAATAAAAAAGTTTCTGATGAAGATGTCTGAGTAATATACGAATAATACAAATAATACATAATATATAAAAGATGTATAAATAGGCCCCTCACAGGCTATATGTGCAGCTCGAGCTAATCCATAATAAACCTCGTCATATGGGTTCATCAAACCCACGAGGTTATCCATAATAACTGCAATCATCTGAAGACGCTGGTGGTCATCAACATCAGTTGTAGAAGGCGGCGGCGGCGCATCATCAACATGTACCTCAACATCAGAAGGCTCGATATCACATGTATCCTCAATATATGGAATGACGTGAGGGTGTGATACAATGATGTACCACTCTAAGTAATCATCCTCACAGTACGATAGGTGTTGAACCCTAACTGCTCGATCTCTAATGGCACGACCAGAGTTGATGAAGCTACTCTGAAACCACCAATCAATGCCTGTAGATGGTATATCTGGAACTGATCGTGGGATAATATGAACATAACCATACTGTCGTAGACACCTCTCAGACAAGTGTCTGGAAACCATGATCTCCCACTGCATATAACTTGAATATAATGAAGACTCCTCGAACTCACGGTGGACTCTATGATCATTGTATGGTGTCTAGATGACATCATCTACAATCAGCGCATTGATCCTCCTTCAGTACTCGACAACACCCCCGGATATGATTGTCTCTCCTTCCGTCTCCTCTCCTGTAGGTCCCCCCACTGGGAAATGTTTCACCCTCATGTCACAGATGGTGGGGAAATGCTCGTATATCCAGCACTGATATCAAAACACATACATGACAAATAATAAATAAGAATTTTTATTTGTAACAATTAAATAAGAAATCAACAACAAATAATAATTTCAAGCTTACCTGTAACATACTCAAGTAACCAGCAAGATGTCTGGTCTCAAATACTGTCGCCACTCCAAGTACTGTGTACAAGTGGTCAATGTTGCGCAACCCCAAACCCAACTAGTAACTTTGAGGCTACTGAACAGGAAGATGTATCGGGCATCGATATAAACACCTGACTTATCCGTAAAGAGAGTGCATGTTACTAGATGTAGCATGTATACCCTAGCGACAACCTCAAAACTCACAGCCACTACAAGCTCGCCGTACGTCTGCCAAAGCCAATACATACGAAGGTGAGCGCCCATGTTGAAGGCAAACTCCTTTTGCACGTCCTCCTCAAAAACTCACAAATCTTGTGCAGCAGTCATACATGCAAGCGACATGCTAAGAACATGAGTCGTCTAGAATCTATCTCTGATGGGGAGATGCAACAGAGAGGAAATATCATCCAGAGTGATAGTCATCTCCCTAAACGGAAGATTAAATGAAGATGTCTCCTTATGTCATCTCTCAACAAACGCAGTAAGTAACGACACATCAAGCATGGTGAGGGAGCAGTGGAAAAAATCTAGTAGCTCAAAATCCCGTACAATCCGATTGACCTGCTCAGGCATCAGAATCTTCGGAAAGTCCTTCAATTTCGAACCATGCGAAGTCACCTTCAGTGTGGGACGGTCCTCTGACAAACAAATATAAAAAACATTTCTAGTTAGCTTTCATGGCATAATAATAAACAAATTAAAGTTAAACATAAAAGATGTATACCTCTCCCTACCATAATCGTAACGTCACATGGTCTGCATACTCACTAAGCACCGACCGGTCAACGGGTCCTCCAGGGAATCCTCCGTCAGTGTGCACAGAGGGCTCAGTCGAAGGAGTTGTAACCTCTGTGTCAACAATAACAGATGGGACTGGATCAATAATAACAACATATGACTGGACCACCTCAGCATCCACCTTATCAACAACCACACCAGCAACCTCTCTAGCTCCAACAACCTCCCCACCAACATCTCCAGCAATCTTCTCAGCAACCTCTCTAACAACATCTCCAACAACAACCTTATCTCCCACCTCATCCACCCCTCCATCTTTGGGCTACTTAACCAATCGTACCTGTCGGCATCGAGTGCTACGAGGTGCGCCGAACCCACCCTGCTCAACCAACCGTTTCCAGTGTGAACCAGTTGGAACCACTCATCCAGCCCGTCTCCGAGAAGACTCAACCTCAGCAGCTCTAGCTTGCTCTTCCGCTCTATCGGTAGCTTTGTCTGCAATAATGTCGTTCCTGCCTCTATATTTCAATGCAAAAGAAGGATTTTTTTTTTAAATTGCAACTATTGGAAATTTCAAAATTTCTGATATAAAACAAATTTTGTATCCATATCGAAAAATTTAAAAGTTCCGATAAAAACCAAGTGTTTATAACTACCGAAAATTCTAAAATTTTCGAAAAACCAAATGGGATTTAGGATTAGAAATTTTGAAATTTTTGATAAGATTAAAAAAATTAATATCATAAATTCAAAATTTCATACAAAAACTCGATTTTTTTTTTTTTTTTACCGTGAAGAAAACATAATGTTTTTTGAAATTTCCGTTGTTTCAAAATTTCTGGTATAGCACCAAAATTTTTAAAAATCAACATGAATTTTATAAATTTAAGAAATGGGAAAAGTGATTTTGTAAAGGCAATATTTGTGATGCAAATTGTGGGGTTGCTAAGTTTAATTGAGAGTGGCAGGAAGAATTAACAGGTTGCCCCCTGATTCAATAAGTGGAGCGCCAATGATGACTGAATAAACAAGTAAACGCGATAGGATAAGGACATTATGTTGGCTGCATCTGCTCGTGCTCCCTTTCTTTAATTCTTTGTTGAATACGCACACTTCTCTACTCTTCACTTCACTTCACTGCTCTTCACAGTCTTCCTAATAATTTTCTGGTTCACCAATTAGCTAAATTCCATGTATTCCTCCCGTGACTTCCCCCAACACGCAGAGATAATTTTGGATGGTGAGGACGATACAGAAATAAAACAAACAAGCCTCCATGAAGTGTTTCTAAGCTTCAGAGGCGAAGATACGCGTGCTTCCTTCACTTCGCACCTCCACGCTTCTCTTCAAAACGCCGGAATTAATGTATTTAAGGACGATCATTCTCTTCAAAGAGGAGAAGACATTTCAACTTCCCTACTTCGAGCAATTGAAGGCTCTCAGATCTCTGTTATCGTTTTTTCAGTCAATTACGCAGGTTCGCGATGGTGTTTGAAAGAGTTGGTGAAAATAATGGAGTGTCGCAGAACCATGGGCCAAATTGTTCTGCCGGTGTTCTACGGTGTAGATCCATCTGAAGTACGTCGTCAAACTGGTGAATTTGGAATAGCGTTTCGTAATCTTTTGGATAAGGTTTCAATGGAGGAGGAATATATTGCAGGTTTGACATCGCTTCGTCAGGCTGCTAGCCTTGCTGGCTTCGTAGTCCTAAATTCCAGGTAATTTTAAAGTTAAACTATCCATTTCCATAACTTTTTATTAGTGTTTTCCTGTGAAGCAAAGATTCTGACAGTGTGATACCGCCACACGGATAATGAGTTTAATCCAACACATAATTATTTTGACTGGATTTTAACATGTTTGTTTTCTCAAAAGTAGAATTTATTTTGCTTACTAGAATTTGAAGCTTTTGAGTTTAAATTGATTTTTATAATCATGTTTAGATAATGAGTTTAAACTGATGGAGACAAATGAAATGAAATGGAATAATATTCAGTTGTTTGGATCATTTAAAGTTCGATGGAGCATAACGGAATGAAGTGGTATGGATTTCATTTCATTCCATCACTTACCACCATATTCTTTCCTCTCCAATTTGGGCGGAATGAACAACTTACTTGATTCCATCCTAAAATTTTCAAACAATAAAATAGTATCATTGTTCCACTCTGTTCATTTTATGATATCTAAAGATAATCTTAATCACAATCATTTCTCCAAAATAAATTCACTTAGAATCAATTTTTTTTTATTAGAGAGGGCCTACTAAACCCAAACAAAAAAAACTAGAAAGAAACAAGTCTCCTAACTGAATTTCCTCTCAAGTCCTCTAGATATGTATGATACATAAATTGAGGACATTCTTCATATAAAAGTAACCAAACAATTAACTTAGAATCAAGTTTGTAAGCAAAATAAATTCTACAAAATCAATTAACTTAAAATCAATTTTTGTCACTCAAGAACCAAACACACACAATGCACTAATCAAACACGGTTTTAAATTGATGTTGTTATTGTGTATGTTGTGATGCGAATTGCAGTTGTTGTAGTAGAAATTTATTGTTATCTTATGACGATAGATAATTTTGGGAGCAACTTGATATTTCTTAAATTTAAAATTCTAAATTACTATATTATAAATATTTTAAGCAATAATATAGTACAGAAATCAATTACTAAATTTTGGAGTCTTTTTTAAATAATATTTATTTTAAAATTATGGCAAATGCATTCAAACTTTTACTTATAACTAGACGGTATTTGGTTTGTTTTATGTAGGAATGAAAGTGAGGCTATCAAGGATATTGTTGAAAACGTTACACGATTGCTCGACAAGACAGCCTTATTTGTTGCTAATAATCCTGTGGGAGTTGAATCTCGAGTGCTAGATATGATTAAGCTGCTAGAACAAGATAGTACTATCCAAAAATCAAAGGATGTTCTCCTACTAGGGATGTGGGGTATGGGAGGAGTTGGTAAAACAACTATTGCAAAAGCCATTTACAATGAAATTGGCCGCAAATTTGAAGGTAGAAGCTTCCTAGCAAACATTAGGGAAGTTTGGGAGCAAAGTGTTGGACAAGTTGGTTTACAAGAACAACTTATTTTTGATATCTGCAAGAATATGACTTCCAAAATACAAAGCACTGAATATGGAAAAATCATTTTAAAGGAAAGACTCTGCCATAAAAGAGTATTGATTATCCCTAATGATGTGAATGCATTAGATCAACTGAATGTTTTGTGTGGAAGTCGTAATTGGTTTGGCTCAGGTAGTAGAATAATCATCACAACAAGAGATAGACATATACTTCGTGGAAATAGGGTTAACCAAGTGTACGAAATGAAACATATGGATGAAAGTGAATCAATTGAGCTATTTAGTTGGCATGCATTCAAGCAAGCAAGTCCTACAGAAGGTTTTGTTGAAATTTCCAAAAATGTAGTTGAGTATTCTGGGGGATTGCCGCTGGCTCTGGAAGTCCTTGTTTCATATTTGTTTGATAGGAGGCTAACCGAGTGGCATTGTGTATTGGAGAAACTCAAAAGAATTCCTAACGACCAAGTACAAAAGAAGCTAAAAATAAGCTACGATGGTTTAAATGATGATACCGAGAAAGAAACATTCCTTGACATAGCTTGTTTCTTTATTGGGATGGACCGAAATGATGTTATGCTTGTATTAAATGGCTGTGGACTTTTTGCAGAAATTGGAATAAGTATTCTGATTGAGCGAAGCCTTGTAACTGTTGATGATAAGAACAAGCTTGGAATGCATGATTTGCTGCGAGATATGGGAAGAGAAATCATTCGTGAAAAATCCCCAGAGGAGCCTGAGGCACGTTGCAGGCTGTGGTTTCATGATGACGTGCATGATGTATTATCAGATCAATCTGTAAGAACTTCATATACTTATTTTTTAACCATTGGTTTAAAATATCTAAACCTTGAGAAAGGAAAGCAAAAAAATTTGAGCCATTTGTTAACATTCATTAGTTTAGTTGTGATTTAAATACTAGTTTGGCTTGAATCGTTTTGTCACTTTGTGCTTCTAGCTAGTAATAAATGATTGGTTTAAATGCTAATAAATGTGCCTTGTATCTATTATTTGAAGCTGTGATTGATTTTAATTAATAGGGAACAAAAGCTATAAAGGGACTGGCTTTGAAGTTACTAAGAGCTAATGCAAAATGTTTTAGTACTAATGCATTTAAGAAGATGACGCAACTAAGATTGCTTCAACTTGCTGGAGTGAAACTTGATGGAGATTTTGAATATCTTTCAACAAAACTGAGGTGGCTATCTTGGAATAAGTTTCCTTTAACAGATATACCTACCGGCCTTTGTCGAGGAAATTTAGTTTCCATCGAGTTAGAGAGTAGCAATGTCAAAATTCTTTGGAAAGAGGCCCAGGTATTTTTTCTTGTTGTTGTTGCATTTCATGAGTTTTTTTACGGTATGCATCTCAAAATGAAATACTATTTTATCATATGGCACTTTTAGGAATTGTTTTCGTCTTTGTTTCTGTCAGTCTTTCTAATTTTGCAAGTACCAAATATTTAAGTTGGGCAGCATATTAGTTTTTGCTGTAAAACAATAGTTCAGCTAGATTTTAAAATTATAAATTGCATATTGTTCTAAAACTTATTTTACAGTTATCCAATCATGTATTTACACATTAATAAAAATCTCATATTTCAAGTAAAGTGATTGTGATAATGAAAGTTTTTCAAGCTTTTAGCATTAGAGAAGTGGAAGATAGTTTAAAGAAGTTTTATACTAAGCATGAATTGAAATTAGCAATAGACAAGGCTCTTAATACTTTATGCAATATTATGTACAGAAATTTAGCCTTGTTTCAAAATTTTGCACTAGTATTGGTATTGGAAAAATTGAAGTTACACTATTGTAAATAATTTACTTTCCACTGTTAAGGTTAGTGATATATTGTAACCGCTTCTGTTTATTTTTTGAAGCTTCTTAAATAAGTTTCCCTTTAACATTTAACGTTATTGTTCTTGTAGATGATGGAAAATCTTAAAATTCTCAATCTTAGCCATTCACAATATCTGACAAACACTCCTGACTTTTCATACATGCCTAATCTTGAAAAGTTAGTACTCAAAGATTGCCCAATGTTGTCTGAGGTTTCTCCTAGCATTGGACATCTCAATAAAATTCTTCTGATAAATTTGGAAGACTGCATTAGCCTTTCTAGCCTCCCAAGAAGCATCTATAAGTTGAAATCTTTGAAAACTCTCGTTCTTTCTGGTTGTATAAAGATTGACAAGTTGGAAGAGGATTTGGAACAAATGGAATCTTTAACCACACTGCTTGCAAATAACACTGCAATAACAAGAGTGCCCTTTTCAGTGGTAAGGTCCAAAAGCATTGGATATATTTCTATGTGTGGCTATCAAGGATTTTCCCGTGATGTGTTTCCATCTATCATTTGGTCTTGGATGTCACCAACAAATAATGTCACATCTCTATTTCAAACACCTGCTGCCATGTCATCCATTGTTTCTTTTGATGTACCAAGTAGTAGTTCCGATGAACTATCGTCTTTTTCTAACCACCTTCCTAGGCTTCGAAGTCTTTGGGTGTATTGCAAATCTGAAGACCAACATTCTGTAGATGCTAAAATAATTTTGGATGCTTTATATGCCACAGTTTCAAAGGAATTTGAATCAACTGCAACTACATCACAGATATCAGACATGACTACTTCTACATTAATTCAACGCTGCAGTCAAGTGCAGGTTTTGGGATCAAAACATTCCTTGAAGTCTCTTTTAATTCAAATGGGAATGGATTGCCATGTCACCAATATTCTCAAAGAGAAAATTTTACAGGTTTGGCATACTATCTCTGTCCCCTTTTTATGTTTGGCTTTCTGTATGTGTATCACTTTATTCATTTGAATTCTTTTAGTGTGAGTCTAGTAAAATACATGCAAGTGTATACAGTTATTTTCTGTTGGTTTAACATACATGAAAATTCAATTCCTTGACATAATTATTTTTAAATTGTCTTCCATATTCTCCCAAATTTTGCTATCAGATATTGACAGTTTACAAGACACATGTGAAGAATTATAGTCTGTATTATAAGTTGAATTCAAGTGTAAGTAGTAAAGTCTCACATTGATTAGAAATGGAGGAAATGTTGGGTATATAAGAGAAATGACACATACTCCCATTGCCTAAAGTTTTGGGAAGATATGTGGGGTCAAAGTCTCTTGGATCTTGAACGTTTAGTCCATTGACACTCCCGACACTCCTCAGACTCCCTAACTTTATACCTTTTTCAGATATATTATCTTATTTTGCATACTTTGACATAAGTTATGCTAAATCACTAATCTATAATTGAAATGCTTGTATTTATAATCAATTTTTTCTGTTAAACCTCAAGATGCACAGTAAGTGTCATTGTTAAGAGCAGAAAGAATATTCATAACTGCAATACATGTTGGCATTAATTGGTCATCTTTGATACTAGTCTCATAGTAGTAATGCTTCTATGATACTTATGGTGATATTAATATACTTGTCAATTAAGTTTTGAGCCTATATTTTCTTTTACAGAATATAGATGTTAATGGGAGTGGTGGTTGTTTGCTCCCTGGTGATAGTTATCCAGATTGGTTAACCTTTAATTCTGAAGGTTCTTCGGTAACTTTTAAAGTCCCTCAAGTGGAAGGGCATAACTTGAAGACAATGATGTGTATTGTCTATACTTCCACCCCAGATAGCATAACAACAGATGGCCTTAAAAATGTGTTAGTGAACAATTACACAAAGGCCACCATTCAGCTCTACAAGAGAGAGGCATTAGTCTCCTTTGAAGATGAAGAGAGGCAGAGAGTAGTATCAAGTTTAGAACCCGGTAACAAAGTGGAGGTCATTGTTGTTTTTGAGAACAGTTTCACTGTGAAGAAGATAGCGGTTTATCTTGTATTCGATAAACCAATTGGTACAACTATGGATCTATATCATTTACCAGATTTGAATGTCATTGCTTGTAGTGATGATGAAAATGAATTTTCTATCAAGCGATTTCTTACTCAAGAAGAGCCCGTGGATGACTTAAATCAGAACAGAAAGAAGAAAAATCGAGTGGAATGAATCAACGAAAGACGGTGAAACAATGGTTGAGTAAAAAGCAATTCTTATGGTTCCTGCAAACCTTTGTATTGGAAACAACTGTTTTCCACATTTGGCTGAAGTTGATAGATTTTATCCTGATGATTATTTTTAGTTTCACCAAATCAATGGTTATCTTAATTTTGGGTTGGCCTGGTTGACTTTATTGAGATGTTCCTATCACATCATATGTTAGCCACTCCACCTGCCAAATATCCGGATCAGTACTTTTGCCCAAATTTTGAAGTGAAGCAGGTCAGTTATGTATGTGGCAGTGCATAAATAGGTGAACATTTCTTTCTTCCTAGATTGAACCTAGTAGGTAGGTAGGATGTTTTTGGAAAATTTCTAGTAGAGCATTCATAAAGTTCATAAAGTTGTATTTTGATTTTCATGTTGCAGTGTTATTTACTAGATGTTGATATTTGTAAATATATAGTGTTAAGAATATTTGTATATAAAATAGTCTCACATCGACTATATCATGAAATTAGTTATAATCTCTCTCTATATAATAAAGTCTCCGAAATGCTTTTCAAAACGCATGGTTTAACTTAAATGTCTTTTAGTCTCTCCTAATTCAATATGGTATCAGAGTCTTGTTTAAGATCCGGTGGACTACCTACTATGGTTTCCGCTATCAGACAATCCACCATTTATTTCCATGCTCTAGATGTCCAGTCTTGGGCGTAAGGGGGTGTGTTAAGAGTCTCACATCGAATAATATATGGCCTGAATATGACTTTATAAGTGGGCACAATCCTCACTCTACCAACCGGTTTTGTAGGGTTGAGTTAGGCCCAACCACATTTCTTAACATGGTATCTAAAGCCTACTAAGAGACAACTCTTCGCCGTACTTTACTCGGTTGACCTACTATCTTCCGGTGAGAATTTTTTTTTTGCAAACCGTGTTATCACTCCAGTTTGCCTCTCACTTCTCAAATTTCTCAGGCAAAACCACCTTACCGCCCGATCTGGGCGTTTTTCCCAACTGTCGTACTCAGCTCCCTCCATCGGTCACAGATCTGGTTTTTCGGTTCGACTCTCGAAAATTTGTGCTCCAGTTCAAACAACCCCGATTTTGTTTCTTTAAGCCATGGGAGATGTTGATTCCGTCTCGTTTACTAAAGTTCCGCTTATCCCATGTGAAAAACTAACCGGATCAGCCAACTACAACATATGGGTTTGTGCTGTCGATATGTGGTTTCATGGTCAGGGATATGAAGATCACCTAACCACAAAATTGGTTGATGTTACCTCCGCAAAACTCGCTAAATGGAAGAAAACTAATGCCTCTCTGTGTACTGTGTTATGGTTTTCCATCACACCTAACCTCCAAGCGCAGTATCAAGCCTTTTCCACTTGCAATGAGGTTTAGGAAAAGGTTAAGAAAGTCTTCTCCAACGATGTTCATTGTCTATACAGTGTCATCCTCAAACTCGACACACTGAAGTTGAAAAATATGGATATGCAAGCCTATCTGAGTTACGCAACCCTCATGCCTTATGCAAAAGATGCAACAACTCATTTTGAACAACAGAGTAAAATTTTCATGGTCATGGCACTTAAGGGACTACCACCAGAACTCGAGTTCGTTCGTAACCATATTTTATCAGGTACTATTGTTCCTAACTATGATGCAGTTAGTGAACAACTGTTGCGTTTGGCTACACCTCATGCATTTGGTCTGGTTTCCCCTCCATCTATTGTTGCCCCGACACCAGGTGACACTACTGCCCTTGCATCTCTTGGAAACAATCAGAATTGCCTTCGACGAGGGTCATCCAACTCCAAACCTCGTCCCAAGTGTGACCATTGTAACCGACTTGGACATACTATCGATCGTTACTGGAAGTTACATGGCAGACCTCCCCGTCAGGTAAATGCAACTCAAATTGATAACCCAGAAACTATGCAAACTTTACCTTCTCTTCAGAGCCCTATGCCAAGCTACAAGGATTTTCTCAAGTGGTGTCAGACTAATCAGACCTCTGGTTCCATGGTTTCGGTTGCACACACTGATAATTCATCTATTTACTTCTCTCAATCATCTCCTATTGGTCCTTGGGTCCTCGATTCCGGTGTGTCTGATCATGTTACCGGTAATAAAGGTCTTTTTTCTTCCCTCTCTACCTCTGGTTTCTTATCGAGTATAACTTCCGCAAATGATTCTCAAACCCGATCCCAAGGGATTGGTACTGTTTAAATTCTACCATCTCTCTCTGTGACTTTTGTCCTATATGTACCTAATTACCCATTTAATTTACTGTCAGTCAGTCGTTTAACTCGCTCCCTTAATTGTTTTATCACTTTTACTAAAAGTAATGTTACCCTGCAGGATCGGAGTTCGGGACAGACGATTGGCGTCTGATGTGAGTCTCAAGGCCTCTACTATTTCTTTATGTCACCTACCACATGCTCCACCACATATTCTCCACTCATTGTACATGCTCAGTTAGGTCATCCAGGTCTTCCCAAGCTACAAAAGTTGGTGCCTAGTCTATCTAAATTATCCACTTTACATTGTGAGTCTTTTCAATTAGGGAAACATACTCGTAGTCACTTTCCCGGTCGAGTTAATAAACGGGTTGCATCCTCTTTTGCTTTAGTTCACTCTGATGTTTGGGGTCCCTCGCGTACCGTGTCTACTCTTATTTCCAAACTCTCTTCTCCATACAATTCCTTCTCGAGTATTCGGGTCTACAAGTTTTGTACATAATCTCTCCCCTGGTCTTGATAAACTAGCAGCTCGATCACTAAAGTGTGTCTTTCTTGGTTATCATCGTTTCCAAAAGGGTTATCATTGTTATTCTCATACTCTACAACGATACCTCATATCGGCCGATGTTATCTTCTTCGAGTCTGTTCCATATTTCGGATCCATCCAAGTATCTCCGGAACCTCTTCAAGAAAATACTCTCACACCTTTTCCGGCAGTTATTAATGTCCCGCCTACCATTATCCCCCACCAGTCTATGGCTCCTGACCCCCTATTTCTCGACCACTTCAAACATATCAGCGTCGTCACCTAACGCCTGTCGTCCCTGTCCCTGAGGTCATACATGTCCCCGAGGTCATTGTAGACTCTCCTTCGACGCCTCTGCCATCACCGGATCCGATCATGCAACCTGAGTCCGATCTTCCGATTTCCCTTCGAAAAGATATACGTCAAACACGAAATCTTTCTCCATATTATATTGATTTATGTTATCATCGTCTTTCCCCTTTGCAGTATACTTGTTTGTCTTCTTTGGCTTCTGTTTCTATTCCTAAAACTCCAAGTGAAGTATTATCTTACCCTGAGTGGAGGCAAGCAATGATTGATGAAATGTGTGTTCTTCAAAGCAGTGGTACCTGGGAACTGGTTCCTCTACCCCCTGGGAAACCTTTAGTAGGTTGTCGTTGCCTTTATACAGTGAAGGTTGGTCCAGATGGTAAGATTGATCGATTTAAAGCTCGCTTGGTAGCCAAAGGATACACTCAGATTTTTGGATTGGATTATAGTGATACCTTCTCGCCTGTAGCCAAGATGGCATTTGTTAGACTTCTTCTAGCCATTGCAGCCATTCGACGTTGACCTCTTCATCAACTTGACATCAAAAATGCTTTTTTACATGGTGATCTTGAAGAGGAAGTATATATGGAGCAACCACCTGGATTTGTTGCTCAGGAGGGTCATTGAATATGGTGTGTAGGTTACACAAGTCTCTTTATGGTCTTAAGCAATTTCCAAGAGCTTGGTTCGGCATATTCAGCACTGTAGTACAACAGTTTGGTATGGTCCGTAGTGAAGCTGACCATTCTGTTTTTTATCGTCACTCAGCCCAAGGGCATATTTATCTTATTGTGTACGTAGATGATATTGTCATAATTGGTAGTGATCAGCAGGGTATACTCCAGTTAAAACAACATCTCTCGAATCAATTTCAGACAAAAGATCTTGGTAAACTCCGTTATTTCTTAGGTATTGAGGTAGCTCAATCTAAAGATGGTTTGGTGATTTCTCAACGGAGATATGCTATGGATATTTGGAAGAAGCAGGTTTGTTGAATGCTAAACCAGTTGATACTCCTATGGATCCAAGTGTAAAACTACTACACAATCAGGGGAAGCCTTTATCTGACTCAGGAAGGTATAGGAGATTGATTAGAAAGTTGAATTATCTCACAGTCACTCGTCTAGACATTTCTTTTGCGGTTAGTGTGGTAAGTAAATTCTTAAATTCCCTTTGTCAGGAACACATGGATGTTGTTATCCGGATTCTGAGATACATCAAATGTGCTCCAAAAAAGGTTTAGTCTATGAAGATAAAGGACATACTCAGATAATTGGATACTCTGATGCTGATTGGGCAGGGTAGCCATTGATAGACGATCCACCTCTGGGTATTGTGCACTTGTTGGAAGAAACCTTATATCTTGGAAAAGTAAGAAACATAATGTAGTTGCAAGATCAAGCACTGAGGTAGAGTATAGGGTCATGGCAATGACAACATGTGAACTTATTTGGTTAAAACAGTTGCTCAAGGAACTTCAAATTGAAGAAGCAAGACCAATGACACTTATTTGTGATAATCAAGTTGCATTGCACATTGCTTCAAAATCAGTCTTTCATGAAAGAACAAAACATATTGAGATAGACTGTCACTTTGTTAGAGAGAAGATCGAGTCAGGTGACATCGTCACAAGCTTTGTCAACTCTAATGATCAATTGACAGACGTGTTTACGAAATCTCTGTGAAGTCCCAGAACTAATTATATATGTAACAAGCTTGGTTCATTTGACTTATATGCTCAAGCTTGAGGGGGGGGGGGGGTGTTGATATTTGTAAATATATAGTGTTGAGAATATTTGTATATAGGATAGTCCCACATCGACTATATCATGTAATTAGTTATAATCTCTCTATATATAATAAAGTCTCCGTAGTGTTTTTCAAAATAGACGATTTAACTTAAATGTTGCTTAGTCTCTCCTAATTCAATACTAGACATGCATGTTGTTGGGCAAATGGAGAAGGGTTTAAATGCCTTGGAGTGATGAGAGGATTGTCGGGGGAATTTGTGAGACTTCTTCTTTTAGAAGAACACCTTTGTAAGAAACAAATCACATATTCACCAAAAACCTTAAGGTGATAGATGGGTGAGTTCTCTAACTTATAAATGCTCAAAGTCTTCATATTTTCAACCAATATGTGACTATTACCCACACTACCCACACTACCCACACTTGCTACATTCTCAACAAGGATGAGAGTGGTGTTGGCTGATTTTTAGTTTCACCACAATCTTAGCATCAGACCCAATGACTATCTTAATTTTGGGTTGGCCTGATTGACTTTATTGAGATGTTCCTATCACATCAGATGTTAGCCACTCCAGCTGCCAAGTATCCAGATCAGTACTTTTTTTGGCCCAGTTTTAAAGAGAAGCAGGTCAGTTATGTCATGTGGCAGTGCATAAATAGGTGAACATTTCTTTCTTCCTAGATTGAACCTAGTAGGTAGGTAGGATGTTTTGGAAAATTTCTAGTAGAGCATTTATAAAGTTGTATTTTGATTTTCATGTTGTAGTGTTATTTACTTAACATGAATGCTTTTGGGCAACTGGAGAAGGGTTTTAAATGCCTTGGAGTGATGAGAGGATTGTCACGGGAATTTGTGAAACTTCTTCTTTTAGAGCAACACCTTTGTGAGAAACACACCACGTATTCACTAAAAATCTTAAGGTGATCGATGGGTGGGTTCTCTAACTTATAAATGCTCAAAGTCTTCATATTTTCAATCAATGTGTGATTATTATCCACACTACTCACACTTGCTACATTCTCAACAAGGATGAGAGTGGTGTTGACTGATTTTGAGTTTTTTCAAATCGAGGAATCTTGGAATTATGGGGGAATTATGGTCGGCCCGTTATTTTGCTAGTGGCGTATGGTTTGGCCTACTGAAGGAATTATGGCCTTAAGACAAAACTACAGACCACCTGTAATTTCTTCTGGTGTGCCAAAAACCTCACATTTCCAAGCTTCAAAGTCTTGCCTAGGATAGAGGGGATGGAAACCCTAAGTCTTCTATTGGTGTTATATCCCAAGTAAGGAACGTTAAATTAGATTAATACCTTAGCCTTACACGTAAATAGTTGCTATACTGATAAAGCTATTGTCCAATAAAAGGAACATTTTGCTATACTTGAATACATATGTTAAAAGGAATATTTTTCTAGCTCAGACCTGATGCATACTTAGACTTTCACCCTGCAAATTCCACCTTATTGGAAAACTGGTAAATATTGTGCATGCACAAATGATGATAATTAGTTATATTTGCAAATGGATGTTCTAACAACAAGATGCCAATAGTCGATTTGTTAATTCCACTCAAGTCATGGAATTATCATCAAATTTTTAAATTTAATTTAAATATTTGTTTTCATGATAATATTATTCGGGCCACACATATTTAGCCAAAAGAACTCTATGAAATTCAATTTTATTTTATCAAAAAAATAAAGTAAATTTCAAACACATATAGAACCACGATACTGCTAATTAAGTGTCATAGTAAATAGAGGAATGAGTCAAAGTAATAATATCTAATCTTATTCCTTAATTACTAGTATAAGCTATTATTATATAATATAAATTATAAAAAAAACAGTATCTTTTGAAATTGTTGCCCCAAATGACATTAATTAAGGAACATAAAAATTATCTTAAAATATCAAACACACATTAATATTTGAAATTAAAAGTTTCTTAATTTATGAATTTAATGGCAGCAATAAAACCTATAAAATTGACTAATCCATACAAGTCATATATTATACCGTACATAATCATATATTATACATTACATAATAAGGAGATTTTTTTCTGGTAAAATATTTTAACATCGAACACATATTAAATTTAATTAAATCGAATATTCAATGCATAACCATTATAATTTAATATAACAATCATATCTAGTAAAAAAAATAGTAACCATGTCAAATTATAATAAGCAATTACAACACATTATTATCAATTTTATATTTTTAACAATTCTTAATGCGATTTTTCTCTTAAAAGAAATTATTAGAAGCGCGGGAATATCAAATAGAATATAAACATACATATTTACAAAGTTTCGGTTATTTGGTCACGGTGTGATATCTCTCTTATACGAAGTTTTCTCTAGATCCATTAACTCATCATAAAATAAAACACTTATATTGTTGATTTTTTTTTTTAAATAACCATTATTTTCAACAAAAAAAAAATCAAAATAATCAATATTTCAAATTCTTTTCCAAAATTACCATTTTTCAAAACAGACGCGTCAGATGAACTGGCGCATCCATTTTGAAACAAGAGAAGGCGCCAGCACCACTGGTGCATGCTTTAGAAGCATTGCATAGTGGCGTCAAGGGTGATGGTGCATGCATGTAGTTGCATGTGCTTGCGTTCATGCTTCTGACGCCTACAGGTGTTTACATGTGTGGCGCCCAACCCTTTAGAGCATGCATTTTCTCACTCATTTTATAAATACGTCGCCCTTCAACCATATTTTTCACACAACTTTTATCCTACAACCACATTTTCTTTCATTCAACTTCACTCTCCTTCAAGTTTTTGAGTTTTAACCATGTCTGAATACATTCATAAGCGAAATACCGATTTAATCTTTTTCGTTGTTGCGTCTCCGATAAAGATTCGACTTTGGAATATAGATTCGTTTGAACGTCTTAATCATACGTTGAACAATTGGTTAGATGGAGAAATTGGAGATGGTGAAAGGATTAGAAGAATCCAATGGCTTGTGTTCACGTTCAACCAAAATGGAGAAGTGCATGAATGGGTGAATATTAAGACTGACTGAGACGTTCATAGGATGATGCATTACATGTTCAAAATTGTTTTGATGGTTGTAATCGCTTAGTTATTGTAATGGTTGAGGTGCAACGTGCAATCATATATTTCTTCAGAAAAAACTTCATACCTCAGCAGTCTCCCCTTCAACAGGGGCAAAGGCGATTGAAAAAATGTTGTTGTTGCCATCTTGTGTCACTCCCATCAGTAACGTTCCTTTGTATTTCTTGTACAACCATGTGCCATCAATTTGTATAATAGGTTTACAGAAAGAAAAACCTATAATGCGTGGTTGGTACGTCCAGAAGAGACGATGGAATATTCCATTTCCAATAGCACACGTCTTGTCTGGTGTATACGTGGGCAACGTTTCCAACTTGACAATAGTCCCTGGAGCATATTGTTTTAGAGCCAACAAATATTTTGGAAGTTGTTTGTAAGACTCCTCCCAATTTCCATACAATTTTTCAACAGCCTTTGTCCTAGCTATCCAAGCCTTCCTATATGATGGAGTGTGGTGGTATTGTGCTACAATATGCGAGATTATTGTACTCACCTTTAACGACGGATTGTCATCAATGACAGCCAATATTTCATCGCATATTAGCTGAGAGCTAAGTTTCCAATGGTCTTGCACTGGGCTTGTGAGCATGCATGTGTGAACTAGACCCATAGATCCAATCTCCCAAGAATCATTCCTCTTTTGGTACGAAGCTGACAACCTGAAAAGGCAGTGCTCATTTGGACAATAAATTTTGTACCTCAATGTATTAGTTCTATCAACTCTAAAATCAGCTGATAGTTTCATGTGAAACTTTTTAATGGCTTTTACACAATCTTCTTTTGTGCGAAATGTGTCTCCTTGTTTCAAAGATCCTTGCATTTGCACATAAGGATTGTACCATATATCTGATGAAGGTTCATCGGAACCCAAATTCAACCTTATCATGTGTTGAGGTGGAAAGTATACATGACTAGCTGGTAATGACTCCTCTTCTTCATCAACGTTCACCATTAAATCAACCAAAATATCGGCTTCTTCTTCTTCGTCATCTACAACATTCACATCAGCTTGTTCGTCGTCATTAGTTTCACAAAACATGTGTGACTAATCAATGAACTGGGACACTTGTTATTGTTGTTGTGGTAATATATACAACTCTATATCGTTGTACCCAAATTGTTCGTGACTGACAAACATATGTTGAACACCATCATCATCTCGAATCTTCTTCTGATAAAACTTCACCTGGTTTTCTGCAAACCAAACCAAATTTTTATAGATGATTTGCCTCATAGGACTGCACTGCAATTTCTTTTCTATTTTTTCTTTCAGATGTGAAAAATTTGATCGTCGATTTATTGTAAACTAAGTTACCTCTGTGTTGCAAAAACAAAAACCGAATAATTGATGCTCAAATATTTAACCTTCGGTATGGGCACTAATCATGTAATGTGGTGAGGAAGATATTTTTTTAACTTTAGTATTTCTATTGATATGTATGGGTGCAGATGGTGAATGCATTGATATATTATTCACATGCAATTAAATAGGGAAAACGTTGAATGCATTGATCACGCAATTCATTTGCACAGACAAGACAATGCAATGAAAAGAATTCATGCAGAGACAAGATAATACAATGCATGCGTCTAATAGAATCTCTGCACACACAAAGCATGCGCCTACACACAAGGAATCTCACAAGAATCTTTGCCCTAAAGCAGGCGCCCATTCTCTAGGCGCATAAAGCAACCTAAGCATGTGGCCTTGCATGTGAATATTGCATGCTTACGCCTAAGGCTATGGTGTCTCCTCTATTATGCCATGCATGCATCCAATCACATGTTGCGTAGGTTGCAAACCTAGTAAAGACTTACTCATCTATAAATAGGGCATCAATTCACAATATCTCATCATCTACAACACTCTATTTTTACCACACTCAACCTCTGCAACACTCAACCTCAATACTTGTACTTTTTATTCATGTGCATATTTGCTACAAGCATGGGGTTGGTCAAGAATGTCGTCACTCGCCCCGATAAACGAGAACTCATTCATGTTCCCGTTTGCAACAAAGTAAGTGTAACACCTTACCATTTAATTAATTATATTTTATATTACAATTAACTGTAAATAATATTTTTCAAATTTTTTATCTAAGGTGGTCGGTCAGTAAGGGGGATGAACTACAACAATAGGTGTCTGAAACACATTATAGTAGTCTAACGCAATATATTGGACCACATTGTACCAGACGATGTAATACGCCTACATAACTATATTCTAATTTAAAAATACTTATCAAATTATTTATCATCTAATCGTTTCGTATTGTTTTACAATTTATCTAGAGGTTATATCTGGGTCTTGACCATCATGTGAACCATGACGATGATGCAGTTTGGACAGCAAAGACACCAATTATCCGGTTCACTACTGTGGAAATGCACTAGAGTGACCGGGTAAAACTGCAGTTCGGCATGCAACAACAGATTCCAGAACCTCCGACGTGTTTGGGGAATTGGCATAAAAAAAGAGTTGATGTCCAATGAGATTATTCCGATTGGAGAGACTTTGAAAAAGAGATGTGTCGTCAATGGAAGAATCGAAGACAACACATCTTAAATGAACCAGTCATCCATGGTGCAAGACCAACTCAACAATATATGACATGGTTTAGGTCGGTAACAACGCAACAATTTGTGTCTGAGCCGCGGTATTTGATAGATCCACGTCAACTAGCTTCGTCATCGTACGCCCAACAACAAGTCCCCGTCCAACACCAATGTCAAACCACCCAAATCCAACAACCAACCTCACACAATCAACCTACCACATACACCTAACAACCAAACACCCAACTTCGCAATCCATTCATGTCATCCACCCAACAACCAAACACCCAACGTCACAATCCATTCATGTCACCCACTCAACCACAAAACCAAGAATCAAACCCTACCTACCAACAACCATACACTTCAACCACAACCGTCTATATCCCAGATTATTCATATGGGTCACTTCATCGTAGCCCCCACCAATGACCACTCAAACATCCCATCACCAAAACACATAACCATTGTTTAACTATAGTACGTCCCAGGAACCATTGTTTCGTTTCAAAAATGATTCAATGTCCCAATTTAGGCAACTATACCGTCCACAATCCACCCAACCCCATCGACCTAACTACGATGACATGGGCACCGAACTCCATTACTGAAGCGTCGTTGGTCAGACACCCCCCCCCCCCCCCCCCCCCCCCCGAATATTGAGAACAAATGATGACACATCTGTCAAATACCGCTGGAACTTCTGCCAGACCTTCACACCAGCCATCATTCAATCAGGTCAGCACACAAAGACCCCAAACACCTCAGAAAAATCGTAGGAGACCTCGGAGACAAACTAACGCACTTGGATGTGGAACATGGGTAGTTTCGATCAGGCCGGTCATTAAATTTTTGTCAATCCCATGTAACATTTATAATATCATGAATAATTTTTTTTACATTATTTTTTATTACATCATAAATAAACAAAAATTAAAAAAATAAATAAAAATTTAAAAAATAAATAATACAAGGGTGTATGCGCTAGATGAATTGGCGCATACACCACATGCAATAAGCAGGCGTCATAGGCATTGACACATTCTCATGAGGCACAATGCAGGCGCCATAGGCATTGACGCCTCCTCACGAGACTTCCAATGCAGGAGTCTTAGGCCTTGACATCTCCTATTGATACAGGACGGATGCGCGAGTTCATCTGACGCATCTTTTTTTAAAGGTGGTTATTTTGAATTTGTTTTTCAAATTTGTTATTTTGGAATTTATTTTAAAAATGATGGTTATTTTTTAAAAAAAGTCACTTATTTTCATTAATAAAAGGCATAAAATAAATGCATCATAATATATATATATATATATATATATATATATATATATATATATATATATATATATATATATATATATATATATATATATATATATATATATATATATATATATATATATATATATATATATATATATATATATATATATATAAATCAACCATTAAAATAATACTAGTCTTCTATAGAAAATTTCCCTAAATACTAACACTTTATACTTAAGACAACAATTCAACACACAAGCCTTGAAATTAAAATCCAAAAGATTTTCCACAATTAAAAAAAAATGGCATACCTTGAAAGTTGACACAGTTTAGGCTTCTTCTTTATCACTGATATTTGAAAACGACAATACCTCGATGTTCTTGTGTCATTAAATGTTTAATAAGTAGTAAAACTTTATCACCATAACAAGAGACCACTGATAGTTGCAGCTCTAAGTAATATAACGATCGATTTAACTATTATTATTTATCCTGCAAAATAATTATATAAATCTGAAACACGTAAGAATATTGTCTTTAAGTTTATCTCATAAGTACAAATCCTCACGGAATTAAATAACAAAAAAAATCTTGACCATAACAACATATAACCAGGGAATAGAAAGAAGAAAGAGAAGACAAAAGGGAGATTCTTCTAGTTTTTTCTATCCAAAAATAAGAGAGTTGTTATATAAGTAAGAGAGAAATAGGTTTAATGACTTTGATTAAGTCAAGTCAATATTATAATAAAATAAGTATTAAACAAATAAAATTTAGTTATAAATTATAAATAAATTAAATAATAACAACAATAATTTTTTTAAAATATATTTTCTCATATTTGTCCGTTAAAAATTAAGTGTAAATTTATTTAAAACTTTTTAAATATATTTAAAATTTACAATTTACAGCTGCTCTATAATAAAAAAAATACAATTATTTTGTTTAATCATAAAAGTATTAATTCAAGTGCACCCCCTTCCACCAAGATGAGGAATAGTGTGTCGCTAATCATTTAAATATCACTTCAAGACCCATTTAATAAACTCTCTTATGTAGAGAAATTACTATTGGTTATATATCTTTCACTATGCAGGGGGTTGGTTATTCTTTCCATTTTTAA
The DNA here is from genome assembly GCF_024323335.1 of Lathyrus oleraceus. Classification (NCBI taxonomy): domain Eukaryota; kingdom Viridiplantae; phylum Streptophyta; class Magnoliopsida; order Fabales; family Fabaceae; genus Lathyrus; species Lathyrus oleraceus. Next base: position 120,441,847 of record NC_066579.1, read on the forward strand.
TTGTGCTCGTCCATCACCGTGAAAAATCACAATTGTTTTTAACGTTTGAAGATGTATTTTCATCCGCCCATTATTGTGAAAAATCACAAATGTCCTTAATGTTTAGAGATGCATCTCCGGACACATATCTTTTAGACGTATTTTAATATAAATTATTAAGTCATCCTTATTTTTGCAAAAATTTGAGAGTGTCCAGAGATGCATCTCCAGACAAATGTTTTGTCAAAATATGAATCTCAAACTAATGCATTATGCGTGATTTTGAGTATATCTAGAGATGCATTTCCGGACACTGTTCGGAGATGCATTTCCAGACAAAATTTCAAGTGATACTCTGCTTGAATATGACTTTGGGAAAGTGAATCTCCATCATTTGGATAAGAAGTTCCTACCATTGAAATTACCTGAGGAAATCATGAATCAAAACATGAGAAGGTCTGACTTTATCAGAAAGAAGAACAACATGACATCATGAGATTCAAAAATAAAAACTCTTATTATATAATGCAATAGAGTGTATAGTAAGAAAATTGTATCCAAGATAAAGTTGGTAAGATATGAAAAACCCGTCCATGAAAAAATAGTACAATGTAGTATACACTACAAGAAAAATCTTATATAGCTAGGAGATTTTGTCAAGGGTAACACCCATCACTAATAAAATAATGTTAGTTGGGGTTAAACCCCTCGTAACGCTCAAAACATAAAAATGTATTTTTTTTACTAACACTTAAAGTTTCACAATATCAACACAAATTAATATCAAATACATCTAAATCTTAAAAAAGAAAAAAATGTATTTTGTATAAATAAACAAATCAAAATCCTGCGCACTTAAATTTAAAGCTCATTTTTGGCGAAATTTGACACTTTTATATGAATAAATTGATACATGCAACACATAAAATAAAAAATAAAAAATTGATTAAGTGAATGTAAATTATAAACTAATAGAAATTAAAGTAAAACATTAATATTTACCTAACTTTAGTATTGTTGAATATTTGAAGGAAGAAGAAATATGAGATGTTTGAAGAAAGAAGAGAGTTTGAAGGTTGTTGAAAAATGGGAGAGAAAAGAGAAGAAGGGTTAGTGAGATGAAAGAGGAAATGAACTCGGAGTGAGTGTATGAGAAGTGAAAGTTGCATTTGTCCATTAGATTTTGTGAGGGGCACCCCACTTAGTTCAAACTGTCATAATTTGCGAGAGGCATCCCCACACGACCCAAATTGTCATAATTTACGAGGGGCATCCCCTAGCAAAGTAATGGCGTGTTGAAAACATGTTGCAAACGTGTGGAAGACGGTCATAATTTGCAAGGGGCATCTGTACGTGGCTCAAGCGGTCATAATTTGCGAGGGGCAGCCCTTAGCAAATTACTGACGTGTTGCAGTCGTGTGGCAGGCTTAGCAGGCATAATAATTACAATTTGTAGCTGATTTAACTTAACGGTCACAATTGATGGGGGGTTACCCTTCACAAACTGAACAAATAGATTTTGCTAGGGGCTATCTGATCGGAAAAATAGCAAGTGTATTATTTTGCTTGTTATAATAGTAAAGGGGAAATTTCCTGAATGTTGATCTCAAGGACTCCAAGTTAATATCGAGTTAAAATCATTGTTCAATTAAACTAAAACTAATGTTAGGGTTCTTAAATTCAAAATTATAAAAATAAAGGTAAAAGAAATTAATACTGTAAAATAAGGGTTTACAAGAGAAGAGGAACAATGTCACAGAAGATGTATAATGTGTCCCTTGTAACAACTCTGAGTCACCATTGCATCAACAAATATCAATTATTAACAATTCTCAAGGGTATTTTCTCCCAAGTCTTTGGTGAGAAAATCGTTAATCATTCTACCCTAATTTCTATGTCCATAGGAAATTATCGGTGAAATTAAGCCTTATTATATCAAGAGTGCTCTGATTCATACAAGGTACCCCTAGTCCTAGGTGATATCTACTGCAGAGTAATCTTATGAAAACCTTACCAATGGCGGTCCGGCCTAATTGATAATCATACAATAATCTCGATTAGTCCGAAAGAGAAAGCATTAAACACATCAAAAGATTGCCGTAAAAACAATATTATCAATGCAATCATAAACTCAAAGTTATTACAGATCTAAATCGGGGACATCCCCTAGCATTGGGGGGTTTAGCTACTCTGATTGTTCAAAAAAGATTCAAGATAAAAAATACATATTACAAGTAATCGGATGACTTGGATCTTCAACTGCTTCTGCTCATGAAAATCTTCCGCTCTTCGAATTCCTTGATCTCTGTAATTCTCGATCGTCTGACAATTCTCTGTGCTTTCCTCGTTCCAAAGTGTCCTCTTCTCTTGTAGAAACTCTCCTACAATAGTGAAAAATCTCTTGGTAATAGTTGGAAATCTCCAAATGATCGGAAAAATAACAAATGTACTATTTTGTTTGTTATAGTCACAAAGGGGAAATTCCCTGAATGTCGATCTCAAGGATTGCAAGTTAATATCGAGTTAAAATCATTATTCAATTAAACAAAAACTAATGTTGGGGTTTTTAAATTCAAAAATATAAAAATAAAGGTAAAAGAAATTAATACTATAAAATAAGTGAAATTCTGGTATCAGATATGAGATGTCGAAGGTAATGTCACGACACTAATATCTGAACAACAACTAAAATACAAATAGGATAAAAACAAAGAAACAGTTGAACAAGCGACACAAGCAATTGTTAACCCAGTTCGGTGCAAACTCACCTACGCCTGGGGGCTACCAAGCCAGGAAGGAAATCCACTAAACAGAATTAGTTCAAATACTCTCAGTAAACAACTTCAAGTTTCAGTATTTTCACCTAATCTCTACCTGTGTGACTTCTATCTAAGAACTCTTAGATATGAGACCCTACTCACTCCCCCTCAATCACAACAGTGATATAAAAACAAATATTACAAGGAAATAAGACACTCTTCAAGGACACATACTTGATCTTGCTTAAAAGCTTCAACCAAGTAAACAAACACTCATACTTCAAAGCTTATAGTGGACAAATTACAACACAAAAGTCAGTCCAATTCAAACATCAATAAGATGAATGAATGGCTCATAATACACAAGCTCACACAAGGATAAAACCCTAAAACTCTCTCTCTTTATCGTTCGTCTCTTGTGTGTTTAAACCAGGTTTTACATGGCCTTTAAATAGAAGCTTTTGAATGGGCCTGGGCAGCATAAAACCCTAATTCTATTTTCCTTGCGTATCTTCTAAGAAACAGCAGCTAATCATCCCTTATTGGAAAATAGATCATTCTGGTTTTAAATCAAATTACTCCTTGAATAGCGTATTCAATCTTCACATAATCGCACACATATTTGCATGAAAAGTGCAATACCAAAATACATAACATTCAGACTAAATGTTCTGTATACACATGTCTTAACATCGGGTCTGACATCTTAGCTAAAACCTGCACAACCATATTTAAACATCCTGCAGGAAGCTGATATCACATGTCAAGACAACACACGTGACAACTTGTGATAACTCTAAGTTTTACCAAAATTGATGCCAACACATAGAACCAACAAACCCCCCCTTTGGCAAATTTTGGCTAAAACATACATCAGATCATACGTTCACAAGAAATCAAATAAAGTATCAATTCAGCAACAGCAGAAGTAAACATACACACATTACTAGCAAAAATAGCAACTAGTAAACGCACATGTGCTTGTGCTCAGAACACGACACACCACCCCTTCAGCTAGTCCACACCAATCACCAATCTGCTTCACACAGACAGAATAGAACACTTCCCCCTCTTCTCCCTCTTTGTATCAAACATCCAACATCATCTATAGCTATAGCTATAGCTACTTCTCCCCCTTTTTAGCCAAAAGAGACCAAAGAGACAAAATAAATGTCTATTCAGTCATAAACCAAAATGTCAAAAGTTAAGGGGTTACAAAACCAAGTACATAATCAGCTGTAAGCGAGCTGAGATACAAACCAACAAAACACCAAAATAGCAAAATAGAATTGCCAAAATCAAGAAAATCCATCAAAATAGCAACAAAAACCATCACATCAATAAACACCATCACATCACTAGGGACCAAAGTCAAAGGAGCTAATCAGAGGAGCTTGAGCTTGCAGCTTCATCAGCATCAAAAACAGAATTGCCATTTGTCTCATCATTATTTGCAGACCTCTCACTAGAGGTGTGGGCTTCAACTTCCTTAGCATGTTCAATATTCTCACCTTCAGCTTGCTCCAAGCTTGCAATCAGGGCTTCCAACGATTCTTTCCTAGTTGTTGCTACCCTTATCCCTTCACCCAGCTCTTTACAAGTCTCCTTCAGCTCAGTAATAGTTCCAACTTTAGAGGCTGGCTTTTTCATAGAAGATGTCATGACAATATCTTCGACATGACTGCCTTCAAACAGTTTATAGTGCACTGACAGGGCAGGTTTTCTTCTACTTGGTAAGTCATTAGAACTCAGAATCCCAGGGTGTTGACTCAGGATAATCCCACAAATCATAAAGGGAAAGGCAATAGGCAGCTTAACTACATTAGTAGATGCATGCTTGATAATTTGTTCAAACATAAATCTACCATAGTCAAAATCATTTTGGTTCCAACGGCAAAAATAAATCTTCGAAGGGTATTAGCAATTGTGGAAATGTGGTTGGTAGGCACCCAATTTGCAGCTCCTATTTTATGCAATATTGCATACTTGACAGTTAACTTCCCAGCAGGAAGATGCTTTTTAATAGGCGACCCTTTCACCTGCCTTGCTGTAATTTCTCTACAGACCTCATTGTCTGTAGCTTCCAATTCACCTGCACCCTTAACTCTTCTTCCCAGAAAATTGTTAATGATAGTGGGAGAGAATGTGATACACTTACCTCTCATAAATACTTTGCAAAATTCCTTGTTGTTCTTATCAGCAATATCCTCAAGAATGTTGACAATGAATTCCTTAACCAAACCCTCATAGCACTGAGAGAACCCAGTCACAGTCTTCATCAACCCAACAGTCTTTATTAGGTCCATGACCTCCTTGACTTAAACAGCATCCTTTCCTAACTCCTTTTCCACAGTCACCCTTCTTTGAATCACAAATTTCCATTTGGCAGCTCCATCTTCAAGATGGAAAGAGATATTATCCAAATGCATAACAACAACTTTCATAGGGGACTTCCTCACAGTGGTCTTCTTCACGGGAGAGATGTCAGGGACATCTTCCTCAACATCTTCTTCAGACTCAGAGACTTCTCTAACCTTCCTCTTCTTCACTTCAACCTTGCTCCAAGATTTGGAAGGACCAACACCAGCAGTCTTCTTAGCTGTTTTAGTTGACATCATTTCAGCCACAGATCTTCCTTTTCGAGTCTTCATACGCTTAGCCACACTTGGCTTTATGTGATGAAGTAAGCTATCCTCTTGCTCATCAGACCTATCATACTCTAGGTCAATCACATCGTTTTCAACATCATGCTTCTCAGAATGGGAAGCATTGGCTGTTTTAGATGCCACAGATTTTCCTTTACCAGACACAGTTTGCCCTAGAGAGCATAAACCTTCAGCAGCCATGTCCTTCTCAGAACTTGAGGAATCGTTATTCTTCTCACTATATTGTGCAACCTCAGGAGAGGGGTACATTTTAGACAGGGGAGTAGAGACTCCCTTCACAGAATGTCCTTCATTAAGGAATCTAGTAACTAGGTTCCTTATGACACAATCAGTGTGGTGTATTTCTTCCTTAGAACTAGTGGCATGAGTTGAGCCAGAAGGGATACTAGAGATGTTACCTTGATTGGGGCATGCAGAAGTTGAGGTATCCATGGGATGGTTTAAATCAAGGGCTTCGCAGGGAATAACTGATAGAGGAATCACATCCAAAATCTCATCATCGTGAACGTTCATGGAAGGAGTGTTAACCTTGTGAGTAGACTTAGTAGTTTTTGAATCAGGTGTAGTTTGATGTTGTGACATCTTGACGTTTCTGTGGAAAAATTGCAGTTGCCCTAGCAAAGGAGTGTGAGGAAGAAGCAGGGAGTTGGAAGAGTTGGAGTAGGTAGTGAGGTTTGTAAGAACAAAAATTGTTCTACAACAGATTCCATGATTTTGATGATAACAAAGGATGAAACCAAAAATGGCACCCTAACGAAAAGTTTCTAAGTGTGCAGGGTTCTAAGGAAAGAAGGAAGAGATCTGATGACGTCATCAGATACAAAATCATATCAGATACAAATTATCAGAAGACCAGAAGTAGAAACACGTCCAAGAAAGTCTAACTCTGAGCAAAACAGCAAAATATCATAAGCATCTGAACAAGAAGTACGCTCTAGAAGTTCTGACTCTGAACAACGGTATGTCAAACTCCAGAAGCTCTCAGCGCTATCTGAAGAAACCATCAGAACTCAAAAGAGATCAACATCAAAAGTTAGATAGCAAGATTCCAAGATTCCCAAAAACACGAAGACTCTGATCATGGATTTCCTAATAAAGAAAGAGTAACGTTAACTTCAAATAAAGGCTTGGAAATGGATTTCCTAATACAGAAAGAGACGTTAACTCCAAATTCAAATGAAAAGGAACTATATTTGGAAAGAAGTCATTCGAGGAGAAAAAGTAGTGTTGGCAAGAAGCTATATAAGTTATGGCATTAATTCAAATTATTGGCCATCATTTCAACGACTACTTCACTCCTATATAAAGGACTGCAAATCAACATTGAGAGCACAAGAATATACTGAAACATCAACACACATAAAAACCGTTTTATTCTCTCAATCTTCACAAAGCTTTTGCCTAGAACGTGAAACACTTTTTGTTCTTACTGTTGTAATATTTGCTTATCTTAGAAGCACTCTAAATTACATAAGTCTTTATCTTTGTTGTATTTCCTCAAGTGACTCTGCGCAGTCTGTATACTTGAGAGGACTAAGAGATCTTTCTCTTAGACGTTGTTTGTAATCAATCTTTCAAGATTAGTGGATTAAGTCCTTGTTGAAGGCGAAATCACCTTGGCCGGGTGGACTGGAGTAGCTTTGGGTTATAAGCGAACCAGTATAAATTCCTTGTGTGGTTTTTATTTTAAAAAGTGCTTATTTTCCAAAACAATTCAAACCCCCCCTTTCTTGTTTTTCTCACCTTCAATTGGTATCAGAGCTCCGGCTCTGTTATTGATTTTCTAATCAAACACTTAACAGTGTAGAGAGATCCAGAACGAGATAAACTATGGCCCACACAAATGAAAAGGATAGTTACAATGCTAAGCCTCCTGTCTTTGATGGAGAGAAATTCGATTACTGGAAAGATAGAATTGAAAGTTTCTTTCTAGGCTATGATGCTGATCTCTGGGACATTGTCACAGATGGATACAAACCTCCTGTCACAGAGGATGGAGCTGAAGTTCCCAGAAGTAAGATGTCAGATGATCAGAAGCGAGTTTTCAAAAATCATCACAAGGCCAGAACCATACTCCTCAATGCTATATCTTACAACGAGTATGAAAAGATCACCAACAGAGAAACAGGCAAAGACATACTTGACTCTCTGAGGATGACTTATGAAGGAAACTCTCAGGTCAAAGAGACAAAGGCTCTGGCGCTTATCCAGAAATATGAAGCCTTCAAAATGGAAGATGACGAAGCCATAGAGGTAATGTTCTCTAGATTCCAAACTCTTGTTGCAGGTCTCAAAGTTCTAGACAAAGGGTACACAACTGCAGACCACGTCAAAAAGATAGTCAGAAGCTTGCCAAAGAAGTGGAGACCCATGGTCACTGCTCTGAAGCTGTCTAAGGATCTGAACAATATCAGTCTTGAAGAGCTGGTCAGTTCTCTCAGAAGCCATGAGATAGAACTAGAGGAAGATGAACCTCAGAAGAAGAACAAGTCTGTAGCATTAAAGTCCAGATCTGAAAGACGCAAATCTGACAGAACCAAAGCCTTCCAGGCAGAAACTGAAGATGCTGATGACTCTGAACCAGAAGATTCTGATGATGAAGAAGAATTGTCCCTCCTGACCAGAAGAGTTAAACAACTCTGGAAAAAGAGGAACAACAACTTCAGAAGACCGAGACCTAGAGGGGATCGATCAGAATCAACCTCAAAAGGCAAAACTAACAAAGATATTACTTGTTATGAATGTAAAGAAACAGGTCACTACAGGAATGAATGCCCCAAGCTAAAGAAAGACAATTCTAGAAAAGAAAGCTTCAAGAAAAATACCTTCAGGACAAAGAAAGGATTAATGGCTACCTGGGATGATAGTGAATCTGGCTCATCAGAATCTGACTCTGATGAACAGGCAAATGTGGCATTTATGGCTACCACATCCAGAAGCAGCTCAGATGAAGAATCTGAAGAGGTATTTTTTGAACTCTCTCGATCTGATCTAGAATCATGCTTGTCAGAAACTCTTAGCTCATATCAGAAATTAAAACAAAAGTTTTAAAATATAAAAGGCTGTCTTGAAGCAAAATTTGAAGAATGTGGCAAACTTGAGATGACAATTCTAAAACGAGAGGATGAAATCAGATCCTTAACATTACAAAGAGATGCAGCGAATAAAAAACGTTTAGAACTGGAAGAAGTGTTATCTCAAACTCCACAGACTTCAAATGCAATAATTTATAAATACGAAGAAGCCTTTCAAGAATTTCTGAAAAATGGGATAGGAAGGAGTGTCATGGCATCCATGATTTATGGAGTCAGTCAGAACAATAAAAAGGGAATTGGGTATGATTCTAAGGAAGATAAAATTTCTACTGGTGACCAACTTAAATCTCCGTTTTCATATCACTATACGTACACACAAGAACAAAAATTTGAAAATGTTAGAAAACCCAAAGTTATAAGAAACTCTGGGAAAACTAATCAAAGAGGACCCAAGAGATTCTGGGTACCAAAAGATAAGATTGTTTATGTTGCAGATATCCTATGCAGCAAAGTTCAGACACCAGTCATGGTACCTGGACTCTGGATGCTCGCGACACATGACGGGAAGAAAGTCTATGTTCCAAAGCCTGGAACTTAAAGATGCTGGATTCGTAGGCTTCGGAGGAGATCAGAAAGGAAGGATCAGAGGCTCCGGAACTATTGGTAATGGCACTCTTCCCTCTATATCTGATGTTCTTTACGTAGAAGGATTAATGCATAACTTGTTATCCATAAGTCAATTAAGTGATAACGGTTATGACGTGATCTTTAATCAAAAAACATGTAAAGCCATAAATCAAAACAATGGTTCAGTCCTATTCACAGGCAAGAGGAAAAACAACATTTATAAAATCAATCTTTCTGATTTAAAAGAACAAAATGTTAAATGTCTGATGACTGTTCACGAAGAGCAATGGGTGTGGCATAGACGCTTGGGCCACATTAGCATGAGGAAACTTTCTCAGCTAAATAAACTCGAGTTAGTCAGAGGCCTACCTAAACTAAAGTTTTCTTCAGATGCTCTATGTGAGGCATGTCAGAAAGGAAAATTTTCAAAAACGTCTTTCAAAAAGAAAAATGTTGTTTCTACCTCTAAGCCTCTGGAACTTCTCCACATTGACTTATTTGGTCCTGTGAAAACAGCATCAGTCAATGGAAAGAAGTATGGACTAGTCATTGTTGATGATTACAGCCGCTGGACATGGGTGAAATTCCTAAAGCACAAGAGTGAGTCTCACTCTGTATTCACTAGTTTCTGCTCCAAAGTGCAAAAAGAATTTGACTCTAAAATTATTAGAGTCAGAAGTGATCATGGTGGGGAATTTGAAAACAAAGATTTTGAGGAATTATTTGACTCTAATGGAATATCCCATGATTTCTCCTGCCCTAGAACTCCACAACAAAATGGAGTTGTAGAGAGGAAGAATAGGACACTCCAAGAGATGGCCAGAACCATGATCAATGAAACTAATGTGGCAAAGCACTTTTGGGCAGAAGCTGTAAATACAGCGTGTTACATTCAGAATAGAATCTCTATAAGACCTATTCTGGAAAAGACTCCCTATGAACTGTGTAAAGGAAGAAAACCAAACATTTCATATTTTCATCCTTTTGGATGTTCTTGCTTTATCTTAAACACTAAAGAACATCTGAACAAGTTCGATTCCAAAGCACAGAAAGGTATTATGTTAGGATACTCAGAACGCTCTAAAGGCTACAGAGTATACAACACAGAAACCAAAATTGTGGAAGAATCAATTCATGTCAGATTTGATGATAAGCTTGACCCTGAAAAGTCAAAGCTAGTTGAAAATTTTGCAGATTTAGAAATCACTCTTGCAGGATCTGATAAAACTCCAGAAGCAACTGTCACTCAGAACTCTGAAGAAATTAAATCCCCAGAAATCCCAAAGAAAGTTAAAAGTCGTATCAACGTATCTGAAGATTTGATTCTGGGAAACAAGGACGAACCTGTCAGAACCAGATCTACCTTCAGGACCTCTGAAGATACTCCTCTGGGACTAGTGTCTCTGATTGAGCCTACGTCCTGTGATGAAGCACTTCAAGATAACGACTGGGTTTCAGCCATGCAAGAAGAATTAGATCAATTCACAAAGAATGATGTCTGGGATCTTGTTCCAAAGCCCAGAGGCACTCACGTTATTGGAACCAGATGGGTATTCAGAAACAAGCTGAATGAGAAAGGAGAAGTCGTCAGAAATAAAGCTCGACTGGTAGCTCAAGGTTATAGTCAACAAGAAGGTATTGACTATAATGAAACCTTTGCTCCAGTCGCAAGGTTAGAATCTATTCGTCTTCTTGTATCTTTTGCCATAAACCACTCTATCAAATTATATCAAATGGATGTCAAGAGTGCATTCCTTAATGGTTATATTTCAGAAGAAGTGTATGTCAACCAACCTCCAGGTTTTGAAAATCCAAATTTTCCAGAACATGTTTTTTAACTTAAAAAATCTTTATATGGACTTAAACAAGCTCCTAGAGCTTGGTATGAACGTTTAAGCAATTTTCTTCTGGAACACAATTTTATCAGAGGGAAAGTTGACTCCACACTCTTCTGTAAGAACCTTAACAATGATCTCATGATATGCCAGATATACGTTGATGATATTATTTTTGGTTCAGTTAACGCCTCTATTTGTCAAGAATTCTCTGAGTTAATGCAGGCAGAATTTGAAATGAGCTTAATGCAAGAACTAAAGTTCTTTCTGGGAATTCAAATTAACCAAACTTCAGAAGTTACATACGTTCATCAAAGCAAATACATTAAAGATGTTCTAAATAAATTTGATATGGCCGACTGCAACTCTGCAAAAACTCCCATGCATCCGACATGCATTCTTGAAAAGGAAGAAGTAAGCAAAAAGGTTTGTCAGAAGCTCTATCGAGGTATGATAGGCTCTCTTCTCTATCTGACTGCTACTCGTCCTAATATTCTCTTTAGTGTCTGTCTCTGTGCCAGATTCCAATCAGATCCTAGAGAATCTCATTTAACAGCAGTTAAGAGAATTCTCAAGTATCTGAAAGGAACTCCTAACCTGGGCCTGATGTATGAGAAAACATCAGAGTATAGACTTTCGGGTTACTGTGATGCAGATTATGCAGGAGATAGACTAGAACGAAAAAGCACATCTGGAAATTGCCAGCTTCTGGGAAACAATCTGATATCCTGGGCCAGCAAGAGACAGTCAACTATTGCTCTATCTACTGCAGAAGCATAATATATCTCAGCATCACTATGCACAACTCAGATGCTCTGGATGAAGAATCAGTTAGAAGATCTGCAAATCTTCGAGAGTAACATTCCTATCTTCTGTGATAATACTGCTGCCGTTTGTCTAAGTAAGAATCCCATTCTACACTCCAGAGCTAAGCACATTGAAATAAAACATCATTTTATCAGAGACTATGTTCAGAAAGGGATAGTAACATTGAAGTTCATTGATACAGATCATCAATGGGCAGATATATTTACTAAGCCTTTAGCTGAAGATAGATTTCTTTTTATCTTAGAAAATATGAACATTCAAAATTGCCCTGAATAAATTGTGCCTCTGAAGATGTAAAATGAGACTCTGACATAAACAAACAAGTTTCTGTCTCTGACTCTGATACTTCTACCAAGTTAAGAAGATATCTGAGTTAGAAATCTCCAGGAACCAATCCTTTGGTATTCCTGAAGATCAGATACATCAAAACACGTGGAGCACTTAGCGTCTAACTTTGGAACTTCTAGACAGCTGTCCAGAAGAAATTCAAAGGCCAGACGATTGAGATCTCCTCGAGCAGTGTGCATACTGTTGGGATTAGACATTCATTAATGAGCCTTAATCATTTTTCCCCAAGCGTGCTAACTTGAGTTTTGTGCTAACGCTGTATTGTGTGTCGTTTTGCATGTGTTTTCGTTTAGGGTATTTAAACACTCCTCTCACATTTCACACACTTATCACTCTCACTCACTCTCAAACCCTCTCTGAAGCATTTCTACAAACACTTCATCTTCATCTTTTTCTTCATCAACTATGGATGCTCAACAACAACAAGTTTTCAACTTTTCTCAACAAATGGAATCCAACACCACTGCCCAAAGTTCAAGCATTTCCACTCCAACAGTTACAGGCGTGTCCATTACTCCAGTGTACAAGGAACCCCATGTTCTTGATCGTGAACCCCATATAAACCTAGCAACTCCCTTTGAGGGACTGGAAGTTTTGTGTGAATCTCTAGTGGACTTCAACAACATGAAGAGAAATGGAGTAGATCTTACTGAAGAACTCCGTCAACAAGGGTGGGAAAACTACTTCCAAAGGCTTTATGACCCTGTTTACCCAAATCTCATCAAAGAATTCTGGAGATTTGCTGACGCTGATGACCATTTCATCGTCTCCTACGTATTGGGGGTAAAGATAGTGATTACTGAAAAGTCAATTGCTTCTTTACTGAACATGGAGAAAGATGGAGGAAGAAGGATCTACAACATTAACCCTAGGTCAAGGCGCATTGCTCAGGAAATAAATCCAACCATTTTCAAACTCAACACTGAAGGCAATCCTTCAAAGAACAAAGAACTTCATCAGAACCTCAGAGTATGGCTCAAGATCATTCTGGGAACCATTCATCATCGCCCAGCATCAAACTCCTCTGACTACATCAATACAGATCAGAAGTGCATTCTGTATTGCATTCACAAGGGTTTGAAGCTCTGCCTTCCTGCACTACTCTTCAGATATCTCAGAGACTCTGTAAGGGAGACAAGAAACAACATGAAACCCAGAACCTACATCCCTCTGGGAAGACTGTTGTCTGATGTTCTGATCGAGAATGGGCTGGTAGATCATCTGGAGAAGAACAAACTGATGCAAGATCTGGCGATAGATACTGGAAGGCCTCTGAACGCCAGAAATCTGAAAAGCATGGGAATCTTGAAGAAGATTCAAGTCAGACCCACGCTGGACACCTTCTGGGACGCCTTGAAAGATCAGAGGAAGCTGCCACATGGTCTTGCAAGGTTCTACAAGAATGAACCCAGAGAAGCAATCCTTCACTATATGCAGCGTCTGAAGGATGAAGAAGTTGATATCTCTGACTTCAGACTGGACGATTGTCTAGATTCAGAAGAAGACTTCGTCAAGTTCAAAAGAGGTCCCTCTAAAAAGAAGTCTTCAAAGGCAAAGAGAGCAAGGCTAGGAGAAACCTCTGAAATAAGATCTCCAGCACCTCTGCAAGTAACTACTGGTAAGTCTGCTCCCTTTATTCCCTCTGAACATCTTATGGCTTCTTCTAATCCTCTCCCAACACCACCTATATACACATCCTCTGAAACCCCACCTTCTACAACCAGAACCTCACAACCTCTACCCAAACTTAATCTTTCCCATACATCACTACCTCTATCTGAAGCTGAAGAAATGAACCAAACCACTTCCTCTTCATCTTCAGCCCAAAATCACCTCCATACCTTATCCTCTCCTCTGACCCAGAATACTCTGACCCTAACTCTCCAACCCTAGCCCAAATTCAGGCTCAAAACCTCGCTTCACAACAACCAACACAACCTGAAGTAACTTCACCACCACAACAAACAACAAACACACCCTCTGAAGATCAACCCTCTGACCTCCACACCTCTGATATCACCCCGCCAAACACCTCCGCTGAACCTGAACCTGAAGCTGAACCTGAACCTCTAACACTAAACCTCAGCCCTCCAACCTCTCCACCTCATACCTCTGAACCTGACCTTTCTATACCTACCCTTGAGGAAGCCATCATGCTGTTCGCAGGGGCTTCAGTTCAGAAGGTCAAGTCTCTGACCAGTAACTCTGGCATCAGTGATGATCCCGATTCTGTAAGGACACACTGGAACAGAGTCATTGGTTGGATGACCTCTGAGGCTTTTAAACTGAAGCACATCTCTGAACAAGTCAGAAACGACTTTATCAGAAATGCTGAGGCAAGACTACAGGAGAGACTTGCAAGAGAAGCTGAAGAAGAAGCCAGAAGGCTAGAGGAAGAAAGAGCAAGGGAAGCTGAAATCCTAAGGGCAAAGGAAGCTGAAGCTAAAGCTCTGGCCGATGCTGCTGCTGCTGCCGAAGCTGAAGCACAGGCTGCTGCTGAAGCTGAAGCAAAGGCCGCTGCTGAAGCACAGCAGGCTCTGACTCAGGGGGAGTCCTCATCTGTTGTTCCTATGGTTCTCCAGACGCTGGAAGAACTGAAGAAAGATCAGAAGGAACTCCGTGCCAGAATGGATAAACAAGACACTGTCAACGACAACATTCAGAACATGCTAGCTCAATTGCTTCAGAGAATGCCTCCGCCTCCCAACCCCTAGGCACTTAGGATTTTGTTTGCCTGTTGTCTTGCTTTCCTTGTTTCTGATGTTTACTTGTTCTTTTTGCCCTTGTCTCTGTTGCCTTTTTATCTGAATACAATGCTTTTCTCTTGAATTATTTTTTTTTGCTGTCTTTTTGATTATGACAAAAAGGGGGAGAAGTCATTAATAGCTCTGATGAAAATACTGTCTAAATACCTTAAGCACTCTGCAACATATTTTAAAAATAAATTTATCTAACACTAGACTTAAGAAATTGCAGAAGGTATCAAGAAACCTCATTGCTTGGAAGCTCTGGTAAGGACTTCTGAACTCCCTAGCCTATCTCAGGGGGAGCTCTTGTCTATCTGATCTGATATTGTTTATGTTTCATCTGCTAATTAAGTTTGTTTTGTCATCATCAAAAAGGGGGAGATTGTAAGAACAAAAATTGTTCTACAACAGATTCCATGATTTTGATGATAACAAAGGATGAAACCAAAAATGGCACCCTAACGAAAAGTTTCTAAGTGTGCAGGGTTCTAAGGAAAGAAGGAAGAGATCTGATGACGTCATCAGATACAGAATCATATCAGATACAAATTATCAGAAGACCAGAAGTAGAAACACGTTCAAGAAAGTCTAACTCTGAGCAAAACAGCAAAATGTCAGAAGCATCTGAACAAGAAGTACGCTCTAGAAGTTCTGACTCTGAACAACGGTATGTCAAACTCCAGAAGCTCTCAGCGCTATCTGAAGAAACCATCAGAACTCAAAAGAGATCAACATCAAAAGTTAGATAGCAAGATTCCAAGATTCCCAGAAACATGAAGACTCTGATCATGGATTTCCTAATAAAGAAAGAGTAACGTTAACTTCAAATAAAGGCTTGGAAATGGATTTCCTAATACAGAAAGAGACGTTAACTCCAAATTCAAATGAAAAGGAACTATATTTGGAAAGAAGTCATTCGAGGAGAAAAAGCAGTATTGGCAAGAAGCTATATAAGTTATGGCATTAATTCAAATTATTGGCCATCATTTCAACGACTACTTCACTCCTATATAAAGGACTGCAAATCAACATTGAGAGCACAAGAATATACTGAAACATCAACACACATAAAAACCGTTTTATTCTCTCAATCTTCACAAAGCTTTTGCCTAGAACGTGAAACACTTTTTGTTCTTACTGTTGTAATATTTGCTTATCTTAGAAGCACTCTAGATTACATAAGTCTTTATCTTTGTTGTATTTCCTCAAGTGACTCTGCGCAGTCTGTATACTTGAGAGGACTAAGAGATCTTTCTCTTAGACGTTGTTTGTAATCAATCTTTCAAGATTAGTGGATTAAGTCCTTGTTGAAGGCGAAATCACCTTGGCCGGGTGGACTGGAGTAGCTTTGGGTTATAAGCGAACCAGTATAAATTCCTTGTGTGGTTTTTATTTTAAAAAATGCTTATTTTCCAAAACAATTCAAACCCCCCTTTCTTGTTTTTCTCACCTTCAAGGTTGCCTGTGAAAAGGTAATAGATGGTATTTCCAAAACTAGGTGATGATTTACCATAATGGGGGCGCTTTATTTTAGCCACATAGACACTACTTTGCTTACTTTTCCCACTCCATATTAATTGCTACAAGTCTTCATAAATGCAAAACCCTAATTTTCCTCTCAGGACTTCAAACTAATTTGCATCCAATGCCTTTGTAAAAATATCAGCTAGTGATTCGCTGTCGCGCGCGGGTCAATACGAGTGTTTTTCAAAAACGTAGTACGACGATAATTTTAACTCGGATATCGTTCTCTCAAGGATTCTTTATTATTATTATTCAAAGGTAAATCGAATTAAGGGGGGGGGGGGGGTTTGGTTTGGTGTTTGATTAAGAAAAAGTGATTATTAAAGCAATTCTTGAAATAAGCTGTTATGAAATAAGTGATTATGAAATAATTCAATCTACCGATTCAGTTCCTACTATCATCGATTAATATAATTTTAATACCCTAAGCGGATTGTCTATTTCTATTTGGATACAAACTCAACGACAAGCGCGGTGAAGTTTGTGAGATGTATGATCCTATTGTCCGAATTAAGCAAACGGGATAGGTTTTCATGCATTAAGCAAACATGATTGATAAGACACAAAAACGAATTAAGCAAATGTGACGTGCCTATGTTAGGATCATACAATCAACAAAATTGAATCAATATATTTCATGCAGTCGAATTAAGCATACAAGAACACAAAATATCATTGAAAGGAATTAAACTAAAATTAACATTATAATAATCTCAAGTTTTGGAACCTGAATTACGGCAGATCGAATCATAGGGATTAGTTCTCCATGGAATTCGTACAAGCTTTCAAGTTTTCGTGAATAGTGATACCGCATACTGTTTTCGGCTGCTTAGGTTATAGGAAAAGTAGAATAAACCTAATTTGGTCAAAACATAACCCAGGCCCAAACTAAATAACCCAACACAAAATATAAATCTAGTGCTGAAGGCTTCAACGGATTTTTCAACCATGCTACAGTCCGAATTAGCTTCTGACTTCTTCATGAAAGTCGTAGCTCTTTCTCTTATCTTTCCAACGCCTGGTAGCACGCCTCGATCCGATACTCCTAGCTCCAATTATGAATTTATCCGTGCAGACTGCTAATGCTAAAAATAAACTACGAAAAACAAATATGTGTAAAAATAAGATAAATTATAAAAACACATTAAAAGGGAAAAATAACCAAACTAAAACATGGAAATGCATAAGTATAAATATAGAAGAATGTGCATCAAAATGCACTGATCAAATTCCCCCATACTTGAACTTTTGCACTCCGAGCAAAATTTAAAATAAAACAAAGAAAACACAAACACATCATTAGTTACTCATCCTAGGCTACAAGTCTTCTTCGGTTAAGTTTGCATCGATAGGTACTAATCTTGCACACTAAGGATATCATAGGAACACTAATCCACAATTGTGCAGTCATAAACCTCCTGAATACACAAATCAACTCGAATCATGTTATTATGTTAAAGTCTAACTTACTCATCCTTCTTTTTGCTCTTTTTCATTCAGGCGCAATCACATTAAGCCCGTTATCTCCACACACCCATAGCAAGGCGACCGGTTAGTGACTCTGATCCTTTTTGCACGGGATTCTAGTACTTATGTGACATAACCCTTTGCTTACTCAGTTGTAGTTGCGGGGGATCGGACCGTAATCCGCCCTACCAAGTTCAGCACCAAAAACCGCTGAACCAACTGAGAACGAGTCTTATTTTCAATTTTTTTTGAAGGTTCTACATCCGTTGGGTTAAGTGACCGGGTGAGGGTCACCAAACTTAGAAGGTGCATTCCCTTTTCTTTCTCTTTTTTTTCTTTTTCGGAACACTCACTTATATTCATCGGCTTCCCTGCGTAGAGTGTGTGTGAGATGGTGCTGACTGCTGAAATAAACTACTCAAGAGCTGTCAGAGAATGAGAATTTAAGGCTAAAACATAATAAGAATTCGAATCAATTTCCATATGCAGGAGACTTGCGGTGTTAAGACGATTCCGATCTTGTGAATTTTTCCCAAGTCTCCGCAAACTAATCTCAAATTAGTCAGTCTATAGCCTAAAACTTTCAAGAAGATGCATTTTTTTAATTTTTTTATGACTGAAAAAAAACACTAACAAAAACAAGGAAAACAAACGAAACAAACGATTTCCCTCCCCCACACTTAAAATAAGCATTGCCCTCAATGAAAAGACATTACTAATAAAGTAGAGAGAAGGAAAGAAAGACTCCCTGATCAAATTGCAGGGTAGTTAGGTGCTTCCAAAGAAAGCTCCTCTATGCTGACATCTTCAGTCATTGAACTTTCATGGAATAGCTTCAAGTGCTGCCCATTGACTTTGAAAGTGTTGTTAGTACCTGCATTTTTTATTTCTACTGCACCATAAGGGAAAAGATTAGTAATAACAAAAGGGTCAATTCATTTGGATCGAAGTTTCCCAGCCATAAGCTTAAGGCGGGAGTTAAACAGTAAAACCTGTTGGCCCACAGAAAATTCCTTCCTATAAATCATTTTATCATGGAAGTGCTTAGTTTTCTATTTATAAATCCTAGAGCTTTCATAAGCCTCTAGTCTAAGCTTTTCTAGCTGTTGTAATTGGAGTTTTCTTTCAATACCTACTTGTTGCATCTGCAAATTACAACTTTTCACCGCCCAATAAGCATGGTGTTCTATCTCAACAGGAAGATGACATGCCTTACCAAAAACAAGTCAATAAGGAGACATCCCAATGGGTGTCTTGAAAGCTGTTCTTTGGGCCCAAAGTGCGTCTTCTAGACGACGGCTCCAGTCCTTCCTGTTTGGCTGCACCATTTTCTCTAAAACCTGTTTGATCTCCCTGTTTGAGATCTCAGCTTGCCCATTAGTTTGTGGGTGATATGCAGTAGAGACTCTGTGCACAACTCCATACTTCCGGAGCAAAGCTTCCATGGTGCGGTTACAGAAATGAGTGCCTTGGTCACTTATGATAGCTCGTGGTATTCCAAACCTGCAAAAGATATTAGACCTGACAAAATCTACAACAACTCTAGAACCATTAGTCCTAGTGGGGATAGCTTCCACCCACTTTGAAACATAATCAACAGCAAGCAAAATGTAAAGGAAACCAAATGATACAAGAAAGGGACCCATGAAGTCGATTCCCCATACATCAAATACCTCACAGAAAAGCATAGGCTGCTGAGGCATTTCACTCTTGCGAGTGATGTCTGCACCTGCTATCTGGCACTCTTTACAAGTGCGGTAAGTCTCATAAGCATCCTTAAAAACAATTGGCCAATAGAAACCTGAGTCAAGGACTTTTCTTGCAGTCCTTTGCGGGCCAAAGTGTCCGCCGACTTGAGATGCATGAGAAAATTTCAAAATGGATTCAATCTCATAGTCGGGGACACATCTCCTAATTATCTTATCACTACCAAACTTCCAAAGATATGGATCATCCCAAACATAATATTTGGCATCACTCTTGAGTTTGTGAATCTGTGATCTAGATGCACCTGTAGGAAAAACACCGGCAACAAGAAAATTAACAATGTCAACAAACCAAGGTGTAATCCCATGCAAAACAAAAAGCTGCTCATCAGGAAAGTCATCCTGAATAGGAAAAGGATCTGCATCTCTCTCTATCCTGCTCAAGTGGTCAGCCACTAAGTTCTCAGCTCCACTTTTGTCTTTAATCTCTACATTAAATTCTTGGAGCAACAACATCCACCGAATCAATCTCGGTTTTACATTCGGCTTCTTCAACAAGTACTTTAATGCTGCATGGTCAGTAAAAACAACAACCTTGGAACATAGAAAATATGATCTGAATTTATCAAGAGCAAACACAATAGCTAGCAGTTCTTTTTCAGTGGTAGTGTAATTTGACTGTGCAAAATCTAAAGTTCTAGAAGCATCGTAAACAACATGGGCAACCCTGTCAACCCTTTGTGCAAGGACAACCCCAACAACATAATTAGATGCATCACACATAATCTCAAAAGGGAGGGTCCAGTCCGGTGGCTGGATTATGGGAACAGAGGTCAATGCTTTCTTCAAGAAGTCAAACGCTTGTTTGCATTTGTCATCAAAGTTGAAAGTGACATCATTCTTCAAGAAGTTTGACAGCGGAAGAGCTATCTTGCTGAAATCCTTGATGAAACGCCTGTAAAAACCTGCATGACCAAGAAAAGAACGAATCTCGCGAACGCAAGAAGGGTAAGGCAGTGTGGAAATCACATCTATTTTAGCATGGTCAACAGAAATTCCTTTTTCTGAAATTATGTGACCCAATACAATTCTCTGATCAACCATAAAGTGGCATTTTTGATAATTTAAAACGAGATCAGTTTCGGTGCATCTTTCTAAAATCAAGCTTAAACTGCTCAAGCATGCATCAAAAGAGGAACCATAGACAGTGAAATCGTCCATAAAGACTTCCATGCAATTTTCAATGAAATCAGAAAAAATACTAATCATGCATCGCTGGAAAGTGTCAGGAGCATTGCAAAGATCAAAAGGCATCCTCCTGTAAGCAAAAGTACCGAAGGGACAAGTAAAAGTGGTCTTCTCTTGATCTTTTGGTGCAATATGAATCTGAAAGTAACCTGAAAAACCATCAAGAAAACAGTAATGTGATTTACCAGCAAGCCATTCAAACATTTGGTCAATGAACGGTAAAGGAAAGTGATCCTTTCTCGTAGCCTGGTTCAATCTCCTGTAATCAATACAAACTCTCTAGTTATTCTGAACTCTAGTGGGAACAAGTTCATTCTTTTCATTTTTTACCACTGTGAGTCCTGATTTCTTAGGTACAACCTGCACTGGGCTTACCCATTTACTGTTAGAGATATGATAAATGACACCTGCTTGCAAGAGTTTGGTTACCTCCTTCTTCACAACATCAAGAATCAAAGGATTAAGCCTCCTTTGGGGCTGCCTTACTGTTTTCGCTCCGTCCTCAAGTAATATCATGTGCATGCACATCGACGGACTAATACCTGGGAGGCCGGCTAATGTCCACCCGATTGCCTTCTTGTGCTTCTTTAAAACCTGCGAAAGCTTGTCTTCCTGATTGAAATCAAGGTTAGGAGAAATAATAACAGTGAGTTTTTCATTAGTCTCTGTCATACCCCAAAATTTGCCCGTCAATATTACAAGGCTTTTTTTCAAGGCACTCCGACTTATTTTGCAAGGCATTGATCTTAAAGGAACAAAGCCCAGCTCACAAGTGGCCCAATCCAGAAAATGGCTCAAACTGGCATGCTCGCTAGGCGAGCAAATCCTTCGCCTAGCGAACCCTTCGCTATGCCACTCGCCTAGCGAAGCTTGCGAATATCAGAAAATTCTGGGCTTCATTCTGAGCCCATTAGGTCACAAAAAGAGTATTATAAATACCCCAACTTCAGTCAGAACAAGAGAGGACGAAAACAGAACGAAAACGGGAGACGAATCGGAACCCTAGCAATCAAACCTTGGAGGTCAACCAAGAGGATTCAGAGCAACCCTAAAGGAAACCCTGAAGGTAATTCACCGGCACCAAGGTTACCTCCGCCCAACTCCACCCGATACCAAAAGTGATCTGCCAATTCAGTGTTACAATCCAATTGCAAACAGGTTTGCGTATCACTACTGTTTTATGCTTCCAATCTGTAATCTCTAAATACATAATGCATCATGATTGAATTTTTGGATATGTAATTAGATTTTGCATGTGAATTCCAATATGCCTGAATATCCTGAATGTTTGATCATGTTATTTCTGTAATTGAATGCCGTAGGATGTGCAGCTTCCGGAAATTGTACCGCTGTCATACTCAAACTCGTAGCCGCTCGCTAGCACATCGCTAAGCGAGCATTCGCTCAGCCTTCGCTAGGCGAGGCAGCAGCGAACATGACAGTCGCTGAATTTTTCTGTTCTGCTTTGTGCCTACCTGATCTGACTTATTATAACCATGCATTATTTTACCAGACATTACTGCTGCTGTGTTTCTGTTGTGGTGCAATTCTCGATTGCACTTTGTCTCGATGTTCTAACTCGTTTGCTGAATTTTGTAAAGGTTCACATACTCCCGGAACAGGTAGCTTGCTAGGTATTCCACTTTATTTGTGGGATACCCTTGTGGAGATTCGCCCTAAATTACTCAATTGATTTTAATGTATTAATTTTAATGCAAAGATCCGCCCTAAATTGCTTAATTGATCTTAATGTATTAATTTTAATGTGGGGATTCATCCTAATTACACAATTGATTGTAAAATATGGCCTTTGAATATGTGATCTTGGACCTCTTTGTTGCCTTGCGATATTACGGTATTACGGTCATGTCCCGCGAATGTGGGGATACACTTAGCAAAGACCCTTCGATTAAATCATCATAAAATAAATCATAGTCCCTCGGATGTTGCCTCGAATATATGATTTTTGTCCCTCGATGACCCTTCGGTGTAGCCTACGGTTAAATGATGATCGTCCCTCCGAATGCTAAGGTATCCTTACAAATGTTTCCTTCAATGACCAATCGATGACCCTACGATGACCCTTTTACATCCAAAGGATAAAACTACTTACTTCTCAATAGTAAGGACAGTTTTACCCCCCATAAGGATAGGAAATACCCACAAAGACCTTGGGTAGGTATAACCCTTAATTGCTTGCTCACAGCTTAAACCATTTTTCACACCTCACACTTTTCAAAACCTCTACTAGAAAATCACCACTTGGCATACATTCGTACTAGAATCATTGTCAAGTTATATTTTTCTAAACAGCTTCCAAAAATTAAACGAGATAAATACTTTGTATACATTCGTACAAGAATCATTACAAAGTTAAACTCTCTTTTCAAAACATTTTCTAAACAGCTCTCACACACTTTTTCAGACAAGAAAAACATAAGTGATCAAGCAATTAAGAGCCCATGGATAACCATGGATACAAAGGGTGCTAACACCTTCCCTTTGTATAATGTACCTCCCGAACCCAAAATCTATTAAGGTCTTTCCTGTTCTTTTCCACCTTTCCTTATTGGATAAAAGAAAAGTCGGTGGCGACTCTTGCTATCCGCGACATTGCGATTAAAAGCAAAACACCCCAAGTCAGTTCACCGTATGACAGTCTCCAAATAAGCGTATTACAGGTTTTCAGGGAGCTGTTTCAGCTCTAAAGACGGGGGTTGCTCGATGGATGGAATGCTTGGGGCAGTCGGGATGTCAAGAGCATCAACTGCAAAAACAGCTTCATCGGCAACAACTTCACATGTAGGAAATGTATCAGGCTGCAAGGTAGCATCAATCTCAGCACACAGAACACAAAAGTTAGTGTCAGTACAATCAACACATGAGTAAATATCATCGAAACTAGATAAAGATGGAAAATCAAGTGAAAATAAATCAGAACAAGTGTCCTCAACCAACTCAAATATCAATTCCATATGAAAAACGGAATGCTCTTCCAAGGGGTGTTTCATGGTGTCGCACCTCGAAAAAATGGGGATACGACTTCAAAGCGAAGCGCGATCGCACGCTCGCAATGATGGACTGAACAGAGTCGCCACCGAACTTTATTTATTCCTAAAAAGGAAAGGGGAAATATCGATAAAACCCAAGACAAAGGAAAGGATAAGATATGGTCATCGCAACCAATATCAGGGTTCGGGAGTCGATTACGCAAGGGGAAGGTATTAGCACCCCTCACGTCCGTTGTACTCAATGGGAACCATTAGGTTAGTTGTGTGCGTTAATGTTAGTTGAAATATTAGGCTTTTCAAATTATTAGGTGGGAAAGAAAGAAAGTAAGAGGGAAGAAATGTTTTTTTTGGATTTTTGACGAAGGACTAAACCTAAGTTTTTTATTAGTGGGCCTGACAAGATTTATAAATCCTGCTCCTACGTATCTCAAAAGAGAAATCAAGGCTTACGTAGTTCTGGGTAGAAAAATGTTTGTTTGTTGATCGATTTTAGCGAAAGCTATACTGTATTAATCGACGAAAACATTGTTTTACCCAAAACAGATGAGGAGTGGACGCATACCACGCATCGAACGGATTTATAAATCTACATTCGGAAAAGCGTCACTTACCTCTACTCAACAATCGTGGCCGAAACATTGTTTTGTATCACTTAAGACAATATATCTTTCATTTATGAAAAAGATTTTTGATTAATCGCACGACGGCGAGAAAAGGGTTTGATTGGTTGGATGTATTTTGAGTGATGGCGAGGACCTGGATGAGCGAGATATACATCTCGAATCCTAGTCTCAGGAGTGCATGGTATACACCATGTTCCATTTCCATCTTTATTGAAAAAAGTATTAAGGTAGGAATTAGGTATTTTGAAGTTTGAAAGACGAGTACTTATGACCTACAAGCTCTTACAACTTGGGTCTAATACTCGGGACTACGTCTGGACATTCCACCCAGGCAGTCTGTTTCTTTCCAATATTGCTAAGAAAATGATTCGAATATTTATGAATGTTTTGGAGGGAAGACAAATATTTATGGCTTGCAAGCTCTTACAGCTTGAGCCTAATATTCGGGATTACGACTGGACATTCCATCCAGGTAATCTTTTTCTTCCAATTTTATTAAGAAGATGGTTTGAGATATTTACAGATGTTTTGGAGAGAAGACGAATATTTATGGCTTGCAAGCTCTTACAGCTTGAGCCTAATATTCGGGATTACGACTGGACATTCCATCCAGGTAACCTTTTTCTTCCAACTTTATTAAGAAAATGATTTTGAATATTGGAGTGTTAAAGAGAAGACGAATATTTATGGTTTGCAAGCTCTTACAGCTTGAGCCTAATATTCGGGATTACGACTGGACATTCCATCCAGGTAACCTTTTTCTTCACGTTTTATTTAGAATATGATTTTGAATATTAAATTAAAACAATTAAAGCATCGAGGTTTGAAATTATTGAAAGTTAAGTTGATGTTGCTTAAGAGCTCATTGTAAGAAGGCCCAAGAGTAAGCCACGGGACTGAAAAAACAACTGAAATCGAAAGCAAACTGAATTTAGCTCTAAGCCAACTTAGAGTGGATTCATGTATGAATCACTCTGTAAGAAGCCGAGCAAAACGATTTATGTGTTCAAGCGACTTTTGAAAGTTAAATTAAATTTTAACTTCAAGATCGCGATGCAATAAGAAATAAACCAAACAAAAATATAATACTATTTACAATATTAAAAATTTATTTACAGTTATCAAATCAATCAGCAGAATCCAATTAGAGTTCGTAATCGAAATCCACCAAATATGCTGATCTTTTGAATCCAAATTTATCAATACAATAGTCCTGCAAAGCATAATATTAACTGATGCACAAAATTCCATTTGGACTAAAAAAAATCAATCCAAAAATAAAATAAAAATTGATTTAATTGATGCACTAAAACATCTAAAAAGAGATAAAAATAAGTATATCAAAATTTAGCAAAATATTAAATAGTATAATTAACACCAACCAAAATTAAAACAAATCAACTTATCAAAATAAACTACTAAAGTATGAAAAGTTGAAATATAATTAATGTATATATATAAAACAAAATTGATTAAAAAAAGACAGTATATATGTATAAAAAAAATTAAAATGAAACTATACACTAAAAGCCTACTAACATATCTACTAACAATAAATTACAAGTAAAACTAATATATATATATATATATATATATATATATATATATATATATATATATATATATATATATATATATATATATATAAAAGTATGTATATTTATGTTAAAACAAACTATATATGTATATAAAAGATCAAAACAAGATATATAACTTTCAGTTGCAATATGGAAACGTTTTTCAATATGCCTAAGTCTTTTTAACAATCTTATTTATATATATATATATATTTACGGGTAAGTTTTTTTAAAAAAGAAAACTATATTATTGTATCAGGAATGTAGTATATATAAAAAAAAATAGTGTTCATAAAAAACAAAACAAGATAATATTCATATGTAGATTCGGACAAAAACCCACACATATATATCAGTAAGAAGCAAATAAGAGAAAAATTACCATAAGCAAATCAAAATAAATCAGTAAGAAGTAAACTGAACTGAAAATAGAAAAGATAAGCTACCCACGCACGACCTTGAAACAACGACGGTATTTTAGTGTGAGGTATGGTCGGTTGGAAGTGTGTTGTTCGGATATGTTTCTTTTGGAAGGTTTGATGTGTGAGTTTCATGGTGGTCTATGGTGGAAAATGTGAGAAATGATTGGTGATGTTGTAGTGTTTATGATGAGATATGTGTGGTTGTTAATGTGTGTGAAGGTGGTATAATAATGGTTGGAGTCCTTTGTATGTGTACTGGAGGTGGTATTTATCATTAGTAGCCAGGAATGATATTATGTTGCAAGGAGAATGTATATGTATATAGTGGTAAAGGAGTATTAAAAGTTGTTTTTTTTCTAAATGAAGAAGAAGATGGTTCAGTGAACAATGAGAGAATAAACATATAACATTTCCTTGCTGAAACTTTAAAATGAGAGAGAAGAGGCATGTAGATCTGAATGGGGCGGCGGTATCATTCAACCTCACTTGGCCATCAAAGTTACAATATATACTAGGTTATGTAGGATTTTATATTTTTTAATAACCCAAAAATGTCCTTTATGTGTATCGTTAATGTAAAAAAAAAAAGATAAAGAAAAATGAATTGATCAAATAAGTAAAAATAAAAATAAGAAGAATTAAATTGAAGTTATAAAAAAAATCCTATTTATTTATTTCTAACATATTGGCAAAAAATACAAATAAAAATAAATTGACTAAAAAATGAATAAAATTCGGGCGCAAAAATGCCTGAAAAATTAAAATGAATGTACTGCAATGATCAGTGCGAAATAAACTTATTGGAAAAATACAGTGTTTCTTTTAATTTTGAAATAAATTTTGACCGGTTAAACAGGCTTGAGTGGATCAAAAAGTGGCCGAAAAATTAGCTGAAAAAATAAATCGAGCATACCAGATTAAACTACGCGGAATGTAGATTAATAAAAATGGTGTTTGCAAGCTTTATTTTTAAAACATTTCGTCTACTGATTTGACGCACATCTGGCGATTAACTTGACCAGTTCGCTTGTAATTCCAAAAAAATTATTTCGACTGATATTCTAGGCATTATGCGGTACGGAATGCATCGTATGATATGTAGACATGCAATAGCTATGATGAATGCATTGAATTGGCGATTCAGGGTCAAAATTGGGGTATGACACATGGCATCGAAAATGTTAAATTTTGCGACAATGTCACCAAATTCCATGGACATGGTTCCATCGTCAACATCAGTTTTTGTCTTCGCCGTTTTCATGAACGGTCTGCCTAAAATGATGGGAGCTCTTCTTGTCTTAGTCTCTCCTTCCATGTCCAGAATATAAAAATTTGCAGGAAAAATTAAATTGTTAACTTGGACAAGGACATCTTCCACTACGCCAGTCGGGCGTGCATTGCTCCTGTTCGCTAGTTGGACGATCAAACTTATATGCTGCAAAGGACCAAGATTAAGGTTATTATAAATAGAAGTAGGCATAACATTAATGCCCGCTCCCAAATCAAGCATGCAATTCTCGAATTTACTATCCCCGATGGTACAAGGGACAGTAAAAGTTCCCAGATCTTTCTACTTTTGTGGCAAGAGCTGAGTGATGGCTGAAACATTTTTCTCGCCTGTAAATTTTTCAGATGAGGGCTTGGGCTAAATAAAAGCAGAAATATTTCTTCCCAAGTTAAGTCTCTCACTTCCTTTAATCCTCCTCTTATTTGTACACAAATCCTTCAGAAACTTTGCATACTTAGGAACCTGTTTAATTACATCAAGAAGCGGAATATTTACTGTAAATTTTCTAAAAACATCCAATATCTCTCTTTCCTTGTCTCCCTCCTCAATTCTTTTATTTTTCAGAACTCTATGTGGGAAGGGGATTGATGGCACATACTCCTTTTCTTTACTTTTTTCATATGAAACAGGCTCAGATGGAGTAGGTTCAGGTTCAGATGTTACCTCAATAATTTTTTTATTTTTTTCAGGGGTTGTTTCTGTAACCTTTCCAGATCTCAATGAAATCGCACTCACATTAGCATTAGAATCCTTTGGATTGACAATTGTTTGGGTTGGAAGTTGGTTCGACCCTTGGGCTTGCATGTTATTTATTTGAGTAACAAGTTGTCCCATTTGCATGTTCAAGGTCTGGATGCTAGAATCGGTCCTTTGTTGGAATTGGAGATTGTTGGCGGCCATTTGTTTGACAAGATCTTCTAAGGATGGTCCGGAAGGTGCAGGGGCAGCCACTTGAGGTGGGTTCTGTTGTGGGTTTCCATATCGAAGGTTGGGATGGTTCCTCCAATTGGGATGATATTTGTTGGTGGACAGGTCAGGAATGTTGTACCCTCTCTGATTGTTGCTTTGGTTGAAAAAGTTAGCTGCATATGCTTAAGGCAACTGAGTGACCGAATCATCTTGAAGAATAGGACATATGTCAGTTGGATGTTCAGTAGAAGTACAAATACCACACAACTTTGTTGTTTGAGGTTTACTCACTGTCATTTGTTTCACTAAAGAAGTAAACTCTTCAATTCTGGTTTCTAAAGCCTTGTTGGAAGAGGAAACCTGAATGTCATTCACACCTTTTATTTGGACCATATAATTATTTCTGGTTGTGAATTGTTGGGAGTTGAGTGACATGTTCTCAATTAGGGCTTTAGTAGCAACTGGAGTTTTATCGACAAGTGCTCCACCACTAGCAGCATCAAGAATGTTTCTATCCATTGGTAACAATCCCTCATAGAAATACTGAATAAGCAGTTGTTCGATAATTTGATGTCGATGGCAGCTGAATACTAATTGTTTGAATCTCTCCCAATACTCAGCCAATGACTCATTTCCCTGTCTAATATCACATATATCTTTTCGGATTGATGTAGCCCTAGAGGCAGGAAAGTATCTCTCTAGGAAGACTATCTTCAAATCATTCCAAGTCGTGATAGAATTCGACTCAAGATAATATAACCAATCCTTGGCAGCACCCTATAGTGAAAACGGGAAGGCTCTTAGCTTGATGTGATCTTCGGTGATTCCTTCAGGTCTCAATGGTGTAGAGAAAACAACCTGAAATTCCTTAAGATGCTTATGCGGATCCTCACCTACAAGACCACTAAACCTTGGCAACAAGTGTATTAAACCAGATTTCAACTCAAAAGGAATAGTAACATCAGCATATTCAATATATAAACCATTCTAATTCATATCAGGAGCAGCAAGTTCTCTCAGAGTTCTTTGGTCAGTCATATTAAACTCAATAGAAAAGAAAAAAAAATTAACAAATAATGAGAAAACACAACTAATTCAACAATGCAGCAACAAATAGGAAAATACCGACAATGTCCCTATTAAGTAAAAACAATTGAAATACGAAAAAAAATGATTAAAATAAAAGGAAAAAAAATACAAAAACACAAAAATTTATCTAATAACGTCAACTAAAATTTTTGAGAATTTTTTCAGAATTTTATGAAACTATCAAAACAGAAGAAAAAAATCATAAAAAATAGAAAAATAAGAAATTTCGGGTTTTTAGGATGACTTCCACTATTTAGTTCCTAAATAGAGGCTTTTGATCCTTGATTTTTTCCTAGTTAATCGACAAATATCGGAATAATTTGAGACGGTTTTCTTAAAAAAAAACATATTTTTTTATCCTAAAACACAAAAACACCAGAACACAAGAAAGTTAGGGAAAAAATGTTAAAACACGACACCTATGACTATAATAATAATTAGACTATAATAATGGTTAAAATCTACAAGAATCTCCGGCAACGGCGCCAATTTGATCCGCTGTCGCGCGCGGGTCAAAACGAGTGTTTTTCAAAAACGTAGTACGACGACAATTTTAACTCGGATATCGTTCTCTCAAGGATTCTTGATTATTATTATTCAAAGGTAAATCGAATTAAGGGGGGGTTTTGGTTTGGTGTTTGATTAAGAAAAAGTGATTATTAAAGCAATTCTTGAAATAAGCTGTTATGAAATAAGTGATTATGAAATAATTCAATCTACCGATTCAGTTCCTACTATCATCGATTAATATAATTTTAATACCCTAAGCGGATTGTCTATTTCTATTTGGATACAAACTCAACGACAAGCGCGGTGAAGTTTGTGAGATGTATGATCCTATTGTTCGAATTAAGCAAACAGGATAGGTTTTCATGCATTAAGCAAACATGATTGATCAGACACAAAAACGAATTAAGCAAACGTGACGTGCCTATGTTAGGATCATACAATCAACAAAATTGAATCAATATATTTCATGCAGTCGAATTAAGCATACAAGAACACAAAATATCATTGAAAGGAATTAAACTAAAATTAACATTATAATAATCTCAAGTTTTGGAACCTGAATTACGGCAGATCGAATCATAGGGATTAGTTCTCCATGGAATTCGTACAAGCTTTCAAGTTTTCGTGAATAGTGATACCGCATACTGTTTTCGGCTGCTTAGGTTATAGGAAAAGTAGAATAAACCTAATTTGGTCAAAACATAACCCAGGCCCAAACTAAATAACCCAACACAAAATATAAATCTAGTGCTGAAGGCTTCAACGGATTTTTCAACCATGCTACAATCCGAATTAGCTTCTAACTTCTTCATGAAAGTCGTAGCTTTTTCTCTTATCTTTCCAACGAATGGTAGCACGCCTCGATCCGATACTCCTAGCTCCAGTTATGAATTTATTCGTGCAGACTGCTAATGTTGAAAATAAACTGCGAAAAACAAATAAGTGTAAAAATAAGATAAATTATAAAAACACATTAAAAGGGAAAAATAACCAAACTAAAACATGTAAATGCATAAGTATAAATATAGAAGAATGTGTATCAAAATGCACT
The DNA here is from genome assembly GCF_024323335.1 of Lathyrus oleraceus. Taxonomy (NCBI): domain Eukaryota; kingdom Viridiplantae; phylum Streptophyta; class Magnoliopsida; order Fabales; family Fabaceae; genus Lathyrus; species Lathyrus oleraceus. Next base: position 120,473,096 of record NC_066579.1, read on the forward strand.
GATCACTAGTTGCATCTCAATAGCAACATGCTCTAAGGTTACAATCTTATCCTCCACGAGTTCTCTAATAAAATGGTGACGGATATCAATATGTTTTGTCCTGCTGTGCTGAATAGGATTCTTATAAATATTTATAGCACTCAGGTTGTCACAATACAATGTCATGACATCTTGCGTGACATTGTATTCGGTCAGCATTTGTTTCATCCACACCAGTTGAGAATAATTACTTCCAGCTGCTATGTATTCAGCTTCAGCAATGGACAGAGACACACAATTTCGCTTCTTACTAAACCATGATATTAAATTGTTCCCTAAGAAGAAGCATCCTCCTTATGTGCTTTTCCTATCATCAGCACTTCTAGCCCAATCAGCATCACAATATCCAGACAGCACAGATTCAAATCCATGAGTGTATAACATCCCATAGTCACTAGATCCATCCAGAATTGGTGGTCTGTGTACAGATCCTCCATCTCTATCCATAGTACCAGAAAGTAACATCCCAAGATCTTACCCAGAACCAGAGCAGGATTCCTGCTCTTATACCAATTGAAATTCTGGTATCAGATATGAGATGTCAAAGGTAATGTCACGACACTAATATCTGAACAACAACTAAAATACAAATAGGATAAAAACAAAGAAACAATTGAACAAGCGACACAAGAAATTGTTAACCCAGTTCGGTGCAAACTCACCTACGTCTGAGGGCTACCAAGCCCGAAAGGAAATTCACTATATAGAATTAGTTCAAAGACTCTCAGTAAACAACTTCAAGTTACAATCTTTTCACCTAATCTCTACCCGTGTAACTTCTATCTAAGAACTCTTAGATATGAGACCCTACTCACTCCCCCTCAATCACAGTAGTGATATAAAAACAAATATTACAAAGAAAGAAGACACTCTTCAAGGATACATACTTGATCTTGCTTAAAAGCTTCAACCAAGTAAACAAACATTCATACTTCAAAGCTTAGAGTGGACAAATTACAACACAAAAGTTAGTCCAATTCAAACATCAATAAGATGAATGAATGGCTCACAATACACAAGCTCACACAAGGCTAAAACCCTAAAACTCTCTCTCTTTATCGTTCGTCTCGTGTGTGTTTAAACCAGGTTTTACATGGCCTTTAAATAGAAGCTTTTGAATGGGCCTGGGCAGCATAAAACCCTAATTCTATTTTCCTTGCGTATCTTCTAAGAAACAGCAACTAATCATCCCTTATTGGAAAATAGATCATTCTGGTTTTAAATCAAATTACTCCTTGAATAGCGCATTCAATCTTCACATAATCACACACAGATTTGCATGAAAAGCGCAATACCAAAATACATAACATTCGGACTGAATGTTCTGTATACACATGTCATAACATCGGGTCTGACATCTTAGCTAAAACCTGCACAACCATATCTAAACATCCTGCAGGAAGCTGATATCACATGTCAAGACAACACACGTGACAACTTGTGATAACTCTAAGTTTTCCCAAAATTGATGCCAACACATAGAACCAACAATAAGGGTTTGCAAGGGAAGATGAACAATATCAGGGAAGGTGTATAATTTGTCCCTGTAACAACTCGGAGTCACTATTGCATCAATAAATATCAATTACTACCAATTATCCAGGGTATTTTCTCCCAAGTCCTTGGTGAGAAAACCTTGAATCATTCTACCCTAATTTCTATGTCCATGGAAAATTATCTGTGAAATTAAGCCTTATTATATCAAGAATTCTCTAATTCATACAGGATATCCCTAGTCCTAGGTGATATCTACTGCAAAGTAATCTCATGAAAAAATTAACAATGGTGGTCCAGCCTAATTGATAACCATACAACAATCTCGATTGGTCCGAAAGAGAAAGCATTAAACACATCAAAATATTACCATAAAAATAATATTATCAATGCAATTGTAAACTCAAAGTCATTACAGATCTAAATCAGGGACACCCCCTAGCATTTGGGGGTTTAACTACTCATATTGTTCAAAACAGATTCAAGATAAAAAATACACATTACAAGTAATTGGATGACTTGGATCTTCAATTGCTTCCGCTCATGAAAATCTTCCGCTCTCCGAGTTCCTTGATCTTTGTAATTCTCGATCGTCTGACAATTCTCTGTGCTCTCCTCATTCCAAACCGTCCTCTTTTCTTGTAGAAACTCTACTAAAATAGTGAAAAATCTCTTGGCAATGGTCGGATATCCCCAAAACGTCCTTGCAGCTCAAGCCCGGGTAAAAAGCCCAAAAATTAGAAAATTAGTGTCGGGGGCTGACACGGTCGTGTCAGCTGACACGGGCAGCCATGTCAGGCCCCTGCCTTGCCATTCTATTCTATTTTCACTCCCAGGTGGGCTAACACGGGTGGCCGTGTCAAGCCCTTATCTTTCCATCATCTTCTATTTCACTCCCAGGTGGGCTGACACGACCCGTGTCAACTGACACAGGTGGCTGTGTCAGGCCTCTGTCTTGGCCATCTCTTGCAATTTATTTTGCCTTCAAGATGACACGGCCCATGTCAGGTGACACGGGCGGCCGTGTCAGGCCCCCTGTATTGAGAAATCTCCTTTCCTCGAACGCCGGAACTTTCCACTTTCTTGCATTGAACCCGTTGGATCTTCTACTTGGACCTGGAGGGCATAAACATAGACAACCAAAGCATAAAATCCCCAAAACATGAAATAAAACTAAAAATTGATAAAATTCTTAAATAACTTACTGAATTGAAAACTAACTTAAAAGGTACCATAATGCGCACAAAGTATTCTAGAATCCTTGGTTTCTTGTCGAATAAGTAATGAAAACATAGTGAAAATGGTGACCGATCACAACCCCAAACTTAGCTCATTGTTTATCCTCAAGTAATGTTCTACACGATAAAGTGTGTCACTTCTTAAAACTGAATTCTTACCACAATACTACTGAGATCTTTCGCCACACGCCTTCACGCTCCCTTTCATAGTCCCTGCTTTTCCTCATTGATTTTTCGCTGCAATTCCACATTGACACACTACTTCATCTATCAGCTTATATCACACTCTCACCTATTCTCTCCGGGTTAAAGTGTTTACACTCATATTTCATAATATGCAATGTCGACTCATAAATTTGAATAGTTTCTCCTTTCGTATCAACACACACTTTTTGAGGTCTTTCGGGTTGTAACGGGGCTTGGGTTACGGTGGGGTAAATACAAACAAAAGGGAAAACAAGTAGTTTGGGTTCAGAGCCAATGTCATTATTCCTTTCACTGTGTTTGTTTTACATCTCATTTCCAATTCTTTTCTTTTTTTAGTTTGTATTGCTCAATTCTTTTTTTCCTTTGATTTTCTCTTCTCTCTCTTTTTTTAACTGAGTGTTTCTCATTCGGTGAGTTCTTTTCTCGTACCATCGACAATTTTTTTCTTTTGTTTTCTTTTTTTCTCAATGGTCGTTTTTCTTAATCTTTTTCTGCACTCACCTTACTTTCAGATACTTATGGGGTTACCCCAAACTTAGAATTTTAACACAACTTAAAGAACATAACATTTTCTCTAAACAGGGTAAGGAAATGTTTGGACCGCAGTTACATTCATGTGGTTATAGATACAAATAAAGGGTACAGGCTCAAACGGGGTTAACGAATGATATTATTAAATGGATGGCTAGAAAGGCCCAGGGATATTATTTAAACAACGTGCCTCAGTATGTGTATATATGTAGTGATATTCCCAGAGAACCTACGCAAAGTCAGAGTGATAAAGACCTACCTGAATATCACTCACGATAAAAAAATTGTTTGGCTTTTTATGCACTCACCATGTTAGGTAAATCTTGACAGAATCCACAATACTTCTAGTATGATGTGGCTTCTTACTCAGCTTGGAATGCACAGGGAACCTACAATAGTCGAGCTTGAGATAGTTGTGTCCGATCTTTTTCTTCGGCAGTATCAACTTTTTGGGAAGATCATTCATAACAAGCAACAGTAAGTGGAATGATCATTTCCTCCACTACTACTAATGGTCATACCTAATCCAACAATAACACAGAGAACCTGAAATACATGCAGCAAATGATATGCAACAGTAAAAACAAACCAAATATAAAACAGTAAACAAAATGGGAAATAATAAAATAAAAAATTAAAAGCATAATTAAACCTCTCCCACACTTGAACTAAACATTGGCCTCAATGTTTTAGAACAAGATATAAGGACTGTGGCTCACAGTTCCTTACTGAGGAGGTTGGGGCGGAAAGTGCCACGTCATAATAAAGCTACAATTATCCTTGGGTTTCCTCCCAAGAAGCGCTCCTTTATCGTCATTAGCTTGACGCTGCATTCCCCTTGTTATGGGGGGTACTTCATCTTCCACACCTTGTTGCCTTTCTTTTCCAAAACTAAGAAGCCATATTTTTCAGAGGTATGGATTCCTTTATGCCACAAGTCCTTTCTAACCTCTATATCCTTACCTTGTTTTCACTTTATTTTCTTTCTCATGGATTTTGGAATGGAAATAGTATTTAAAGTTGCTAATGGAGATGATGATACTTAAGAAGACCTTCTTGTATCTTTCTCTGATGTTGGTACGTTACTTTGCCTTCTCACCTCTGTCCTGATCAAGTCTACTTGATATTGATGTTCTTTTTCTACCTCTAGCTCCCTGTTTCTCACAGTATTCAATGTTATTTCCTTATCATAAACTTTTAAAGTTAACGCTCCCTGGTCCATGTCGAGATTGCATCGACTTGTCTGCATGAAAGGTCGACCAAGAATGATGGGTGTCTCTTCATCTTCAAGTATGTCTAGGATCATAAAATCAACGGGAAAACTCAAGTCCTCTATTGTCACCAGTACATCTTCTGATATACAATATGCATCCTTGATCGCGTGACTTAGTAAGTTTATGGGAATCATGACTGCAAGTGCAATGTCCTATCGCGTAGTTTTAAGGATTATCGAACCCACGAGGACTAATAATCGAACGTATCGTTATCTAATGTTTCTATGTAAATCTAAGGCCGATGATCATTCCTAGATTGGAGGGATGAAGAGAAATAACTATAATGTAAATAGAATATTAATAAAGATATTTGATAAAGGGATATCAGTATGTAATGCATCAAATTTCGGGGATTCGATAGATAGTTGGTGTAATCTTATTGGTCAAAATATTCTTCAGTAGAAATTATTTATAAAAAGTATTTAGTCTCACACTCTCATTTTTATTGACTCTGACCATACTCCTAAACCAAAATTCTTGGCTCTCGCGGTCTCATTTTGAATTTAAAAGTAATTTTTGAATATGAACAAAGTCTAATTAATCCTAAAGCACTCTTGCTGTGTTTAGGATTAATGCCTAGTTTCAGCTATCTGGTTAAAATCTCAAACTCTCGTTCTTGTTGATCGTAACCTTAGTTTATTTTGTACTCTCGTACGAAAAACATTTTGAATAAAATAAGAAACTAAAACCGGAAAAATAAGTTTTATAAAAACTAACACCAATTATTTACGAATCCTGTCGTTTCGACGGTGTTTACATACCGATACCTAAGGGTTTAGCCGGACATAGATCCGGTAACAGACATGGTATTTGGAAAATCAAACATACAATAAGGCATAAATAAATAAAATAGCAATCAAAATAAAACCTGGATTACGAATTGAGAACTGGAACTGAATCTTGATTCTTCAATTAAAATAATGTCGGCATGCTTTGGCAATGAGCAACCGTTACAATTAAATTCAAATGCGTAAAATAAATTACAGTAGTCCCCGATGTGGAGAAACTATCACTTTTACAAATTAAGAAAAACTGCCTAGGAAACTAAAAGAAAATAAAATTTAACAAAAAATTAAGCGTACGATCGAAAGCAGGAAAAGAGAGAGATCCCCTGTGGAGAAACTGCCCTCCTTATATATTCTCCACTTCCCTAAATTATAGCCAAAGGTGAGTGGATTCGTGGCTAAAATCATGGAGAAAAAGTAGGGAAGACTGGGTTGTGGCGGTTGCCACAATCCTAGTCTAGGACTCTGTGGCGAGCGCCACATTTTTAGGGTTGAGCGCCACAATCTTCATGCTTTGTGGCGGGCACCACCACCCTCTTTGGATCATGTGGAGGGCGCCACACCTCCAAGTGATGGGCGCCACAAGCCCATTTGGTGTGGTGGGCCCATTCTCTCTATTTTTCTCTATTTTTTTTCTCTTTTTCTTTCCTTTTTTCTATTTTCCACTTTGCTTGCTTGTAAACCTTGTATTCGATAAATACCTGCAATAAACATAAAATACTGCGTAATAATAAGTGTTAATCAAGTAAAAAGCAATGCATATGAAGCCAAAAATATGATACTTTTTTGCATTATCAAACTCCCCCATACTTAAATCTTTGCTTGTGCTCAAGCAAATGCTGCGTATATGAATAAAAAGTTTGGTAATATCTTTACAGCATGAAGTATCAAGGCTTGAAAAAGGCACAGTTGCATTCGGGTATTCATTCTAGTCTATAAACTTTTCTTTGGTTAAAAATTGCATTAACAGGTACTCACTTCCACAATAAGGGTATCATTGGAACACATAGTCACAATATTGCAACCATAAGTCTCCCTCCTATATAAACCAATATGAATCATGTCGTCATGCCTAAGCCTACCTTACTAAACCTTCTTTTTATCCTTTTTCATTCTGGCACAATCACATTAAACTCGTTATCCTTTCACATTCATAGCAAGATAATCTGTTAGTGACTATGATCTCATCATTATTTCTTTCTTTCTTTTTCGCACTTTGGCTCAAATAATAGTTAAAGATGGTTATACCGTTGGGCTAAATGACCAGGCGAGGGTCACCTAACTTAGAAGGAATAACATTTTTCATACATTTCGTAATCCTTTTTTCTTTTAAGCCTGGGATCATACAGTTATTTGCATCAACTTCTTGCGTAGTGTGTGCTTAGGATGATGCTGACTGCTAGATAAACTACTTAAGGAATATTAAAGGATAGAATTTAAGGCTATGGCATGACAAGTACTCAAATTGATCTAATAGTTGTGATATTTAAGGTGTTAAAACGATACTGATCTTATAAAGTTTTTCCAAATCTCTACAATTCAACCTTAGTTTGATTTATAGGTTAGAATTTTCAAAAGATGTACTGTATCTCTAAGTCTAGATTTTTGCAAAAAAAAATTGTATGGCTTAAGCAAATAGGAGAATTAGTAAATAATGGAAACCACGCATAAAGACTCGACAACACATTGATATTTAACTCGACTGACACTTAAGAAAAATAAAATAACAAAAGGAAATAACAATAATTTAAATCTACCTAGAAAGCGATAAATAGAAGCGGTAAAGCTTCCTCCCCATACTTAGACTGTTCATTATCCCCAATGCAACGTCATAAGATAGGAAAGAAAGGTAGAACCTAGGTATCTTGCTACTGGCGCCTTCTGCCACGTGTACGTGCATATCTACCATTTCCTGGCTGGTGAGGTGGCGTATAGTCTTGTAGGTCTTCCACACGCACTGTCAATGTTGCCATTTTATCGATCAAGCCAGACATGTTCTGTTCGGTTCTGAAAGCGTAGTCGTGCTCATCATGCTGCATTTGGCGAAGGATTTGCATCATTTCAGTTTGCTTAGCTTCCATGTTTTGGATTTGTAGGTCGTGCTGAGTGTCTAATTCGCTATGCCGCATCAGTTCAGCATAGATCTCATCAAGGGTGGCTGGTGCCACATTTCTTCTTCTGGGTCTTTGGTTGGAGGATGTACCTGCAACATTTTTAGACGGCATATGTGTGGTGTGTGGGTCAGTAGCGGGAGCAGCTTGCTCCGGAATGTAATCCTCATCGGTGTCCTCGCCTGTAGCTACATTCTCAGGAATGTGCGTGGGGACTTGGTTAGACACCGGATCATTAATATAACAATAATTTTCCGGGTTACGCATATTTGTGCTAGTTGGATTTAGAAGTATGAAATCTTGTAAGACATTGTTTGCAATTATTAAATTAAACTTATTGTCTCCCCTTCGTTTTACCAATTTCATGCTCCTTGCCATGTCTATGTCAATGGCATGATGCGGGAGCGGGGTTAGCCTGGAGAATTTTTCTTCGAGTCCTAGGACTCTGGCTATGGAGGTTATTAAACCTTCAAAAATAATCGGCCATCTCTTCGCATTGACAATGACCTGCATGTGAGATAGCATAAAAGGGACGGTATTCACCTTTTATGGCAAAAATATGGCGAACAAATAAAAGAGTTCTTTTTCGTTCACCTTGTTAGAATTTGCTCGGCCAAAAATGGTGGATGCCAATATTTGGCGAAAATATCGAATAGTCGGGTTGTGAATTAAAGTGACTCTGTTTCCCTCAAAACTATGGGTTATTGTACCGGTTATTGTCCTCCAAAATGGTCGAAAGGCGCGTTGCCAACCCTCAGTATCTAGGACCTCACTTACTACGCCATCCCCATAGGGGAAATGTAGCAGGTCCGCTAGTTGGGAAAATGTAAGGGCATATTCGATGTTGAACAACCGAAACTGGACAGTATCCCTGGAACAGTTTGTGTTGGGTGTGGGACTAAAAATTAACGAACTTAGAAATTCTAGTGTTAATTGAGAATAGACAGGGTCCTTAAGAGATAGGAAATAGTTTAAGTTTAAAGTGTCTAACATATAGTTAACACTATCTAAAATTACTAAGGCAAATAAACAGGGTTCATCGGCATACCTTATTGATTCGATCTTTCTTATGCTTGGAGTCGTGTACGTCTCTTCCTGTAACTCATCTGGCTCGCCGTTTCTGAATACTAATTCGTATTCCCTCATCTGTGCCATGATGAATTTTACACTTCTTGTGTAGTATAGTAAGAATATAGCAAGAGAGAGGAGAATTATGCTTATGAGAGATGTGGTTTGGTGAGGTTATGTTGGTGGTTTATATAGAGATGATGGTGGTTGGAAATTGATTAATGAAATAAATTTCATTTACGGTCTTCAATGCCTTGGTCAAAGAATTTGAAAATGGTTGAAAAGGCTTTAAGACATTGTCAAGCATGCAAGGGACAAAGCAATTAAGGGATTTGATGTGACAAATAGTGCACAACAGCGTGCATGTGAAAGGCAATGTAGTGGCTGGCGCCACTTTTTATGCTCATGGCGGGCACCACTAGGGACTTGTGGTGGGCGCCATAGTCCTCACATGGGCGCCACAGCTTGTGTGGTTTGCTCCCATGTGTGGGTCTCTTTATTGCTTTGACCACCATTTTCATTTGAATTTTTAATTTACCGGCATAAAATAATGGTTTAATAATCAGTTAGAAGAAAACCAACATAATATATAGGTAGGAATGAGAAACAAGATATAGTAAAGTGACATTAAAATGCAAAATTGAAGAATAAAAGAATGGGGTAGACGGGAAAAGATGATATAATTCGTCTACTGGAATAAAAAGAAATGAAGTAATTAAATAAATTCCCAATGTGTAAAAACAACAATAAAATTCCAAACAAGAAAATAAAATAAATGTCAGTGAATCGGTAATATTCAAATAAATTAGCCATTACGGCGACTGTTGGTAGGAGGAGCAAACGATTAGAAGTGCTGGTAAATGTGATTTAGGTTCTCTATCACTACATTCATAAAGCTGTGGAATTCCACGCGCAAGGTGCTTAACTTGCTTCTCAAATTTGCGACGTCTATCTGAACAGCTTCAATGACAGCAACATGATCGGTGAGAGGTGCAGCAGGTATAACTGGGGCGTGTGATTCAGCGTCAGAGAGATAATTGTCATAGTGGTCGTAGATTTGGGGTGTCTCTGGAGGAGAAGGTGGTGCATCTGGTGGTCCATCCAAATCATAGAGCCAATTGTTCCTATCTTGTACACTCGTCCTATGGTCTGGCAGGGTAAACATATGTACTACTTGGCTGTTAATTAGGAATTCAAACACATTCGAACCTAGGTTCTTAATGATACCGGTGTTGACATAAAATCGGATGTTCATAGGTCGTATAACCCTGACGAGTGGGTATTTCAGTCCCATGGCATTTGCTATCATGGTCACTAAGCCTCCCACTGAGATTGGTCCATGGTCTTCCTGTGTTATACGGTGCAAATTAGCTATCATGAATGTAGTGGCGTTAACAGGTCGGGCCTGTGATGCACAATACATTATAAAGAGTCTCTCTTTGGACACGAAGGTTCTGTTCTGTTCCTTTCCAAATAAGGTGTGAGCTAGGATCTGGTGAAAATAACGAATGGCAGGGTTATGGATGTTCTCTAAATGCATAAGGTCCGACTCGGGATGGTTGTTTCCTGTTATGCTACCCCAAAAGTTATCTAATTCAAGGTCTACGAGCCTGTCTTCCTGGGTAATGGTAGAGGTATCAGGACCATTAGGGCATCCTAGGAGTTCGGCTATTTCTCTATGGGTGTAGCGGTAGTCATTATCGAACAACCTAAAGGTGATGAGGCCTTTGTTAAATCCCATACCATGGTTTGGCAGGTAAACTAGGGGGCTTAGGAATTCTAAAATCAACCTACCGTAGGAACTAAATTTCCGTTAGATAGCAAAGGTATCCCAGCCTAGTTGGTTAATTAGGAACATGACACTGTCTCTTATACCTAATTTGGTCATGGTGCGCCCATCTGGGTATAAGGTTAGTGCCATTTCTCTCTGAGCTAGAGCCTTAAAACGTCTCCTTTGAGCTCTGCCTCTAAAGACTATATCCATGTAATCTACTTGTTGCATTGTGATGGTCAGTAACTAGGTAAAATCAAGTAGATAATAACATTAAGTTAGTAATGGTCAATAATAAAGAAAGATACCGATTGACTTTATGAGAAATAAGAAAGAAAGAAAGAATGAAAAATAAGCAATAGTAATAATCAGAAATTTAGATAATTAAATTAAAATGTTAAAGATAGAGTGTGGGTTGTCTCCCACCAAGCGCCTTGTTTATTGTCGTAAGCTCGACAGAAATAGAATAGATGTTATTCTTGTGAATGAGCGGGCAACTCTGTAAGCTTTAGATTTGCAATGAAATCATTAATGTCAATGTTGTGGTAATGTTTCAAACGCTGGTCGTTTACTATAAATGGTTCGCTCGTTTTTCCCTTTATTTCTATCATTGCATTTGGAATGACAATGGTAATTTCAAAGGGACCAGACCACCTAGAACGAAGTTTTCTGGGAAAGAGTCTAAGGCGGTAGTTAAGCAGAAGTACTTTGTCGCCTTCCTTAAACTATTTCCTTGATATGCGATTGTCGTGCCATTTCTTAGTTCTTTCTTTATAGATTCGGGCATTCTCATACGCATCAAGTCTAAGTTCTTCTACTTCATGGATATTTAATATTCTTTTTTCTCCTGCGGCAGTATAATTGAGATTATGGGTCTTAACGGCCCAATATGCTTTATGTTCTAATTCTACCGGCAGATGACATGATTTCCCATAAACTAGCTTAAAAGGTGTGGTTCCTATTGGGTCTTATAAGCTATCCCATATGCCCACAGGGCTTCGTGTAATTTTAAAGACCAATCTTTCCTAGAGGTGGCAACCATCTTTTCTAGAATTTGTTTAATTTCTCGATTCAAGACTTCTACTTGCCCACTCGTTTGTGGGTGATAGGGTGTTGCTACTCGGTGCCGGACTCCAATTTTTCAACAATAACTTTTCAAAAATCCTTGAAATGAAATGGAGCCACCATCACTAATGATAAGTCTCGGCACGCCGAATCTTGGGAAGATTATATGCTTAAAGAGTCTAATAACCACTCATGTGTCATTCGTTGGAGAGGTTATGGCCTCAATCCATTTTGATACGTAATCGACCGCAACAAGGATATACTTATTACCAAAGGAAGATGGGAATGGTCCCATAAAATCGATTCCCCAAACATCGAAGACTTCTACTTCAAAAATGCCTTTAAGTGGCATTTCGTCGCGTCTAGATATATTGCCAGTGCGTTGACACCGGTCGCAATTAATGATCGCGATATGGATATCTTTCCACAGAGTGGGCCAAAAGAGACCGGCTTGCAAGATCTTAGCGCAAGTCTTCGAGGTGCTTGCATGTCCTCCATAGGGAGCAGACTGACAGTGGGAGATTACGTTTTCTGCCTCACTTTCGGGGACACATCGACAGAAAATGCCGTCGGCGTCTCTCTTGAAAATCAGAGGCTCATCCCAATAGTAATGTTTAAGATCGTGGAAGAATTTTTTCTTTTGTTGGTAAGTCAAGTCTGGTGGAAGCACCCCAGCTGCTAAGTAGTTGACGAATTCAGCGTACCATGGCAGTGTGGTTTTAGTGTAAATTGCATCCACTGCCTCATTTGTTTTGGTATCCTTATGGGTTAATGCATATTTAGCTGTATTGCTTTCCAGTTGGGCTATGAGTATTTCGTATGGGAAATCATCATTTATAGGCACTCGTTCAGGTTCAATACCTTCCATTCTTGACAAGTGATCGTCCACAACGTTTTTAGTGCCCTTCTTATCCTTGATTTCTAGGTCAAACTCTTGTAATAGTAAGATCCACCTTAGGAGTCTTGGTTTGGCGTCCTTTTTGTTTAACAGGTACCTAATTGCAGCATGGTCGGTATAGATAATTATCTTTGCTCCTACTAGGTAGGAACAAAATTTATCCAGAGCGAACACTACGGCTAAAAGTTCCTTTTCTGTGGTGGCGTAGTTCATCTGTGCAGGGTGTAGGGTTCTACTTGCATAATATTGCATAAAGCTTCTTATCCCTTCTTTGTCCTAAGACTACACCTACAACATAGTCACTAGCATCACACATGATTTCAAAGGGTAATCTCCAATTGGGCGGTTGCATGATAAGTGCGGTAATAAGAGTTGTTTTCAGTTGTTCAAACGCTGCTAGGAATTTTTCATCAAAGATGAATTCAGCGTCTTTCATCAATAAGCTAGTCAGAGGTTTGGTGATTTTCGAGAAATCTTTAATGAATCGTTGGTAGAAACTGGCGTGTCCTAAGAAGCTTCGTATTTCTCTTACAGTTTTCGGAGGCTGAAGGTTTTCTATAAGTTCTATTTTGGCCTTGTCGACTTCAATCCCCTTATCGGATACTATGTGTCCGAGTACGATCCCTTGTCGGACCATGAAATGGCATTTTTCCCAGTTTAGCACGAGGTTCACTTTTACGCATCTTTTAAGTACCATTCCAAGATTCAATAAGCAACCTTCAAAGCTATGTCTGCATACAGAGAAATCGTCCATGAAGACTTCCATGATGTCATTTATAAAATCAGCGAAAATTGACATCATGCATCTTTGGAATGTTGCGGGAGCATTACACAGTCCGAATGGCATTCGTCGGTAGGCGAATGTACCATAGGGACATGTGAAAGTCGTTTTCTCTTGGTCGTTAGGATGAATAGGAATTTGGAAAAATACTGAATAACTGTCTAAGTAGCAAAAGTGAGAATGCTTAGCCAATCGTTCAAGCATTTGATCGATAAACGATAAAGGAAAATGATCCTTCCGAGTGGCTTTGTTTAATTTTCTATAATCAATACGCATTCTACTTCTAGTAACCACTCTTTATACTATAGATTCTCCTTTTTCATTATTGACAACTGTGACGCCTCCCTTCTTCGGTACGACATGTATTGGGCTGACCCATTGACTATCAGATATCGGGTAGATAATACCTGCTTCTAACAGCTTTTGCACTTCTTTCTTTACTACATCACTCAGAATGAGATTTATCCTTCTTTGATGTTCTCTAGAGGTCTTATTGTCTTCCTCTAGCATTATGTGATGCATGCATATAGAAGGGCTTATTCCTTTTAGATCTGAGATATTGTAGCCTAAAGTAGTTGGATATTTTCTCAAAACGTGTAGGAGTTTTTTAGTCTCTATCTGCCCTAAGTCTGCATTGACTATTACAGGTCGCTCAAGTTCAGTGTCTAGGAATTCGTACCTTAGATTTTTGGGTAGCGTCTTGAGTTCTAGGGCTGGTTTCTTTGGGCAAGGCATATGATTGGGCGTTAGTGCTAGGCATTCGCTTAGGCTATCACCTTGGTATTCCTTACTCCAATTTTCATCTTCAAAAGTAGGAGGCCTTGGAATTTTTAGTATTTTGGAGTATGATGTTTGTTCATTCTCTAGTAGACAACACGTATCGTCTATAGTTGGTGCCTTTAGGAATTGCGTCAAAATGAATTCGACTTTTTCCTCACCAACTTCAAAGGTTAGATTGCCTTTCTTAACATCTATAATAGCTCCGGTTGTAGCTAGGAATGGTCTTCCTAATATGATACGGATGTTGGAATCCTCTTTTATATCCATGATTATAAAATCAGTAGGAATATAGAATTGTCTTATGCGCACCAGAACGTTTTCTAGCATACCTACGGGAAATTTAACAGAACGATTTGCAAGTTGTACGAACATCCTCGTAGGTCTTAGTTCTCCCATTTTTAGCCTTTTGCATATGGACAAGGGCATTAAGCTAATACGGGCTCCTAAGTTACATAGTGCTTTGTCTATGACAAACTTTCCGATTACATAGGGTATGGAGAAACTACCTGGGTCTTTCAGCTTAGGAGGCATATTGTTTTGTATTATGGTGCTACACTCAGCAGTAAGTGTAACAGTTTCGTTATCCTCTAGCTTCTTCTTGTTAGATAAGATTTCTTTGAGAAACTTAGCATATGAGGGCATTTTAGTGATGGCTTATGTAAAGGGTATTGTGATATTCAAATGTTTTAGAAGCTCCACGGATTTTTTAAATTTCCCTACACTTTTAGATTTAACAAGTCTTTGAGGATAAGGGATAGGGGGTTTATACAGTGGTGGAGGCACATAAGGTTCTTCTTTCTCTACAGCCTCTTCGCTTTTATCTTCCTCTTGATCGTCTTCCTTCTCAGTTTCCTTACCAGGTTCTTGGTGTATGGATGGGTTTTGAATTCTAGGGTCAGTAGGTTTGTCTAGTTCTGTCCCACTTCATAGTATAATAGCATTTGCATGACCTTTCGGGTTTGGTTGCGTCTGTCTAGGAAATGTGTCTGCAGGAGCAACGGTAGGTGCTTGTTGTTGAGCCACTTGTGAGATTTGTGTTTCCAACATTTTGTTATGGGTGGCTAACGCGTCTACCTTGTTTGCTAACTGCCTGATTTACTCACTAATGTGTATGTTTTGATTTAGGAAATCCTTATTTGTTTGGGCTTGAGTGGCTATGAAGTTTTCCATCATTATTTCTAGGTTCGACTTCCTAGGAGCATTTTTAGTATTTGTGGCAACTTTATGATATCCTGGTGGTATAGCGGGTGCTTGGTTAGGTACATATAATGCATTATTGTTTTTGTACGAAAAATTAGGATGGTTCTTCCAACCTGGGCTATAGGTGTTTGAGTAAGGGTTTCCTTGAGCATAGTTCACCTAGTTTGTGCAGGTTCCTGTCAAGACTTGACATTCTGGGGAAGCATGCCCCGGAACTCCGCATATCTCGTAGTTTGGTGTTATGACAGCCACGATGGCTGCGGGTGTTATGGTCAAGTTGTCTATCTTTTGAGTAAGAGCATTTACCTTAGCGTTGACATGGTCAGGACTACTTAATTTGTACATGTCGCCTTTCGTTGGAGGTTTCTCTATGGAGGTTCTTTCGCTTCCCCACTGGTAATGATTATGGGCCATACTTTCGATAAGTTGATAGGCCTTATTGTAGGGTTTATCCATCAGTGCGCCACCTACGGCGGCGTCTATCGTCAATCTTGTGTTGTACAAGAGACCGTTGTAAAAGGTATGGATGATCAACCATTCTTCTAGACTGCGATGTGGATAAAGCCTCATCATTTCTTTGTATCTCTCTCAAGCTTTAAAAAGTGATTCATTATCTTTTTGTTTAAACCCGTTTATTTGGGCTCTTAGCATAACCGTCTTACTAGGTGGGAAATATCGTGCTAAGAAAACTTTCTTTAATTCGTTCCACGTAGTGACAGAGTTGGATGGTAGAGACTGGAGCCAAGCTCTAGCTCTATCTCTTAATGAGAATGGGAAAAGACGTAGTCTTATAGCTTCGGGGATGACACCATTTGCTTTCACTATATCTGCGTATTGCAAAAACACTGACAAATGTAGGTTCGGGTCCTCCGTGGGACTACCTGAAAATTGGTTTTGTTGTACGGCTGACAACAACGAAGGTTTTAGCTCGAAATTATTGGCCTCGATGGCAGGGGCAGCGATGTTGTTATGTGGTTCATCCTGCAAAGGGATTGCATAGTACTTAAGAGGACGGTTCTGCAGTCCTTCGGCCATCTCTGGTTGAATAACTGGTTCAGGAGTAGGGATATTAAGATCGGGAAGATTTAGCTTGATAGGATGTTCTCGTATCAAATCTCATATCTGGTGTTCTAATCTAAGATAACGCTCAGATTCGTCGAACGGAAGCTTTAACTTCTCGCCTTGAGAGCAAGTACTTGGCATACACTCGACAAATGTAGAAAGGGAAAAAGAATTGTTTGCCTTAGTCTATACTGGGTAACATTGGAGTTACGATATCGACTAAATCAGTCCCCGACAACGGCGCCAAAAACTTGATCGCGTGACTTAGTAAGTCTATGGGAATCGTGACTGCAAGTGCACAATCCTATCGCATAGTTTTAAAGATTATTGAACCCACAAGGACTAATAATCAAACATATAGTTATCTAATGTTGCTATGTAAATCTAAGGTTGATGATCGTCTAAGATTGGAGGGATGAAGAGAAATAACTATAACATAAATAGAATATTAATAAAGATATTTGATAAAGGGATATCATTATCTAACGCATCAAACTTTGGGGATTTGATAGATAGTTGGTGTAATCTTATTGGTCAAAATATTCTTCAGTAGAAATTATCTATAAAAAGGACTTAGTCTCACAGTCTCGTTTTTATTGACTCTGACCCTACTCCTAAACCAGAATGCTTGGCTCTCACGATCTTATTTTGAATTTAAAAGTAATTTTTGAATATGAGTAAAGTCTAATTAATCCTAAAGCGCTCTCGCTGTGTTTAGGATTAATGCCTAGTTTCAGCTATCTGGTTAAAATCTCAAACTCTCGTTCTTGTTGACCGTAACCTTAGTTTGTTTTGTACTCTCGTACGAAAAACATTTTGAATAAAATAAGAAACTAAAACTGGAAAAATAAGTTTTATAAAAACTAACACTAGTTATTTACGAATCTCATCGTTTCGACGATATTTACATACCGATACCTAAGGGTTTAGCCGGACATGGATCCGGTAACAGACATGGTATTTGGAAAATCAAACATACAATAAGGCATAAATAAATAAAATAACAATCAAAATAAAACCTTGATTACGAATTGAGAACTGGAACTGAATCTTGATTCTTTAATTAAAATAATATCGGCAGGCTAGAAGCAATGAGCAACCGTTACAATTGAATTCAAATGCGTAAAATAAATTGCAGTAGTCTCTGATGTGGAGAAACTATCACTTTTACAAAGTAAGAAAAACTGCCTAGGAAACTAAAAGAAAATAAATCTGACAAAAATTAAGCGTACGATCGAAAGCAGGAAGAGAGAGATCCCCTGTGGAGAAACTGCCATCCTTATATATTCTCCACTTCCCTAAATTGTAGCCAAAGATGAGTGGATTCGTGGCTAAAATCATGGAGAAAAAGTAGGGAAGACTGGGTTATGGCGGTTGCCACAACCCTAGTCTGGGACTCCGTGGCGAGCGCCACATTTTTAGGGTTGAGCGTCACAATATTCATGCTTTGTGGCGGGCGCCACCACCCTCTTTGGATCATGTGGCGGGCGCCACACCTCCAAGTGATGGGCGCCACAAGCCCATTTGGTGTGGTGGACCCATTCTCTCTATTTTTCTCCATTTTCTTCTCTTTTTCTTTCCTTTTTTCTATTTTCCACTTTGCTTGCTTGTAAATATTGTATTCAATAAATACCTGCAATAAACATAAAATACTGCATAATAATAAGTTTTAATCAAGTAAAAAGCAATGCATATGAAGCCAAAAATATGATACGTTTTCGCGTTATCAATCCATTCTCGAGTGATTCGCAAACTTGATATATGTCTTTGTATCACTGAAATTTTTAATACCTAACTTGTGATAGATTGATAATGGCATCAGACTCACACTAGCTCCAGAATCAATTAGTACCTTTTTGAAAGTTCTCTCTTTTATTGTGCATGATATTATTACAGTTCTAGGATCCTTCTGCTTGTTTAGAATTTTCTGACCTAGTGAATTTTCACTGCACTTTTTCTTCAAGGCTACCGGTTCTTCTATCGTTGGTTTCTTTTTGGCCATTACCTCTTCCATGAATTTTTTGTACATGGGCATTATCTCGAGTGCTTCCGACAAATACATATGACTATCTATTATTTTGAACATTGTCATGAATTTTTCAAAGTCTAACTCTTTTGGATCCTTCTTTGTCACTCTCTGAGGGTAGGGTAACTTAATTACCAGTTTAATATCCTTTTTAGTTTTCTCTTCAGTTGACTTGCCATGTGGTATAACATTTTCATTTTTAGAGACCCTCTCCCTTTTCGTCGTGACAATATTAATATTCTTATGATTTCTTGGATTTTGAACTGTTTCACTTGGTAAGGAACCTGATGTTCGAGAACTTTCTATTTGTTGTGCTATCTGACCCAACTGAACTTCAAGATTTTTTATTGAGGCGGTGGTGTTTTTATAATTGTTTCTAGTCTCTTCTTCAAATTGCATATTTTGAGCGGCCATATTTTCAATGGCAATTTACATGTCTACTTTCTTTTGAACTTATTGTTGATATTGAGTCTGATATTGGCCTTGACCCTGTTGGGGAACATTCCCTCTCTGATCTTTCCAGGAGAATTTGGATGATTCTTCCAACCTGGATTGTAAGTGTTGAAGTATGGATTATTCTGCTTCAAAAATTTTATCTCTTCAATTTGTTGAGGGGTCGCAAAGCAATACACAATGTGGTGGAGTCCATTACAGATTTCACAAGTGATGGTCTGAGAAGGTTGAACCTGGGCTACCTGTTGGGTACCTATGTTCATAGCTTTCAATTTCTTTTCCACTTTAGCGGCTACTGTATCTTCCAACCGGATTTTATTAGTTTCCAGCTTCAGATCAATCACTCCATCAAGTTTACTAGTACACCTATCATTCAATTCCAGATGCTCATTGGTAGTTATCGCTTCAATAATCTTTTTAATACCGGTGGCTGTTAAGAAATTGGTCGAGCCACCGGTGGCTGTATCAATCAACTGATTTGTCTTTATTTTCAGCTAATTAACAAATATCTGCATTTGTTGAGTCTGGTCCATATTATGAGTTGGGCAAGCTACCATGACCCTTTTGAATCTTTTGTAGGTATCTCCCAAAGACTCACCATCCTTCTGTTTGAAGTTCAAGATTTCATACATTTTTCTCAGAAATACCGATGCTAGAAAATACTCATTTAAGAACGCATTTTCCATCTCTTCCCATGATGTAATATTGTCTGCTAGGAGAGAATAGAATCATTCTTCTACCTCTTCAGCTAAAGTGAACGAGAACATTCTTAACTTTTTTGCTTCGTCAGTATGACCATCAATTTTCAAAGTAGTACTCATGGTCAGGAATCTCTGCAAGTGATTGTTTGTATCCTCATTTACCTTTCCGGTGAAATATTTTCTTTCAAGTTGATTGATTGTGTTAAGATGCAGTTGAAAATTAGTCACATTCACCGGTTGGTTGACAGTTGTTAATCTATCACTCGGTGCATTCGCGCCTCCATAAACACTAAGGAGCCTCTCTAGAGGTGGAGGTGGAATTGGAGGAACTTCATCCATAGTTTCTTTTTCTGAATCTGAATCTGAGTGATCAGAGGGAACTTCTTCTTTGGAATTCAATCTAGCGTGTTTGAGTCTCCAATGAAGGGTTCTCTCGATTTCTGTGTCAAAAAGAAATTTAGTTGAGGGCTCTCCTCGCATACACAGATTAGTGAATGAAATTATATAAATGACTGAAAAATAATTTTACTGCAGAGCAACAAAATTTTAATTGAACTAAAATTGAACTCTATATATATTTTGACAGTCCCCGGTAGCGACGCCAAAAACATTATCGAAAAAATAGCAAGTGTACTATTTTGCCTGTTATAGTAATAAAGGGGAAATTCCCCGAATGTCGATCTCAAGGACTGCAAGTTAATATTGAGTTAAAATCATTGTTCAATTAAACTAAAACTACTGTTGGGGTTTTTTAATTCAAAATTATAAAAATAAAGGTAAAATAAATTAATACTGTAAAATAAGGGTTTGCAAGGGAAGATGAACAATGTTAAGGAAGGTGTATAATTTGTCCCTGTAACAACTCTGAGTCACTATTGTATCAATAAATATCAATTACTACCAGTTCTTAAGAGAAACCATATAATAATCCTGATTGGTCCGAAAGAGAAAGCATTAAACACATCAAAAGATTACCGTAAAAACAATATTATCAATGCAATCGTAAACTCAAAGTTATTACAGATCTAAATCAGGGACACCCCCTAACATTGGGGGGTTTACCTACTAATCTTGTTCAAAACAGATTCAAGATAAAAATACACATTGCAAGTAATTGGATGACTTCGATCTTCAATTACTTCTGCTCATGAAAACCTTCCACTCTCCGAATTCCTTGATCTCTGTAATTCTCGATCCTCTGACAATTATCTGTGCTCTCCTTGTTCCAAAGTGTCCTCTTCCCTTGTAGAAAATCTCCTAAAATAGTGAAAAATCTCTTGGAAATGGTTGGAAATCCCCAAAATGTCATTGCAGCTAAAGCTCGGGTAAAAAGCCTAAAAATTGGAAAATTAGAGTCTGGGACTGACACGGCCGTGTCAGTTGAAACGGGCGGCCATGTCAGGACCGTGCCTTGCTATTCTATTCTTTTTTCACTCCCAGGTGGGCTGACGCGGCCCGTGTAAGCTGACACAGGTGGTTGTATGTCATACCCCAAAATTCATATAGGTCATTAACCCTAATCATATGCATAGCCTTACATACATTTCAATTCATCTGCATGCAAGAGGACAGATATCTTAGATTCCAAGCTTGGTGCTTGAACCTAGTGAAAGCTAAGGCTTCTTTGCAAATAAAGTCGGCTCAATCAATCAAACCATAGGTGGAGTCAGCTCTTGATGCTTGGGCTTTGTGCCCAACATTGATGACTCAACTTTGGCTAAATAGTGAAGCAATGCCCTAATCTTGGGATCCTCACTTAGTCCGGGTTACCATAAACTCTAAAGATGTCTGATACTCTTTATGTGGCCTCCTAAACCCTATCTAATAGGTCCATCATCATCCCGTTGGTTGTGTCTTTCTTACTTGATCGAGCTCCACCCAACAACCTCCTGGTCAGGGGTCATGCATGTTGGTTCCCTAGGTTTGATCCCATAGTTACTTGCTTCGATGTGCATCGTGTGCTCGTCTGTACCTGATCATCCGGTCATCTGATCATTGGTCATTTAATTTTTTACTCTTGCTTCATGCTTACCTTTGATCGTCTTAGTTAATGTTTCATTCATAGGCTGTGTATAGATTCTATCTGGTCAATGGTCATAGTTAATTTTTTACTCTTGCTTCATGCTTACCTTTGATCGTCCTTGCTGTTGAAACACTACAGAATGCAAATTCTTGCCATGCCTACACAACCACAATGATTCACACTCTGCATTAACCCACAGCTGCAAGTTACCTTGCACCTAAGCCAATAAATAGCAGGTCATTAGCCAACATTAAAGCTTAATTTCATTCAAGTTAACCTGCAATAGCCAGTCATAAAACTACTTGAACATATTTCCACTAAATTAACCAATTGACTAACCTCCAACTCAGTGAGTTAACTACCTAAACTCACTGAGTTCATCCCAACTAACTCCAAACCTCTTTTAACTAACTCCAAGCCTTAGGGATCCCAAGCCTAATACCTATAAATTCCCATCTTCGCCATCATTTGGGGCTCTCTATTATTTTCACTACTAACTCACCTTTTCTGCAAACATCACCTTCAACCTTTCTCACTTCATCTTCCCCATTTCCTCACCCTTCACCAAAGCTCAAACCACCATTGGAGAAAGCTTCACATTGAAGCTTGTTATCAATTGAGCTAAAACTCTTGCACTCAATAATCATTCCTGCATTTACCGAATCAACATCGACAACAACGATCTTGTTCAAAAAAATTTCGGAGTTGATTCTTGAAGAATAGGAGTTCACAGTAGAAGTGGAAGATCCAAGGTTCAACGTATCATACATATGTGTTTCTCCTCTTCATCCTCATCACTTTCGAATTTCAACGAGTTACAAGACAACCTTCCGTCTTGCAAGTCGGTGAATCTTTATCTTTGTTGAATTATTGATATCACCATGTAGATTGTGTAGTGGGGAATCGAAAACCTCAATGTTCGACGGTTTGACTTTCCTTAATCGCCAATTCCATTCGATTTCGGATTCTTGACGTTAATTGCTTAATTTCCAGAAGTTGTTGAGTTGTAACTAGGATATTTGAGGGATTAGGATATAAGAGTTTGAGAGGAGCAAGAAATTGATGCTTTTTCTTGATTCCGCCCAACTCCGCCACATCCGTCACGGTGGTGCCGAAGCTCCGACGGTGGCTCTGTTTTACTTTCATGTTTGGATTGTTTGACTGGTCCAAGAAGTGTTCACTCCATATCACCCACTGTCATGTAGTGTTAACATGTATGCTGATAGCAATTCTCTTTTTTTTCTTCATTATTATGTTGAATTCATGTCGATTTGTTTGTATGCTGATTGGGCCTTGGGCCAAGTGATTGTCCTTCCTGATTTGTTTTCATACCCCTGGCCTAACATTGCTCATCTTAATCATGATAATCTCATAATTGATTTAATCAATTCCAAGTTTAATTCCGTTTTTATTATTAATCATAATGCAGTTTTTTGTATGCAATATATGTTAACTCCTGCTTTTTTTTGACACTTAGGATTCACCTAGTTTTAGTGGTAAATAGCTTAATTCATGTTTAAGTAGGTTAATTAGGATTAGGAAAATTAGTTAGAAATTAGGCTTAATCATTTGTATATGTTAGACTAATTTCTTAATTTTCCCGAATTTGCTATCATATGATCAACCATGCCATGTTTAGAATTTCATTCGATTCGCCATGTTAATTTCCACGTACATGCGTACTCTCACTTGGGCTTGGTTACATTTTGGTTGTGGTTAATGATTAAATTGAAAATCCCATTTAATTTTAATTTGATATATGTTTGTCCATCATGATCATCATATCACCCCATCATCTCATCATACTATCTCATCCATTTGAATTAGTATTTTAATTCCCTTTATTAATGCATACTAACCATGTTTTTTAAGATGACATGTGAATGAGAGATCCAAGCCCCATTCAAGTTGCTCCTCTTATTTTCTATGCATTAGCTTGTATTGTTTGAAGTTCCATGCCACTTGTATGGTTTAGGCATGACACATGAGTTGTAAATTGTATTTCCCTTTCATGCCTTCACGTTGTATTGTGTAGATTCCCCATTGTGGGTTAAATGTTCCCCCACCCCTAGTCATGTAATAACTTAGATTTACTGATTTCTAGATAGTCCATTATGCATATTTATAACCAAGATAAAATACAAAATGATAAACAAAACATTTCAAAAGAAACAAAAGGTACTTGGTTCAACGTCAAATTGTTTTTCCGAATAAAACTCACACCATTGTAACGTGAACGCTTGATCCAACATCAGGTATTCTCTATCCACTCCATGATTCAATATTCACATCTTTTCTCTATTCTCTTCTCAACCTCATTCTATCTCTCACCTCCATTCTTCACACACTATTTTCATAATAAATTCAAATGCTTGATTCAACATCAAGTACCTTTTTCAAAATCACTTTCTTATTAATTGGAATGCCAAATGGGGTGTACGTGCATGTACACAACATTCAAGTACTTGGGTCTTCGGCCGTACCTAGCCTAAGGACCCGACACTTGACTTTCCCCCTTAAAACATCTAATGATTCAAACAAGTTAGACCTAGGTACTTGTAATACCTCAAAATTTCCCCCCCTCATTCATACATTCATTTTTAGGTCATTTAACATTTCATATTGCATTTCATCATATCAATCAAAATCAGATCCAAGAAGCTTGAATGTCATCCAAGACATTTTGTGGGTCCTATCTGGGTGATCAGTCAACACAAGGGAATGGCTTGAGATACTTCCAACATGTTCAAATGGGGTCTATTCATCAGTCAAAACGTTAATCTTGAAGGAGCAAAAGTTTGTTCATGAGCTGTCATGCTCGCTAGGCGAGCAGAAGGGGTCGCCTAGCGAGTCCCAAGAAAAGCCACCAGAATCACCTACGCTCAGAGGAATTTCTTGAACTGTCATGCTCGCTAGGCGAAGCCCACGCGTTTTGAAAAAAAACAAAAAAAAAACAAAAAAAATGAAAAAAAATGAAAAAAATAAATAAATAAATAAATAAAAGAAAAATCTGGGACTTGGACCTCTCTCTTTTGAGCCCACAAAGTCACAAAAATCAGGTTATAAATTCTAGACTTCCATCTCCCAAGAAACCCTGGGGGAAAAAGATAGTGAGAGAAGAGCTAACAGAGTTCAGAGCAGCCTCCGGACACTGAAAGGAACTCATCTGCAAAGAACCTACTCTACCTCATATAAACCCTCAGATTACTTTGCAAACCCAACCGGGCAATTCAATTTCATTCGATCTCTCCAATCAGCTTGAGAGATCTCTGGGTTTCTTGCTTCTTTAGCTGTTATTACTTCGGATCTTTATCCGTGTGGTAGATCTCTTGATCCTTTTACCTTTTCCGCATTTTACCGCTTTCTTAGCTGGAAGACCTCAATAGGAGGCAATGTTTTCTTTTGTTTGTTTACTTTTGTGCCCAGAGACCTCCAAGAAGAGGCATCAGTGCTAAAGACCTCCCTAAAGAGGCAATTGACGGATAAAAGGGATTAGTAATCAATCCCCCGTTATTCAGTGTGTCGTTCTTTATGCTCGCACTACGTGTCGAAGCTTTAGAACAAAAGCCCAAGATCTTTTGTCCGGTCAGTCAGTGGAGAGGGTTCCACCTTTCTGAATCCCCACTTTTTGTCATGAGCTCACCCGGTCCAGGGTTAAGAGCTATGAGGTCTTATCCTCATTTACCCTTTTGATCTGCTCACCCTGACGGTCAATGTCAGTGGTTAAGAGCCCATTTGATTACCTTTTCCATGGCTTGTTTGTCGAGGTTGATATGACCCCTCTTGACTAAAGCCCTACCCATGTATGTTTAAGCCCCCTTGTTAGCATTTTACTTTATGCATGTTTGTTTTGTATGGTGTGATCGTCTCCCCATAGGATTGCTAGGCTTCGTATAGTCTCTCGTTGCATGTCCATTAAGGTAGCACTGTTCCTTCGTCTAGGACTTCCTTTTTGCATGAGCATTCCTAAAACACAAACAAACTCATTGATTTTTCTTCTCCTAAGAACACGTTAACTCCTTCTACTACAGGCGAGTAAGTCTCCAAAGGTCGAGCATCCGGTAGATTGCGTAGTAACGTCGTTCACCCAAAAACACAACCCTTAACCCGTAGGTAGCCGAACTACGGCTTGCTCTGATTCTCATTCCAGATGAGATACATAGGCATAAGACGCGATGTCTTAGCGAGCACACTCCTCTTTAACCCATAGGTAGCCAAGCTACGAAGACTCTGATTCTCATATTCAGATGAGATACGTATGCAGTGGATGCGACATTCGTGCGAGTCATTTTCTTTTGACCCCTCTTTTAGTAAATAGTACATTAGATAAACCCACATCCTTTAGACAAGAACAACAAGAGTGGATCCCGTAGAGTACTACGGATGCGTAGGGGTGCTAATACCTTCCCTTCGTATAATCGGCTCCCGAACCCAAGATTTGGTTGCGAGACCTTGTCTTTTCCTTTCCTTTCTCCCAGGTTTACTTTGAGCGTTTCCTTTCCCTCCTTTGGGATAAATAACGCACGGTGGCGACTCTTCTGTCATTTCTTTCTCGTCGTGTGTTTTTTCGCATCTCATTTTGTAGGTTGCGACAGCTGGCGACTCTGCTGGGGATTTATTTTCCCTAGTGGGCCTTTCCTAGCGTTGTTTGTCTATTGTCTATTGTGTGTTATTTATTTATTGTTTTGCATACTTATCTGCTTGCATTGCATCCTATGTGCGCTTTACTGTTTCATGCATGTTGTGCTGGTTATGTATCTGTTTTGCTGTTGGGTGGGAGTCACAAGAGGTAAAAGGCCCAATACACAGGCTATGAGTGAACTTTAGGACACCTAGGAATAGAGTGATTCATGGGAAGCGGGTGGTATGGCGCCACTTAGCGGAACATGGTATCATGAGCAGTTCAGATTCTGATGGGGTATTATAGTTGCATACACCTGGTGTGCATATGATGATATTCTTGAAAGGATTGTTTATCCTGCGTTTCTCTTGACCTTACCCTGGCTTAGATTACACCCGTGAGTGGGGCGGGAATGAATCATTTACAGGTACTGATGGTGACTTGTTCGGTTGGTGGCCGTGTCCTGTTGGTGACTTTTGTTTGGTTCTTGTTGGTGACCGTTGGTTCTGAAGTATGGGTTCTAAATTGATGACTGTGTTCTATGGTTCCCGGTTCCGAATTCATGCTAAAGTTCTGATCCTGTGCCTCGTGATATACAACCAACCCGGTTTTCTGGAGCAGAGTTTTGATCTCGTATTACATTCTTCAGTGGGTTTCTCTTCAGACAGTGCAACCCAACAGATATTCAAGCAGATACAGCAACCTTGATTTGCATGTCACCGCATTGCATCACATCATTCGCATTCATATCATTCACACATGTTTATCCATTTCTGTGGGGTTTATATCTTCTTCTTGATTCTAGTCGGGGTTTTTATGGTACTTTCAAAAGGGATATTTTATCTGATGAGAGACTGGAATCAAGAGGGTAGAATACCTTTGGAATTGATAAACATGTCATTGCATTTGCATATTCATTAGCATGCCTTGCATAACAGGTACTGCCGCAGTGTTTTCAGTTTGTTTGGTGCTCCACTAGCAGGATAGCTGACTCAGGCATTCACCGGTACGGTACCCGCAGAAACCACCAGAGAGCAATGGAAAGCCTACAAGCAGAGTTCGCCAAGATGAAGATCCGCATGAACCAATTCATGGATGTGGTCCAGGGGGTGGCTCAGGGACAGCAAGAGCTCAGGCAGATGATGCAGAGGAATCCCGCCACTACTCAACCAGAGACGTTGACTGATCCTCCAGCTGGAGAGGCTAACGGACCCAGTGGACCGAGGCCTACCCCGATCCTACATGTCACCTCCGGTCAACAACCCGTCCATGATGATCAGGACGATCAGTTCCCCTTGCTTCAGGAAGACTTTGGTATGAGTCATGGTATGGACCCTATATTTCGGAGACTGGAAGAGAGGTTGAAGGCAGTGGAAGGACAAAATCCTTTGGGAGTAGACGTTGCTGACTTGGGATTGGTCCCAGGCGTGAGGGTGCCACCGAAATTCAAGGTCCCGATATTCGACAAATACAGCGGCAACTCTTGCCCGAAGACCCATGTGCAAGCCTACTTCCGTAAAATGGTTGCATACTCTGACGATGAAAAGTTGCTTATGTACTTTTTCCAGGATAGCCTAGCCGGGGCATCCCTGGAATGGTATATGAGGTTGGACAGAGCCCACATCCGCTGCTGGAGGGATTTGGCTGAGGCTTTCGTGAAGCAGTATCAGTATAATGCAGACATGGCTCCGGACAGAACTCAACTTCAGAATCTGTCTCTTAAAAGCAATGAGTGCTTCAGGGAATACGCTCAACGCTGGAGGGAGACAACTTCCCGTGTTCAACCTCCTATGTTGGAGAAGGAAATGGCTAACATGTTCATGAACACTCTGCCCGGACCTTATTTGGAGCGCCTGGTGGGTTGCAATGCCTCCAACTTTGCTGATGTAGTCTCTACCGGAGAGAGGGTGGAGAATTACCTGAGGACATACAAGACCCAGAGTGGAGGTGGATCTTCATCAGGGGTGAAGAAGCCGTTCATTCAGGGACAGAAGGGGAGAGAAAGGGATGCAAGTGCCATATCTTCTTATCAGAACAGGGGTAACCGGAGGAATGACTTTCAGAGCTATCATCAACAACCGTACGTTGCGGCCGTGACCATTCCAGCTGCAGCACCACTACAGCAACAACAACCGGGTAACAGACCCACTTATCAACAGAGGCCAAGGATGATGGACCGGCGTTTCGACACTCTTCCAATGTTGTACGCTCAGTTGTTTGCTAGTCTTCAACAACTACAACTTGTGCAGTTACGCACTCTGGCTCCTCCTGTTGGTAGGCTTCCGGCAGGTTACGACGCCAACGCTAGATGTAGCTTCCACTCTGGGGCACCTGGCCACAATATTGAGAACTGCAAAGCTTTTAAGCACGTAGTTCAGGACCTCATAGATTCAAAGGACATCGACCTTGCACCGGCTCCTAATGTCGTCAACAATCCCATGCCCCGGCATGGTGGAGCCAACGTTAACATGGTTGAAAGAGAAGTCAAATTGGTCTCTGTGGTCAACGATGAAGATGGGGATAGTGATTGCGACATCGATAACTGGGTGCATCCGAGGATCCCGGGTGAAGTCATCAATAATTGGTCTTCTGAGGAGATTGTCCAAGTCACTTTTTTGGAGGAGTAATTTTCTTTGTTTGTTCATGCATATCCAAGTCTTACGTTCCGCCCAAGGCGTAATGACTCATTGTAGGGCTCATCTATGTGGATACCTGCATTTTTTATCATAAATAAAGGACGTCTTTTTGCATTCAAATATTTTGTTCACTGTCTTTCTATTTTTGCAGTTTTCAAAAATCAAAAAATATCTGGCAATGTTTCATTTAGTTTTCATTTTTTTCACACTCATAAGCACATACCATCACTCATGCAGATGCACATCACCGGATCCTATTGATAACAGTTCTGCTATGGCTCGCTTCGACTTTGAAAATCCGATCTTTCAAACTGAAGAAGAGGGTGATGAAGACTGTGAACTCCCTGAAGAACTCACCAGGTTATTAAAACAGGAGGAAAGGGTCATTCAACCGCATCAAGAGTCTGTTGAAGTGATTAATCTCGGCACCAAGGACGCCAAGAGAGAAATCAAGATAGGGGCTGCTTTGGAAGACAATGTAAAGAAGGGGCTGATTGAATTGCTGCAAGAGTATGTTGACATCTTTGCTTGGTCTTATCAGGACATGCCAGGGCTTGACACAAATATTGTGGTACACCGTTTGCCTCTCAAAGAAGGTTGTCCTCCGGTCAAGCAGAAGCTCAGAAGAACAAGACCAGAGATGGCCGTCAAGATAAAGGAAGAAGTGCAAAAACAGTTGGGTGCAGGTTTTCTAGCAGTCACGAATTATCCGCCATGGGTTGCAAATATCGTTCCAGTACCTAAGAAGGATGGAAAGGTACGGATGTGTGTTGACTACCGAGATCTGAACAAAGCTAGCCCTAAAGATGATTTCCCATTACCTCACATTGACGTTTTGATGGACAATACGACTCAGTTCTCGGTATTCTCCTTCATGGATGGCTTTTCTGGCTATAATCAAATTAAGATGGCACCAGAAGACATGGAGAAGACAACTTTCATAACCCCATGGGGCACCTTCTGCTACAAGGTGATGCCGTTTGGTCTGAAAAATGCCGGAGCAACATATCAACGAGCGATGGTGACTCTTTTCCATGATATGATTCATCATGAAATCGAGGTTTATGTTGATGATATGATTGCCAAATCTCAGACAGAAGAAGAACATTTGGTGAATCTGCAGAAACTGTTTGAGCGTTTGAGGAAATTCAAGCAGAGGCTTAATCCGAACAAGTGTACTTTCGGGGTGAGATCTGGAAAATTACTGGGTTTTATTGTTAGTGAAAAAGGGATTGAGGTGGATCCGGCCAAAGTGAAAGCGATACAGGAAATGCCTGAGCCAAGAACAGAAAAACAAGTCTGTGGTTTCTTAGGGAGGTTGAACTACATTGCCAGGTTCATCTCTCACCTAACAGCCATGTGTGAGCCAATTTTCAAGTTGCTAAGAAAATACCAGGCTATCAGGTGGAATGGTGATTGCCAAAGGGCTTTCGAGAAGATAAAAGAGTATTTACAGAATCCTCCTATCCTTATGCCTCCGGTCCCAGGGAGACCGCTGATTATGTATTTGACAGTACTAAACAATTCCATGGGTTGTGTTCTCGGTCAACACGACGAGACAGGTAGGAAAGAGCATGCCATCTACTACCTGAGTAAGAAATTCACAGACTGCGAGTCGAGATACTCGATGCTTGAAAAGACATGTTGTGCACTTGCATGGGCTGCTAAGCGTTTGAGACAATACATGCTGACTCACACAACCTTACTGATCTCCAAGATGGATCCAGTCAAATACATATTCGAGAAGCCAACTCTCACCGAAAGGGTCGCTCGTTGGCAAATGGTACTGACAGAGTACGATATCCAGTATACATCCCAGAAAGCCATCAAGGGGAGTATTCTGTCAGACTATCTTGCTCAGCAGCCGATTGATGATTATGAGCCAATGAAGTTTGATTTTCCAGATGAAGACATCATGTTCCTCAAGATGAAAGACTGTGAAGAGCCAGTTGTTGAGGAGGGACCTGATCCAGACGAAAAGTGGACTTTGTTGTTTGATGGGGCTATCAATGCCAGAGGAAGTGGAATTGGCACTGTCATTACTACTCCGAAAGGTGCCCACATGCCTTTCGCCGCTCGTCTGACTTTTGAGTGCACAAATAATGAAGCTGAGTATGAAGCATGTATCTTGGGTATTGAGCAAGCCATTGATTTGAGAATCAAGATTCTGGACATCTTCGGAGATTCAGCTCTAGTGATCAATCAAGTGAACGGTGATTGGAATACTCTCCAGCCCAATTTGGTCCCTTACAGAGATTACACGAGAAGACTGTTAACTTTCTTCACAACAGTAAGGTTGTATCATATACCTCGTGATGAGAATCAGATGGCAGATGCTCTTGCCACTCTATCCTCCATGATCAATGTGATTCGGTGGAACCACACTCCCAGAATTGATGTTATGCGCCTTGATAGGGCCGCGTATGTGTTTGTTGCTGAAGTGGTAGTTGATGACAAGCCCTGGTATCACGACATCAAGTGCTTTCTGAAGAATCAAGAATACCCTGCAGGGGCATCCAACAATGATAGAAAGACTTTGAGAAGATTGGCAGGCAGTTTCTTCGTGAACAAAGACGATGTTCTGTATAAGAGGAACTTCGACATGGTTTTGCTCAGATGTGTGGATAGACACGAAGCAGACATGTTAATGCAAGAAGTTCATGAAGGCTCCTTCGGTACTCATGCCGACGGACATGCAATGGCTAAGAAATTGTTGAGAGCGGGTTATTACTGGATGACCATGGAATCTGATTGTTTCAAATATGCTCGGAAGTGTCATAAATGCCAGATTTATGCTGATAAGGTGCATGTGCCGCCAAATCCTTTGAATGTGATGTCTTTGCCGTGGCCTTTTGCTATGTGGGGCATCGATATGATTGGAAAGATTGAGCCGGCCGCCTCCAATGGGCATCGCTTCATCCTTGTTGCCATCGACTAGTACACCAAGTGGGTCGAAGCAGCGTCATTTGCGAATGTCACCAGACATGTGGTCGCCCGATTCATTAAGAAAGAAATCATTTGTCGTTATGGGATTCCCGAGAGAATCATTACTGATAATGGTTCTAATCTCAATAACAAAATGATGAAGGGGTTGTGCAAGAACTTCAACATTCAGCATCACAATTCTTCCCCTTATCGCCCTAAGATGAACGGTGCTGTTGAGGCGGCAAATAAGAACATAAAGAAGATTGTGCAGAAGATGGTCGTTACGTACAGAGATTGGCATGAGATGCTACCCTTCGCCTTACATGGGTACCGTACTTTAGTACGTACATCGACCGGGGCAACCCCTTACTCCCTTGTGTATGGTATGGAAGCAGTCCTACCTGTTGAAGTGGAGATTCCTTTTCTAAGAGTCATGTTGGATGTCAAGTTAGACAAAGCTGAATGGATTCGGACAAGGTTCAATTAGTTGAGTCTTATCGAAGAGAAGCGAATGGCAGCCATTTGTCATTGGCAGTTGTATCAGAGTCGGATGAAGAGAGCCTTTGATCAGAAAGTGCGTCCTCGATGCTTCCAGGTCGGAGATTTGGTGTTGAAAAGGATCCTTCCTCCTCAGACAGATCACAGGGGCAAGTGGACTCCTAACTATGATGGACCGTATATTGTCACCAAGGTTTTTGATGGTGGGGCCTTAATGCTTGCAACTATGGATGGTGAAAACTTCACTTCCCCTGTGAACTCAGACGTAGTTAAAAAATACTTCACATAAAATAGACCCGCTGGACAGTAAAAAGAATAGTCCAGGCAAAAATGGGCATCCCGACGAACCAAGAAAATGAAAAGGTTCGGGCAAAAATTAGGGATTAAATATGAAAAGATCGTACACCCGGTAAGTTGAAAACCTGAAAAGGCAACTTAGGCAAAAATGGGTATCCCGGTGGATTGAAAACCCGAAAAGGGCGATCCAGGCAAAAGTTAGGGATTAAACGAATGACTGCGTTCTGAGTAGTTCTGAATCTCATCTCGTGTCAAAGGATAGGAAACAGTCCAATCACTCTTTTTCAGAAGGTTGATCATCTGGAGGATCTTGAAGACGAGCAAGTCATAGCAGAATTGGAACCCGATAGGAATCCATTTCACATTGCCATTAGATTAATTTCTGTTTTTTATATTTTGTGCGATTACCTCTTTCCAGGGATTGCTTCCTGATGTAAATGCCTATTCAAAGGCCATTCAATCAGTAAAATCATGTTATTCAGTATATCTCTGTTTTCATTTTCATTTTACTGTTTTGTTTGCAAAAATGACGTCCGAATTTTTGATAAACATTGCATCATGAAACATAAGAGCTTTACAGGTACATGCTTAATAAACATTTAAAATTGCTGTAAATGTTAAGTGCTTTAGATCATCTATTCAGAACAGGTACCCTCGGGGCATTTCCTTAAGGTTCCCAGCCGATGATCGCAAATGTTTTCCCCCAACAGTCGAAGTTGGTATCTTATCCCTGCAGAGCTGATCAGAGCATTGGATTCTTCGATCCCCAGCAGGCTCTCACTGCTGTACCTCCCCCAAGCGGTTGTTTCAGAATATACACTCCCCAGTAGAGTTGACAGTGCCAGACTATATATCCCCAGTGGAGTTGACAGTGCCAGACTGTATCTTCCCAGCAGAAGCGGCTGCTCCTCAGAGTTCGATGCCAAATCGATGATCTCGACGCCAGATCCATGGTCTCTTTCCTTGAAGCAGAATCTCGGTACCGTATCGGTGTTTGCTTCCCCTGCTGAGTCGTCTCTCTCGCAGATTATGGTTGCCAGAACCATTGTCGCTTTCCCCAACAGCAGGTTTTCAGTGTCGTTCTCTCCCCAGTCAGAGTCTCGGTATTTTGTCATTGCTAGAACACCGTATGGCGGGTCATTTCCCCACAGAGTTCTTTGCGCTGTGCATCTCCAATAGCCTTGCCAAGGTCCAGAAGATGGTGATCATTTCCCCAGCAGATTCCCTTGCCTCGGCTTGGCATTCTACCCGGCATTTTGCATCCATGCATGTAGAATCATATTGCATTGCATCCTCCCATATTGCGTAGCATTTCCATTTTCATGGAGCATTACGCCATTGAAAAATTCAAACATACGCATGTAAGCATAAAACATTCTCGGTATCCCAAGTGATAAGCCAGAAGTTGTTTCCAGTACTCAAACTGAAGATTGTTCATGACTTACCTTTATTATCCCCAGCAAGTGTCATTGGCCCATGCGTCGCCTCTATTATCTTTCCCTATTTCTGCCGATGCTGACAGGCATGAAGTTTTTCCGGTATTCAGACCGAAGTGGCATTCAGGCCAATTTTCCGATGTTCAGATCAAAGAAGTTTCCGACATTCAGGTCAATGCAACTTGCGGCATTCAGGCCAGTTTTCCGATGTTCAGATCGAAGAAGTTTCCGACATTCAGGTCGATGCAACTTGTGGCATTCAGGCCAGTTTCCGGTGTTCAGACCGAAGTGGCGTTCAGGCCAGTTTTCCGATGTTCAGATCGAAGAAGTTTCCGATATTCAGGTCGATGCAACTTGCGGCATTCAGGCCAGTTTTCCGATGTTCAGATCGAAGAAGTTTCCGACGTTCAGGTCAATTCAACTTGTGGCATTCATGCCAATTTTCCGATATTCAGATCGAAGTGGCATTCAGGCCAATTTTCCGATATTCAGATCGAAGTGGCATTCAAGCCAGTTTTCCGATGTTCAGATCGAAGAAGTTTCTGACATTCAAGTCGACGCAACCTGTGGCATTCAGGCCAGCCTCTCGGTGTTCAGACCGATATTAATAATCTCATATCTTCCGATGTTCAGATCGAAGTCATTTCCAGTATTCAGACTGATGAGCGGCATTCAGGCCATGATTATTTCGGTGTTACCATTTATTTTGGTATCCAGGTTAACATTCTTTTTCGGTATTCAGACTGACTCTCACCGTACCAGACGGATTCTTCTTTCAAGACCACCTCTTTGCCGATTCTGATAGGCATTATTACTTCACTTCACTTCAGTGCAAATTTTCGGGCTTTTATTGTATTCAATCCCTTGATACCTCGAAAGTGCGAAAGCCGCTGCTATCTTCTTTTCGGGTCTCCAGTTGATTGAATAGGGGCAGCTGTAATACCTCAAAATTTGCCCCCCTCATTCATACATTCATTTTTAGGTCATTTAACATTTCATATTGCATTTCATCATATCAATCAGAATCAGATCCAAGAAGCTTGAATATCATCCAAGACACTTTGTTGGTCCTATCTGGGTGATCAGTCAACACAAGGGAATGGCTTGAGATACTTCCAACATGTTCAAATGGGGTCTATTCATCAGTCAAAACGTTAATCTTGAAGGAGCAAAAGTTTGTTCATGAGCTGTCATGCTCGCTAGGCGAGCAGAAGGGGTCGCCTAGCGAGTCCCAAGAAAAAGCCACCAGAATCACCTACGCTCAGAGGAATTTCTTGAACTGTCATGCTCGCTAGGCGAAGCCCACGCGTTTTGAAAAAAAATAAAAAAAAATGAAAAAAATGAAAAAAAAAATGAAAAAAATAAATAAATAAATAAATAAATGAAAAATCTTGGACTTGGACCTCTCTCTTTTGAGCCCACAAAGTCACAAAAATCAGGTTATAAATTCTAGACTTCCATCTCCCAAGAAACCCTGGGGGAAAAAGATAGTGAGAGAAGAGCTAACAGAGTTCAGAGCAGCCTCCGGACACTGAAAGGAACTCATCTGCAAAGAACCTACTCTACCTCATATAAACCCTCAAATTGCTTTGCAAACCCAACCGGGCAATTCAATTTCATTCGATCTCTCCAATCAGCTTGAGAGATCTCTAGGTTTCTTGCTTCTTTAGCTGTTATTACTTCGGATCTTTATCCGTGTGGTAGATCTCTTGATCCCTTTACCTTTCCCGCATTTTACCACTTTCTTAGCTGGAAGACCTCAATAGGAGGCAATGTTTTCTTTTTTTTGTTTACTTTTGTGCCCAAAGACCTCCAAGAAGAGGCATCAGTGCTAAAGACCTCCCTAAAGAGGCAATTGACGGATAAAAGGGATTAGTAATCAATCCCCCGTTATTCAGTGTGTCGTTCTTTATGCTCGCACTACGTGTCGAAGCTTCAGAACAAAAGCCCAAGATCTTTTGTCCGGTCAGTCAGTGGAGAGGGTTCCACCTTTCTGAATCCCCACTTTTTGTCATGAGCTCACCCGGTCCAGGGTTAAGAGCTATGAGGTCTTATCCTTATTTACCCTTTTGATCTGCTCACCCTGACGGTCAATGTCAGTGGTTAAGAGCCCATTTGATTACCTTTTCCATGGCTTGTTTGTCGAGGTTGATATGACCCCTCTTGACTAAAACCCTACCCATGTATGTTTAAGCCCCCTTGTTGGCATTTTACTTTATGCATGTTTGTTTTATATGGTGTGATCGTCTCCCCATAGGATTGCTAGGCTTCGTATAGTCTCTCGTTGCATGTCCATTAAGGTAGCATTGTTCCTTCGTCTAGGAGTTCCTTTTTGCATGAGCATTCCTAAAACACAAACAAACTCATTGATTTTTCTTCTCCTAAGAACACGTTAACTCCTTCTACTACAGGCGAGTAAGTCTCCAAAGGTCGAGGATCCGGTAGATTGCGTAGTAACGTCGTTCACCCAAAAACATAACCCTTAACCCGTAGGTAGCCGAACTACGGCTTGCTCTGATTCTCATTCCAGATGAGATACGTAGGCATAAGACGCGATGTCTTAGCGAGCACACTCCTCTTTAACCCATAGGTAGCCGAGCTACGAAGACTCTGATTCTCATATTCAGATGAGATACGTATGCAGTGGATGCGACATCCGTGCGAGTCATTTTCTTTTGACCCCTCTTTTAGTAAATAGTACATTAGATAAACCCACACCCTTTAGACAAGAACAACAAGAGTGGATCCCGTAGAGTACTACGGATGCGTAGGGGTGCTAATACCTTCCCTTCGCATAATCGGCTCCCGAACCCAAGATTTGGTTGCGAGACCTTGTCTTTTCCTTTCCTTTCTCCCAGGTTTACTTCGAGCGTTTCCTTTCCCTCCTTTGGGATAAATAACGCACGGTGGCGACTCTTCTGTCATTTCTTTCTCGCCGGGTGTTTTTCGCATCTCATTTTGTAGGTTGCGACAGTACTATGAGGAAGATAAAGAGTAGTTAGGACTTCATTGTCATCTCAATTCCCAAGTACTCTGATCGTTGATCGTACTTAGTCAAGGGTCAGATACTTGTCGCCCTCTAAGTTCCAATGATTAGACTTGCCAAACTCTTTTCACAATTCAAATCTCTTTTTTTTGGATGAAAAAGAGTGGTTAGGACAACATTGTCCTCTCAACTCCCGAGTTATTGGACTGTTGACTGTATCTAGATAAGGGTTTGATACTTGTCTCTATACATAAAATCAACCCTAAAAAATCAAATCATCTATTTCCTTAGTGCACTCTATTCAACCCCTTTCAATAAGGTCGTATTACTTCCATTTTACCGTGAACGACGCTTAAGCCTCCATGTGCGAGCAAGTAACATTTAACTGCTAAAGTGTAAACTAAGCGTATCCACATTACCGCAAACAAGCAAATACTTTCCGCTCCCATGACAGGGTATACAAGCAAGCGAACAGTAGCACGCGAACGTCAATATTGTTCAATAAAAACAACCAAATAAATGTTTCGTTCGTGAGCCGAACTACAAAGCTCTGACTTCCCTATTGCACGTATGGGGATGCGTAGGCACGAGGGTCCAAATCCTTGGAGAGTACACTAACTTAAAACTTATTTTCTCCCTATCTTATTCTTTCATCTCATTCCCGATAGCAAGCAACAAACAAATGAATAAGCATCCATACGCTTTTGATACAAGCAAGTGGTTCCCATGGAGTACCATGGATGTGAGGGGTGCTAATACATTCCCCTTGCATAACCGAATTCCAAATCCGCTCTTGGTTGCGAGATCATTTCTCTCATTTGGGGTTTTATCGCTATTTTCCCTTTCCTTTGGAATAAATAAAATCTGGTGGCGACTCTGTATTTTTCACGGCGCTTCAGTTGGCGACTCTGCTAGGGACACTATGGAGTTCCCATAAGCGAGTCAAGCCTAGCTTGCATATATCTTTTTCCTTGGATGTTTATCTTTGTTATTACTTACTTTATTTATCCATTCCTGTTATATATTCCTGTTATATATTATTTTGCTTTGACCTTGTGGGATAGATACTATAGAGTGAGAATCCAATACACAGGCTTAGAGAGTTCACCTAAGATAGGAGGGCTTTCATATTGACATGTTGGACGTAGTTGTCTTGAGGGGGAGATACGTAGATCCCACTTGGAGTAGATTCTTTTTGGAGTTCTGCTGGCACGTGAGTCATGTTCACGTTTACAACCATTCTTCCAAAGAGGGTCCATGACTCCGAGGACCTTTAGAAAATCTTTGGCTTTTGAGGTTGAAGGAAACTTAACTTAGAGGAGGTCATCCCGAAAATGTTATTGGCCCAC
Organism: Lathyrus oleraceus; assembly: GCF_024323335.1. Lineage (NCBI taxonomy): Eukaryota > Viridiplantae > Streptophyta > Magnoliopsida > Fabales > Fabaceae > Lathyrus > Lathyrus oleraceus. The sequence goes on from NC_066579.1 coordinate 120,511,351, forward strand.
AAGTATTTTGTGTCGACGACGAAACTTTCGCCTCATGATCCGCGAATCTAAGCATCTTCAAAAGTCTTAGTACTTACCTCGTGAGGGTACATGGGTTTCCTGAAGGGAAACTTAACCTCCAACACACCTTGAATCTACAATGATTCTGTCATCTTGTAGCATATGCATTCATAACATATTGCATTTGCATACATATTTTGGCCTTATTCTCGGAGAATCCTAAAGGTTTATGACTGTGCAATGAACATTCCAAGATGGGCTCAGAAAGAAAGAACACCCTTCCACTCAAGTTCAAGCTTCCAAGAGTGGATACCCTGGTAGCTCTCAACAACAAGATTAATCATTGTTAGAAGAACAACTTCATCTACAGATATGGGTGGATCCTGGATCTTTTTACCATCCCTGTAGACATCTCGACTTTGGTGCCTCATCCCATTATTATGATCCACCACTCATATGTTTTAAGACTTTTAGTTGGCTCCGACCATTGAAGAGTACGACCGAAGCTCCCTATGTTGGATAGAGATCATGCTAAGTTGAAAAGAAAGAGTGAAGAAAATATCGAGCCCTTATCAGAAAGTAAAAAAGGCGAAAATTGAGGAAACCTCAAAGAGAATACTAAGATGGTTTAGCTCAAGAAGATATAGGGCTAAGTTCTCTCTGAAAACAGTTAAAGCAGACAGAAAAGGAGCGAGGTGACAACCACCGTTGGTTCGAGTTGGTTGCCAAAGAGAAGAAGGCATTGAGAGATGAATCCGACCTGGAGATTCAGAACCTCGAGCTTTCCCTCCGCGAGGCCAATGTCAAGGTAGAGGTGGAACTTCATCTTAAAGAGGAAGCAATCAGGGTTTCCTACATCACCCATCAAGTCTGGAAAGAGAAATGTCACAAAGCTGAACTTGCCACCTTGAGTACCGAATATTGAAGAGATAGGTTTTTCTTCCATGAAGAATGAGAGTTCGGGTTGACTCAATGAGAAAGCTTGGATAAATAGTCTTCTTGATACTTATGCTGGATCTATCAACTTGTTGCAACCTACTACCGCTATGTACCGAGCCAAGCATGAATGTATGACGAGGTTCTGTAACGAGTTAACCAAGGAAGCTCCTTGGAAGCTAGAGGATGCTCTAGAAGACGCTGATGAGAAAACAACTCCCCACTCTATACTCCGATTCATCTACCTTTGTGATCGAATGATGAAGAGGTTCAAAGTTGAGTTGAAAAAGATGAAGGAGTGGAAAGCATAGCCTGCCATCTGACCACGACTTTATTGTTTTGAGTTACTTTACTATACCTCTTTGTAATTGTAATATTAAATTCATGAGTAAATTGCTTGACTCGTATGGAATCCGGTATTCCTACTTTATCTGCCATTTTATAATGTTTTACTGTCACATTATGAACCATATAAGGTTTCTCCGAGAATAAAAACAAAAATAAGCATACATCATGCATCATGCATCAATCATATATTCATACACGTGTCTTTAAACAAGGTCTCACAACACCTCTCATTTCTGTACAGCTAACTGATTACTCGACATCCGTTCAAGCCCGAAGTATGTCTCGAGTTACCATAGACGAGTTGCTGGAAAGTCATGGAGTTTTGAGCATGGAACTCAACAAACTGAAGAGTCAGTTCGGCCATGCTTCAGATCTCATGAATGTACTGTTGAGCTATCATAGGCTAGTTGTTGTACTAGAAGTGACCGCTCCTGCGAACGTGCCTGACTTTATTCCATATCAGGAGTTACCTCATGGACGCATCCCCAGCCTTGATCTTCAATGGCTCCACGTCAGCAATCATCTCTCATTCCCCGACCCATGGAGAGTAACCCAGTGTATAATCAATATCCCAATCAGCAAGGGAATTATGCTCGGCAAGGTCAGAGAAAGACGAAGAAGGTAGAGAGGTATATGGATCATGTTCCTATGTAATACAGTAGACTTCTCCTCCTTTTTCTTATGCAATCATTGGTAAAACTAAGGGAAGCTAAGGCCCCTCCAGCGCTTCTTCCTCCAGACTATGATGTGAATGCCAGGTGTGTATTCCATTCTGGGGCACCTCGGCACTCAACCGAAGACTGTTAGAGTCTCAAGTACAAGGTACAAGATCTGATTGATTCGAGGGTTATTATGCTCACACCGCAAGGCCTGAATATAGTACGCGCCCCCAAGACTTCATAGACAAGTACATCTGCGGTGCCGAACCCATATCCAAACCAGCAGCAGAATTACTATCAGCAGGGTAGACAAGGACCAAGGAGGCCTCCCAAGGAGTTTGACCCAATTCCCATGTCGTATGGTCATCTGCTAGCTTATTTGCTCAGGGGTTCGTTGGTTCAGTTCAGATAAGCCAAGGCTCCTTCAGTGCCCCTCCCTCCCGGGTATGACATGAATGTTAGCTGTGAGTATCACTCTAGGACGCCAGGGAAATCGATCGATAATTGTAATGTCTTTAAGCACAAAGTACAAGATTTGATCGACTCGAAAGTTATATCATGAACAACCCCGCGCATGCCAGTACATCTGTGATGTCGTAGTCGGAGCAGTGGTAAACCTGAAGAAGTTGTATCAATGGGACAATCCCGTCAGCTTCTGCGAGTACCAAAACCCCGAGTTGTGGGAAGAATAAGGTTGATCACTCCAGCAATCATTAGTTTGTTCAATCATTTTTCATGTGTAATTTTTCTTGTTTTCCATTTGTAACATTCACTTGTAATAAACTCGTTTGTTTTTAAGTAATAATGACATTGAAATAAATATGCATCGTTTTGAATAAATCCATTCGTGTCCACTCATACTTCTCGTCGATATCAAACTTTTGTTAAGCAAAATCAAAAGGAGAATGATGAAATTGAAAACACCGTATCATTGCGCGTACGCTTTTGAATAGAACCTTGTTGATGATGTAAGGCATTGCTTCGAATCCTAAACACCAGAGTTATAAGGAGGATAATCCCTAGTTAACCCCTTCAAGCCAAGAAGTTGGAGTTTCTTTCTGAGTATAAAACCCTCAATCTCAACTTGGGGCAGGGTAGTCGTCAGTTAGTTTGACAAGGCGTTCAAACTTCAAAAGAGGAATGTCCTATCTAAGGATCAACCATATCTTATCCCTCACAAGAGGTTGGAAACAATAAATCCACATTGTTGTCCCTCGCCCACAGAGGCACGAGGAACTCACAACCCTTCCAATCAATTAAACAAATGTCACACGATTTGTTCCATCAAAGAAACCAAAATCAAAAGAAATGAAAGCCCGCTAAGTCAAAAACTTGAGAATAAGTTACTTAGGCAAAAATTAGGGCATCCCTGTGGATTGCAAATCAGAGTCAATCCAGCAAAAGTAGGGAAATAAAAAAACAAAATCAAACAATGAGGAATCATAAGAAAATCCTCAACGAGAACAAAATTGTGTGGCAACCAAACCAAACAAAAGGTGCATGACTGCCACTCTAAAAACCTCGTGGGTTCATTGTCACCCCCTAATCCCTTTTGAAGGACGAGCATTTGTATCGAACTAACTGAACATATGACTGGATAACATCACGAAGAATGGGTGGGTTAGAATAGGTTTCAAGCCATAAATCCTTTTTTTTCTTCTGAAAACCATGAACCAGACGACGTTACAACCCTCAAAAGACCTAATTAAAGCAGGGTTTAGTTCGAAAGCGTACTATAGTCAGTACAATCATGTTAAAACTGACTCGTTAAAATGACTTGCTTATCATTTGTGTTGGTATCGATATGACATTCTCATTAGTGATTCACTCACTATATGTCATAATTCCAGTGAACAAGATGGGATTTCAAAACTAGCATAAACATGACATTTGCATTATCATTTACAAAATGAACTTGTCTTACTTGTGAGTAGGCATCTGACATCCATAAATCTTCCACAATGAACATGAATTGAAGAACGTGATGATTCAAAAGTGCAGAACGCCTGAGGCTCTAAGACTATATGGCGTAGAAAGACAAAACTGCTACAAGATCCAGTCGATCAGAGGCAGTCACGTCGAGAAATCTCTACAAGATTCAGTCGATCAGAGGTAGTCACGTCGAGAAATCTCCATAAGATTCAGTCGATCAGAGGCAGACACATCATGAAATCTCTACAAGATCCAATTGACCAGAGGCAGTCACATCATGAAATCTCTACAAGATCCAATTGATTATAAGTAGTTAATGCGAGATTCGATAAATCTCTCTGAACACCAGTTAGACAGGGGCACTCCCTTAAAAGGTCAGCCAGCCAGAGGCACAGTTACTTTAAGGCTCGTGTTGGGGTGGGCCATCCCAAGAGCACAAGAAGTCAATCTCTCCGAGATGGTTAATCAGAGGAGTGAAGTTCCAAGACACTGGGGCATGTCAGATTTAGATGATCCACGACAAGGTCGCTTTATAACCAGTGACTGGGGCAGTCCGTTCAGATATCCAATAGGCTGGGGCAAGACGGTCCCAAGAGACGAAGGTTCTTTCCCTGCTCGTGGAAGATTTTCAGATCCAGCCCGGGGCATTAAAAGATCCAACTCAAATTTCATTCTCCATCAGTATATGGAAGTCAGAAAATCATGTTAGCCCACACCCCATAAATCAGAAGCCTTGTAACCCAAGCAGATGTACCTCTGTTCGGGACACACCATGCCCAAACTTAGGGCGTCCGTAGACCTTCATATCACTACATAAACTTGTCATGCATAATTCATATCATTTCACTCATGCATATCACTTGATATAATCATGAAGCTCTCTAACAAGAAATAAGCAAGCCCAAAACTCTCTTGGCACTACTCAATAGCTCGTTTCCGTTGGCGCCTTCCTCGAATCCAACCCTGTGGATAAACCCTTTTCCAATACTTCATCAAAAGTTCAGTTCTAGTCAGAAAATCACTTGTAAGCCTAGTTCTGTTGGCCAAACCACCCCCGGAGTCCCGTTCCGTTGACAATCCTCATCATCAAGCCCAAGTCTTTATATTTGGCCTTTCTATCCATCCTCAAGCCCAAGTCTTTGTACTTGGCCCTTCTATTCTATCCATCATCAAGCCTAAGTCTTTGTACTTGGCCTTTTTCTCACTTCCGCCGTCAAGCCCAAGTCTTTGCATTTGGCCTTTCTATCCCCCAAGCCCAAGTCTTCACATTTGGCCTCTCCATCTATCAAGCCCAAGTTTGTGCATTTGGCCTTTCTATCGCCCAAGCCAAAGTCTTTGCATTTGGCCTCTCCATCTATCAAGCCCAAGTCTGTGCATTTGGCCTTTCTATCCCCCAAGGCCAAGTCTTCGCATTTGGCCTCTCCATCTATCAAGCCTTAGTTTGTGCATTTGGTCTTTCTATCCCCTAAGCCCAAGTCTTCGTACTTGGCCTCTCTACTCATCAAGCCCAAACTTTGTGTTGGCCTCCCTTCCCCTTTCCCTGGAATTGTCAAGCATACATAATATCAGACCTTCATGTGTGTCTTTGCAATTTGAATCATGTTTGACCAATCTTTTCTATCCATTTCCCCAGCCGTGTCAAACATACATAATATCGGAACTTCCTGTGTGTCTTTGCAATTTGTATTATGTTTGACCGTTCCTTTCTACCCATTTCCTCGACATTATTAAACACAAATATTATCAGACCTTCCTGTGTGTCTTTGTAAATTTGAATGTGTTTAACCAGTACTTTCGTGTGAGTCTGAACTTTGTGGTTAGTATTCACCACCTCCTTGAAATACTGGACAGTGTTTAGACCTTCCTTCCTTTTCGGGCCATTAATGAGAAAAAAATAAATCTCCTCTGAGAACCTAGTACATGATGGGCCAATCCACATCCTTTCTTCGCCAACCATCGCATCAAAGTCCAGGTTCCACCTGGAAAATCATTTCTTCTAGCATCTTCCACCCTTTCTCCTCAATGGTAAATTATTCTTAGTACTTGCCAGAGAGTTTTGAAAAACAAATAGAAAAATAAAAAGCTTGTTCATGAAAATACAGAGAGCTTGTTGAAAAAAAAGAGTTTAATCATGTTGCATTAGCATCATGCTCATGTCATGTATCTCTAACCTTTCACAAATATCCTTTAACCAGGTGTAGCACCTCAAATTTGCACCTCCCATTTTGTACATTCATTTTCATATTAGGTCATTAACATAACATAGTTCACTGCATAGCATTGCATTGTCCTTTGCCCAAGTGCAAGTCATCAGACAAGATTAAGTCAAGATTGGTTAGGAGGATCAGTCAAGCAAGCAAGCAAGTGCATATCCTATTGAAGCAAATCCCTAGGATTGATTCAACAAGTTCACGTGATCTAGGGATCATTTTGAAGTGGTTTGGCCAAAGATTGGATGATCAAAGCTCAACAGTCAAGCTGAATTTCATCTGAAACCCTAGAAAGTCAACTATGGTCAACTGTGGTCAACTGTGCATGAATTCATGGATTTGAAGGTGGGAGATGGTTTGAAAGGCTTCATTCATGTCCATACAAGTCTCATTTGACATTACGAAGATCAAGATTGAAGAATTTGAGGTCAGATGGAAAGTTTCCAAAAATAGTAAGTGACCTGTAATTTCAAACTGCCAAAAATGGAAAGGTCTTCTCCTCAAATTTACATCATCATAAAAGCTTCAAATGGAATTTTGTCCAACATGAAAGTTGAAGATCTTGCTCTCACCTTTCTAAAAAGTCCAAGAACATGCATTTCTCATGTGTGGTTGGCAAGTTATGATCAATTCATTGTCAAAAAATTTTGAACTTCAACATGGGATAACTCTCATACCATTTGGCCAAATTGAGTGGGGTTTCTTGCTACAAGCCACATTTGACATGCTCTATCCAAATCATTCATTGCATTTCACCAAAACTCATCACATCAAAATGGCATTTTTTCACTTGCATCAATTTAAAAAAGAGAGGGAAAAAAGTGACTTTCAAAACTAAGCATTTTTCATGCATTCCAAGCTTGCATTTGGTTTTAAATCAACATTTGGGATATGCTTGAGCTGAAAAACGTGCATTGTGGCAATCATTCATGAACATGAAGGTTACTTTGGCCATTTAATATGAAAATGCATTTTCACTAAACACTTTGGTTTTGGCTAAGCTTGATTAACAAGAGTGATTAACAACACATATAAATAACTAATCCTAACTGAATTCATCATTAACATTCATTTCTAACAGATCTAGATCAAGAATTGCACAATTCTCTCAACTTTTCATCTTCATTTTTTCTGCAAATCTTCATAGAACTTGCATTGATCTTTGTTGTTCCAACATACACAAGCCTACTGGAGTTGAATTGAAGCTAGGAATCATCACTGTTGAGCCAAATCGAGGACTGTAGCAAGAAGCTTCATCAATGGCATTTGGAAATTGGAGCAAGATTCGAGGCAATTGAGCTAAAGTCTTTCATTCATTCATCTATTGGAGCATTAAGGAACTTCTGTTTTCACATTTCAAAGCCAGAAAACCAAGATTTCAACTCTGCACTTCAAACAAGGTTGGAATTCGAATTCTCTAATTGTTGAAATTAGGTTATGGCTTATGTAGATCTCCTATTGCAGAGCATGTTGAACCTTATAAAATTGAATTTCATCAAGTATTGAATGAGATATTGTGAATTAAAGTTTGATGTTCCAATTTTCTTTTGACCGATCTGGACTTGTTAGTTTGAATTAGGTAAAATCATGTTGAGATTATTGATGTGCATGAAGAGACGAGTTCAATGATATATCATTTGTGAATTTTAGTGAACAAATGTTCTTGATGATGAATGCGTATGAACTGTATGAAGAACCCTAGCAATTTCGTTCCCAGACTCGTTTTGATCCTATTGCCCGTGTTTGCATGCGTTTTGGCTGTTTGTAAGCCAATGAAACCAATCACCATAGGCCACGTCATTTAATTAAACGCAGCGCTTAAGCTCTAGCGCGCGCAGTTTGAAATGCTACAAGGCTCGATCCTCCGCTCATGCAATTTCCTTTTGGCATTTGTTTTATTTTTTCACATATGTTTTATCCATGTTCACCTTGCCTTGTTTCATATTTTTTAATTTTTCACCATGTTACAAAATTCATATCTTATTCAATATTTGTCAAAATAATGTGAGATTTTTTCCATGATGATACTTGTAATCTCTAGAATTTTTTGATGATTTTTGTGGAAATTGTGCACATGTGGATTTCTGTTTTGGCTAGGGTTTATGTGAACATGTCATTTTGTGTACCATGCTTACCATTTTGATCATGAAATGATGATGCTTAATTGGAAATTCTTGAAATTTTACATGTGTGTTCTAGACACCTTAAGGAGCATTTTGATATGTGGTTTGTGATTTTTGAGTTCCTGGATTGTGAGATATGCTATCATCTTTATAGGTGTGACAATTTGTGTCACACCATTTCATGTCCAACTTCTTGATTTTATTTGCCATGCTTATTGAACTTGATTTGAGCTGGATTTTTCATGAGGATACTTATGAATGTTGAGAATGCTTGTGAATTTTCCTGGAATTTTTGAATGCATTTCCTATTTGATTGAGATTTCCTTCCCTGTTTGACAAATTGTTGACTTCTTGTGAGACATGATTTTATTTGATTTGGGAAATCCTTGTTGTTATTTGGATGAACTTGAAATTTGGCATGTGTATTATAGACATCTTGAAGTTTGCCATGGTTTTGGTCTCATTCATTTATCATGTTTGGTTTCTGTTTTATGCTTGCTTGAAGTTGATGCATGTTTTGATGCTTTGTATGAGCTTGTTTGAACTTATGTTGACTTGATGAATTTCATTGACTTGCTTCCCTTGGTCCAAATGAGTTGAAATTTGGTATGTAGGTTATGTTATGAATGCTGTTTATCCCTGAATTTTTTAGGAATTTATTGAAATGTTTTTGAATTGATTTGAATTGAACCTTTCTGTTTGGTTCTATGATCTTCAAATTGCATGTTTTGTACTCTTTGCCTCATGAAATGATAATGGTTGATGATATGAATGTGAAACCACTTGGATTTGTTTCTTATTTGATTGATCTTGATTTTTGATAAGTTTCATGTTCTGTTTTGACTTTTTGCTCTCATTTTGACCCTAGTCTTGTACTAGTGGTTTGTGTTCTCACATTTGAGCTTTGTTTCAGGTCAAAGAGCACAATTGCTTATGCTTGATGATGTGCACTCAATTGGAGTTGGTTTATTGATTGTTTATGACTAACTTTGAGTTTGTTTTGTAGGTTTTGAAACTTGAGTTTGTGCCTTATGGCTTGCACCTTTGTGCATTGACTGTTGTTTGACTGTATAGTTAACTGTGGACCATTGTCTGTTTGCTTATTGTTTGAGCTGAGTACTGATTATGTTGGATTGATTTCAGGTACCTTAGTTGCTATAGTTCCCTTGTGAACTTGTGTTTGCTTTGCTTGCTAGCTTGAGCATTGAGGTATAATGATCTCTTCTCCATGTAGTCTGGAAGACCTGGCCTGTTACTTGGCCAGGCACCTGTCTGAAGTCCTCCTTAAGAGGCAATGCTTGTGCTTGTTTATATTTGTCCCCAAGCAGGAAAAGACCTTTGATAAGGCAATTGGCAGATACAAGAGATATGCAATCTATCTCCTGCTCTTCTGTTGAGTCGTCCCTTTGCTCACACAACTGGTGTTGATGCATTGTGGACATTAACCCAAGATCCTTGTACAGTTGTACAGTTGAGTCAGTGTCATAAGTGTAGAAGGGTTCCCACTTTCTGAACCCACACTTCATTGTCTGAAGCTCTCCCAGACCAGGGATAAGAGCTATGAAGTCTCATCTTCACTCACCTTTCATCTGCTTCACCTTAACCCGCAATGTTAAGGTTAAGAGCTAACATCACCCTGATACAGTTGGCTTGCTCTTGCAGCCTAACCTTTGTTTGAGCCCCACTTGGTGTGTATATAGCGTGTGCTATTTGTGATTGTTTGCTTTTCTATTGCTTGTGCTTAGGTTTAGCTTGCTCCCTGTGCAAGTTAGCTAGAAACCTTAACTTAGGGATGATTTGCATGATAACATCTAGGCTCGAGTCGTAGTCTCCCTAGTTGTGTCTCCCTCTGTTATCTGGTTAGGCTAGTCCTTAGTCCCTGCGTAGGGGAACTACGTCGCCCTGATCCTCATACCAGATGAGGTACGTAGGCAGAAGATGAGCAGATCTCTCTGGGCGCCCTTTTTGTTTTGCTTTGTGTGTGTTAGGAGATGGATGTAAGCCCAGCGATTGGCCTTCCGTATCCTCTTGTTGTGTGCTTGGAAGCTGATATAAGTCCAGCGATTGGCATTCAGGTTCCAGTGTGGGTGTGTTTGGTTCGGAAGCTGATGTAAGTCCAGCGATTGGCATTCGGGTTCCATGTTTGCCCGTGTTTGTGTGGCTTTGTTTGGCGTGCGTTAGCCGAGCTACGGATGCTCTGATTCTTCTTAGTCCAAGAAGATACGTATGCATAGGATGCGACATCCTAGCGAGCATGTTTTCCCCCAGCCCGAACTACTTAGACTCTGATGTCTATGCTTGATAGACTAAGTAGGCCCAGGATGCGATATCCTGCCGAGTCAGTCTTGTTTGTTTTCTTGTGTCTCTTTCAGCCAGTATTTGTTTGTTTGTGAGCAGTGTTTTAGCAACCATATTCCTTCCTTTTGTGCGTGGATCCCGTCGAGTACGACGGATGCGTAGGGGTGCTAATACCTTCCCTTCGCATAACCGACTCCCGATCCCATTCTCTTTGGTCGCGAGACCATGTCTTTTCCAGGTTTACTCTGAGCGTTTCCTTTCCCTCTTTTGGGATAAATAACGCACGGTGGCGGCTCTGTTGTTCTTGTTTCCCGCCGGTTTTTCGCGTAATGCGACAGCTGGCGACTCTGCTGGGGATAAAGAGAAGTTGACCTCTTGCTGGTCCATCTTCTCTAGGCGAGTCTCTCCTAGCGCTCTCTAGGTATGGGTTTTGGTTGCTATTTGCTGTTATTTATTGTATGCGTGATTATTATGTTGTATATATGTGCATATCTGTTTGCATGCATCATACTGTCATTGAGCTGTCTTCTGTACAGGTGGTTCCTCCGTTTGGGGTGGGTGTTTTGAGTGGGGCCAATACCCAGGCCTGAGCATACACCTAGGATTAGCGTGGTCTCATGTTTCTTCACATGTTGTACGACATGATGAGGAGACGTGTCACCACAGCCGGACGAGGTTCATTTGAGAGAGTCCTTCCGGGTGGAGTTATTCCGCTTAGGTTGGATTATCTCATCTGAGCTATTGACTTTGGTGACCGTTCTTTCCCGGATCTTTGGTTTAGACGATCTTAAGAGAGCTACAACGGCACACCCGAAAGGGCAAACCCGTTGAGTATCTTTGCCCGATTGTCGAGACCATTGTCCGCCCTAGGATGACCTTGTAGAATTCACCTGTGAGGGGAGGGTTTGATTCTTGCAAGTACAGGTTTCTGCCAGTGATGTTGTGTTGATGATCTCAAGTCGGATTTGTGGATCGTAATTTCTGGACGTCGGAGGTTTGATCCTGGCATTGATCGGAGGGTCCCGTTTATTTCGGATCCCTGGGCTGAATTTGAGGATGCTCAGATGTGGATATGGTTCAGTTGACTTCGGGCTCAGTTGACTTTGGGTTTCAGATGGATTTGTGATACCAGAGTTCAAGCCGAAGCTCTGACCCTGTGCCTTAAGATGCACAGCCTGACCAGTCATGTTCGCATCATTTGCATCATAGCATGTTTATTTTTCAAAAAAATAATAATGCATGAAAAAACCGAAAAAAAGGTTAACTCGCATACGCATATCCTTTATCAGGATCATTCATGACAAGATAGTACCCATATCATGCATATCATGCACATAGCATCCTTGCATTACAGACATGTTTGGAGAGACTTCTCACTTTGGTTCCCGACTGAGACAGGATTGCTGACCGTCGACCGCATCGTTACTCAACCAGACTCAATCATCAGAGAAGTATGGACCAGGTTCAGAACGAGCTGGCTGAGATGAGGGCGAACATGGCCCAGTTTATGACAATGATGCAAGGGGTTGCGCAAGGTCAGGAAGAGCTCTGAGCCCTGGTTCAGAGACAAGAGACTGTGATTCAGACGTCCAACCTGAAGGAGAATTGCGACCCAAAGCGCAGCGGAAATTAAAATTTCTCCTTTAGAGATCCTTACGAATGGTCATGATAGAATATTTACCTCTTGTGACGGTTGAAACCTTTGGTGCGGATCTCTTGTGACGATCAAAACCCTTTGATGCAGATCCACAAAGCGATCACGAACGTTGAACGATGACAACGTCTCTACTCAGTCCACACGAACGGATTCCTTCAATCTCAGTGCTAGCTGGTATGAATGAAGGCTTTGAGTGAGAGAGAGAGAAAGTGAGAAAACGAAAATAATGCAACCGCCAACCAATGCTTTTGCACAAGGGTTCTATTTATAGAACCACTTGTGTGGGCTTCAAGCTAAAAGGCCCACTTAAGTGTATTTTGGCCCATATCTTATAATATGCCCAAAATCACTTAAGCCCATGGTACCTTACCATATTTCGTATTCTACTCAAGTACACCGTACCTTACGATGTTCTATAATTCACTTAAGGGCACCGTACCTTACGGTATTCCTTAGTTACTCTATCTCTCATCAATCCGTCCTTTGTGTGTGACCCTGTAGGTTTTCGTGACGTTGGCAATTATATTAAATCACGCATTTAACATAATAAACAGTGAGCGGTATCTAGCAACACATCACTGCTACCCAAGACACGAAAATGTCATGTGATCTGACAATTCCTTCTGTGATAATACTTATGTGTATAATTACCCTTTTGCCCTTATGTCTATATTGAACACAAGGTATAGACCGTGTCATCCTTGTCCAGTTCAATATTGGGCCCGTAGACATTTATCCTATTATGCAGGATGGGCAAATTCCATCTAGGTCACTCATGTCCCTCAGCATGCTTCGTGGAGTACCCATCAACTGTCTTTATGGTTATCCAGTTACGGACAACGTTGGATCAGCAATAAAGCACTCGACTCTACATCTAGGGTCCATAGTGGTTTCAGGTCGAAGAGTGGAATACACTATTATCACCATGAGAATAACTTATGACACCTTGCATAACTTTCTATATAGTATTCTCATAGCGGGTCAATCCGGTATAAATATTACTCCTAATATTCATACCTACGTTTAAGACTTGATAACTCTTTATCCATGATCCATGAGATGTGATCATCAGTCTACAAACATAATAGTCTTAATGCTTTAATGTTATCCCACTTCACACTAAAGCTCGACTACGGATACTTTAAGAATAGTGTCCTTATGTTTAATGTGTTTTCATGATTAAGTCACACTTAATACATTAAACGGACTATCTATTCCAGGGACTTTATTAATCAAACATAATAAAGAAAAAGCCTTTTATTATTCGATACAAGTACCAAAAGTATTGGCCTCTAGGGCTTACACCAACACAACCGTGCTTCGCCTGCTGTTGCACCTGTTCATGAGAATGTCAACGTTGCTGCTCCCGCTAACGACTATGCCGTCGGGGATGAACTCAGAGGAATAAGGATCAATGGACAGCCTCTTGCTGCAGAGACTGTCAATGTCAGAGCAACCCGTGCTCCGGTTCGCCATCCTGGCTCTTCAAGTTCTGCCGGTTCTAAGAAGCCATCCTCTGGGGCACCCAAAAGGGGAGAGAGTGAAACCAATGCTGTGCACCGTCGGAGGAGTGCAAACAGAGGACAGTATCGTCAGGCTGCCGCTGTGACTATTCCAGTAACCCAATAACAGCAGAGAAGGCCAGTTCAGCAATATCAGCATCAACAACCTCGTCCTCAGCAGCAGGCTTACCAGCCTCACAATGGTAATCAAGCCAATACAAGTAATGAGAGGAAGAAGATCATCTTTGATCTGATCCCTATGTCATACACAGAGTTGTATCCCTCTTTGATAGAGCGGAACTTGATTACTCCCAGAGACCCGCCGGCTATACCCGTCAACCCTCGGTGGTGGTATAGGCCTGATCAGCATTGTGTGTATCATTCGGGTGCTCCTGGTCATGATGTGGAAAGCTGCTTCCAGTTTAAGAGTAAGGTGCAGGACCTTGTCAGATCAGGTATTCTGAGCTTTGAGGACTTAGGTCCCAATGGAAATCAAGCTTGAAGATAACAAGTCCCGGGCTGGCATCAACTTGTCTTCTGAGATCTTCAGCAAAGAGGGTTGTTCAAAAGCAGAAGCTGCTGATGCAAAGGATACTGACATTTGCCATCCCTGGAGGGATCTATCGCAATTGGATCACTGTGGGCATTCCTACAGTTATTCATAAGTCAGAGGAATAATCACTTTGTTTAAAAACCCTTCTCCCATGCCAAAAGGAGAAGTGATGACATTGTTGGCAACATTTTGTGCAATGATATTTTCATTCAAATAAAAGCATGTTAAGCATTTGTTTTTCCAATTGTTTTCCCTTTTCGCTTTTTGCATGAAATCGGTGATCACAAAAAACCCTAAAAACAAGAATAAAAGCAATCTTTTCATCTGCATAACGATTGTCTTGTTTGATTTCCAAAAAGTTTTTATACTCAAAATCTTTATGCAGGTTGTTTCTTAAACCCATTGAACATAATGATCCGACGTCATCTCCCAATTTTGAATTCCCTGTATTTGAAGCGGAAGAAGATGATGATGAAGGGATTCCTGACGAGATTTCCTGACTTCTTGAGCAAGAAAAGAAGATCACTCAGTTGCATCTCGAGAATCAGCAGAACAGCCAACTGGGGCATAAAAAAAGAAAAAGAAAAAAGAGGAGGGTGCAAAACCAAATCAAAAGAAATCAAAAGAAATCAAAAGAAAGAAAAAGAAAGAAAGAACAAAAGAAAAAGTAGCACCCTCAAAGTCCCAAGTTGACTGATGCTGAATGAGTTCAGAGTCATTACGACCAAGTGAATCCAATCGAAAAGAAGAGATCAACTGCCATGTGGCATGGTCAGTTACAATCAGCAGAGAGTGAAGAAAGCATTCGATAAGAAGGTCAAGCCTCGTGTGTTCCGAGAAGGTGACCTTGTGCTCAAGGAAGTCTTGTCTTTCGTGCCCGATTCCAGGGGCAAGTGAACCCCAAGTTATGAATGTCCATATGTTGTCAAGAGAGCCTTTTCAGGCAATACTTTGATGCTTACAACAATGGATGGAGAAGTTCACTCGTCCTGCGAATTCCGATGCAGTCAAGAAATACTTCGCCTAAAACAAAAAAAAGCAAAACAGCTCGCTAAGTCGAACACCCCAAAGGGCGACTTAGGCAAAAAGGAGCGTCTCGGTGGATCGAAAACCCGAAAGGGCGATCCAGGAAAAAGTTAGAGACATTGAAAAAAAGAATTTGCATCCCGCTAGATTGATCACGTCACACTGGGGCAATCTAGGCAAAAATTAGGGATTTGGCAAGTAACTGCATCCTGACAAGACTGTGCTCTACATCTGTCATCCGTCAGGAATTCTCGATTCGTTGTCGACTGAAGCTCTGAATACATCGAAAATTCGGAATGGTAGAGGAAAGGTCATTATGTTCAATGTAGCCCTCTCCAATATATATCACCGATTTCAAACTTGTACAGATCTATGGAGTCCTGCCCTTTGCAGACTACCATTCCATCACATCAATTTGAGCTTTTATCCAATTATTTGCACTCTTATTTGTTTCAACTCAACGAATGTTTTTCATGTTTTAATTGATAAAGTATCATTGTTTTCAAAATAAACAAATTTTTTCACAAAATTGTTCTTAAACAAAGTGAACATTCGCCATGATGGAAGGATACTTAGGAGATCCGCAGTGCTCTCCCAAGGGTGGTATGATTACCAACAGGTAAGACATTTGTTCGTATCTCGAGCATAACCGTATCTTTTTCCTGTAGAGTCTCATGGTTTCTCCTCAGCGAGGTTGCTCAGTGCAGTGTTGGTTGAAGTTGTTCATCTTCATGTCCCCGGCAGTGCAACATTCTTCCTCCAAGTCCCTGTTTGAACCCTATTGTGGGGCATCTCCAGTAGAGGGCTGTTTGAACCCTAAGGTTGCTGTTGAAATACATTTGTGGGGCAGTTCCCCAAGCAGAGTGTTTACTGAAGACTTCAACTTTCGTCTCTCCAGCAGAGCAGTCTTCTCCTCTCCCCGGCATGGGTGCTTGTCTTTGGAAGATTCGGTACTTGGTGGATTGATATCCCAGTAATCCGACATTCTCTCGGATAGATTCCTCAACAGAGTTGTTGGCATGATGAGCTTTATCAATGCCTATCTATCTTCATCAGAGATCTGGTTGCTTCTTGGTATTTCTGATCTCCAGCACGAGTTGTGGTTGTGGCGTGTCTGCCGGTCTATTGAACTCTTCTCTCCGGTTGTGACTGACGATCCCTCCGGCAGCCTATAGTGGCCTTCCTCTTCTGTAGGATGACATTGTCCCCTGATATCCCGGTTTCCAGCAGATCGCGTTTGCTCTCTGGTGATTTTGGCCTTCCCTACGGAAGAAGAGTAGCACCGGATGGTTGATTCCTGGACCTATGGGTGCTAGCATGTCTGTTTGTCAGCATTCATCATACATTCATCATGCATAATGCATACCTGCATAATCATAACATTCAGGTACTCATGTTGCAGCTGTTGCCATGTATCTGTTGATGGTTGTCTCCTGCTAATTGGTGATACAGATCTCCCCAGTGGATTCTCCCCTAGCAGATGTGGGTGTGTCTGATCTCTCCATATAGAGTTGACCCCTTAGGCAGAAAGTGTCTATCATTTCCTTCTATGCTCCCCACTGAGTTATATCCTCGTGGATGACGGTTGTTTCCGTTCCCTCCCCACACATAATGGGATGGGTTTTCCCTATTGAGTTCTTTCCTCATTAGGATGAGTCTTGATTCAGTATGCCTTTTTGGATCGATCCTAAACTGGCTTCCTTGTGGCTGTCTCTCAGCAGACTGTTTGTTGGCCTCTGCCTACAAACCGGCAGTTGTAAGTCCTACCTTTGTGGTCTTCTACTGTCATACCCCAATTTTGTCCGGGCATATTTAAATTTTCGTAGAATTAGTTTCATTTTTAATTTAGCATCATATGCATAACATGACATACATTTGCATCATGAATAATACCTAAGATGTCAGTCAAAATGAATTTATTGAAAATACAGACCAATCAATCGAATCATTTCTCAAAGACAGGCAAAGTCAGCAGTGACTGTTTCGGTTATAGCTTGAACCGCCTGAGTCTTTTTTATCGATACAAAATTATTTCAGAATTTGAGGAAAAGACTGTATTTTTTTTAATAAATATGTTTTGTGTTGACAATTTTAGCGTGACCGGTTTAATTTTCTGAATCAAATTTGCATTCGATTTCTATTTTTTTAATGGATCAATAGTTTTGGTTAGTTAGTTAATTAAAGTAGTTAAAATTTATTTAAATCAAATGTTAATTAGTTTCTTTTATTAATTCTATTTCCTTAAAAGAATAATGAATATATTAAAATAAATATGTATATATTTGCATTGGATCCTTTTTTTTTATTTTAAAAAACAAATAAATAAATAATAGCAATGCCAACAGCTACCAACACGTCTCTCTCAATCACTTAGCTACCAACATGTCTCTCTCAATCACTCAGCTACCTCTCTCTCTCTCAAATCTAAAAAAATCTCACGCCACTCCCTCTAAAAAAGAGGACCCACTCACAACTCATTCACTCTCTCACATTACTAATTCTCTCACCACTCTCAAAAATCCAAAAAAAAGAAGAAGAAAAATCTCTCGTCTCTCTCTGCAAAACCCAGGGAAAGAGAAGAAAAATCTCTCATCCTCTCATTCACTATTCACGCCATCTCAATCTCTTCACCTTTCTCTCCGCCACCCATTCAACAACTAAATCCCCAAACCGCTCACTCCGCCGTTCATTTCATCTTCAAAACTCGCCGTCACCTTCCTCTTCAAAACCCTTCATCGTCTCTCTCAATCGCCGCCGCTTTCGCCGCCGTGCCTTCATCATCTTCATCGCAACACAACCACCGCCCTTAAACAAACCCCATCACTCCTCACCGAAACAACCACCACCATCAAAACCCTCACCGACGGATTAATCCGCCGTTACCCTTCAATCGATCTCTACCAACCTATCCAAGCATCTCTCTGTTTCAACCAATTGACTCGCAACCAACCTGTTGCGAGTTATCGCGGCTGGTTGTTGTTTATATTTAAACTGGTTACAAATTGTTTTTTTATTTTGCAGAACGAAATCACGATTTCAGTATCAAAGAGTCTAAGAAGAGAAAATCGAAGTGGAGATATCCGATTTGGGACCGAAGTTGTGGATTTCAGCGGCACCAATTCGACAATGTTTACGATAATGACGTTTGAATTCCATGATTGAGTTGTTGAGATCGTTAGTTAAATGTTTAATTTTCTGCGAACCTAGACTCGGGATGCTGTTGCTATTTCATGTTGTGGCCATGGATACTGTTATAAGATCATAAATGTTATACTCTTGGGATGTTCCTGTCTTAAAATTCTGGTTTTATTGTTTTTATATAAAGACTGCTCTTGTCTTAAAGTTCTGGGTTTATGTTGATGTTAACATTGATTTTTTCTTCCATTTGGATCTTTGATTTTCAGTGTGGTCATATTATTTTGTGCTTCAAACTGGGATTATCATGTAGAAATTTGAGTAAATACTTGATATTCATTTTCATGCCTATGAAAGTTTTGTTTATTATTACTATGTACAGGTTATAGAATATTGGTTATTATTGCAAGTAAATGTTGAGATATTGAGAACATTTTGCCTGCTGCATTCTGATTGGTATTATCTCAGTACATGAAAATTGGAGAAAGTCGATCTTATTTTAGGACTTTTGATAAACTGATTAATTTTTGTGTTGTTGGATAAAAGTTAAGAATCCAGATTGTGGGCCATTTGAATGGTGAAAGGAAGGGCCCATTTCTTTACTAACTTTGTACATTCTTGCTATTAATTTTGAAGATAAAATAAAAATGTGTGGTTGTTACTTACGACAAATATATGTCCTCATGCCGCCAAGTTCTCAACAAATCAACACTAGTATCCATTTTCTTTCTCTTTTGGCTTCATTAATTGATTAAAATATTTAATTAGTTTAATTTTTATTAATTAATTGTAATTAACTTAATTATTTGATTTAATTAAATAATTTTGATAATTAATTTTAATTAATTTAATTAATCAATTTAAACAAATTTTAATAAATTAATTTTGTTAAAAAGAAATTGATTAATTTCTCTTACTCTCTCAAACTTCACATTCCAAAAAAAACTATTTCATGACATTTCACAAATCATTTCAAATAATTTCATTTCAATTTCAATTCATCATCCAGCACAAACCAATTTCAAGAAAAGCACAAATCATACAATTCTCGATTTAAACATCGAGACCATTTCCATACCCTTGTAAGTCGATCGCTTTTAAGCATCGCCATCAACCTCACATAGCTTACTCTTGGGCTTTCTTACAATGAGATCTATTCGATTTTAATTAATCGAGTAGATGAACTATTCACTAAATAAATTCAATCCATTCGTAAACATAAATTTTAAACCTCGATCAAAAATCGAGTATTCTTTATTAAAATTAAATTAAAGTACCTAATCACAATTAAATACTATTTCATTTGGAAATGAAAAGGGGGATGGCTTTGAGTTTTCAATTCCTCTCCTCGATTATTTGAATACGAGTTCTCTTAGTCGGTTAGTCAAATAGTCGTCATTTCCATCCACCTAAGCACAAACAAATCAAACTATTTCATAATAACAAAACGAAAAGGGAGATGACTTCGAGTCTTCAATTTTTCTCCTCGATTATTTGAATACAAGTTCTCTTACTTGGTCAGTCAAATAATTGTCGTTCCTCTACAAACTTCCAAACCTCGGTTAAATCAAAACATTTTCATAATAAGCTAAATGAAAAGGGAGTTGACTTTGAGTTTTCAATTTCATTCTTCAATTGTTTGAATGCGAGTTTTCTTACTCGATCAGTCGAATAATTGTCATTTTTTACAAACATACAACTTAATCAAATCATTTTCATAACAAATTGCACGAAAAGGGAGATGGTCTTGAGTTTTCAATTCCTCTTCTCAAATGCTTGGATATGAGTTGTTTTACTCAGTCATTCAAGCACTTGTCGTTCATTCTAAAAAATACATCAACCATACACAAACCTATTTTCATAATCACTCAGATGAAAAAGAAAGTGGTCTAGAGTCTTCTATTCCCTTTTCCGATTATTAGGATACGAGTTGTCTTACTCGATTATCCGAGTATTCGTCATCCATTCAAAAACACTTTAATTATTATCAAATCCTTTCTATAATTAAGGATGAAAAAGAAAGCGATCTAGAGTCTTCTATTCCCTTTCCCGACTATTAGGATACGAGTTATCTTACTCGACTATCCGAGTAATCGTCATCCAACCAAAAAACATCGAAACCAATCAAACAAAACAACAAACATATTAATTCAACTTGTCACCCCCGTGTGACCAAAACCCTTCTTTCAAAAAGAACACTGTTACTCCTTTCTGATACGCACAACAAACTAATGCTTAAGCCTCCGTCGAGAGTAGACAAGCCAACGTTTAGCCTTTAGGATGCGATCTAAACAGTCGTTCATTAAAAGACACCAATCAACCGTAGTTCCCCGAACTACGAATGCTCTGACTTCCTTATTGCACCATAAGGATACGTAGGCAGGAGATTGTTGTATCTTCGCGAGCACACTAATAAAACACCTCCCCTTTCTCCTTTCTGAGGTTCTCATCCATTTCTATTTTAATAATTTTATAACTTAAAGATAACAAACAAACAAAAATTAATACCAGAAACACATATTAGAACTAAAAGGTTCCCGTTGAGTACAACGGGCGTAAGGGGTGCTAATATCTTCCCCTTACGTAATCCACTCCCGAACCTGAATATGGTTGCGACGACCATTATTCCATTTTTCTAAAGGTTTTATCGATATTTTCCAATTCTTTCATTAGGATAAATAAAGTTCGGTGGCGACTCTGTTCGAACGTAATTTTTTCCGCGACCATCGCGAGGAATCGTATTTTTTGAGATGCGACAGATGGCGACTCTGCTGGGGACTAGCTCCAAGCACAAGAGAGTGAAGCCTAATTTAGTTCATTTTTTGTATTGTGTGTTAATCTTGTTTGTTTGTCTGTTATTTTTCTATTCTGCTATTATTATTCTGTCATAATTTTTATATTGTGATTTATTGACTATGTCTTATTTGGGGGCCTCTGGTTGGTGATACTTTGTGAGATAGGCTCTCCACCCGAGTCTGAGAAAAACCATAAGATTAAGTTGGTGGTTGCGTAGTGGGTGCCCACAAGGAGTCTTCCTTGTTGGGAAGAAACGAAGACCCCGCCTAGAGGAGATTCTCTTGAGATATTATTTTCCGACGAGTCTTCGTCACGACGATAGTATTTTCAAGTTGGATCAATGACTCTAGGGACCTTTTAACCCATTATATCTGGCGGTTATGTAGTATTAACCTACGAAGTTTCAGACTTGTTAGGTTAATACGAAAGCCCCAATCAGATGAGATCCCTTGGACGTATTACTATCTTACAGTAATATTTCCAACCTCGATCTATGACTCCGAGAACCTTGTTAGAACCCTGGACTCGAGAGTCGTGTAGTAGAATCCTCATGGAGTTTTCCTTGTTGGGACAATACGAAGACCTCACCTTGACGAGATCTTCTTAAGGATATTATTGTCCGACGAGTCTTCGTCACGACAATGACGTTCTCAAGAAATATCCGTGACTCTAGGAACCTACCAACTGTAGAGCCTACCCATGGGGTTCCATTAATTAGAGATACCTGTCATTTACCCGTTATTCTGATCTATCTAAAAACACCCTGAACTTGTGATCCTAAACTTGTCACTACATTCATACACATATTATTACATTTCCATTCATCATCACAAATTTCATATCATTTTCCACAAAAAAAAATACCAAAAAACTCATACATCCTTTGTCCATAACCCGCAGTTGAATTCCCGACATTCGTATCAGACTTGAAGTAGCTCTGAAAAGATTATGGATCTGTTGGAGCAAAACCACATTGCATTGAGAGGAGATGTGGACTCAATGAAAAACCAGATAGACCAACTTGTGGAGGCTATGATAGATTTAGGAAAGATGGAGGACAACATTCAGCAGACGGAAGTGGTTGAGAATGTGGTGTTAGCTCCAGTAAATAGTCCTACCCAACCTCAGCATGTGCAAACCCTAGTTAATAACTCGGTTGTACAAGAACGTCATATTGTTCGAAATAAGGTTTCCTCATATCATGATGATGTTGAGTATCATAGCTTTGCATTCTCTGTGCCAGATTCCCATGGGACAAGCCTTGTGGTTAATACTGAACAATCACAAGATGATGAGATTGCTAAAAGATGTTGCGTGCTAGAGAAAAGACTCAAGGCCATAGAAGGACAAGATACTATTGAGCAGAGTGCCTTAGACATGTGTTTGGTACCTGGCCTAGTTATACCCCCAAAATTCAAAGTACCAGAATTTGAGAAATACAAAGGGGATAGTTGTCCAAAGCACCATTTGGTGATGTTTTGCCGCAAAATGACTTCTCATGCCCATAATGATAAGTTAATGATTCACTGTTTTCAGGACAGTTTGACTGGGGCATCATTGAGTTGGTATATGAAGTTAGAAAGGAATCATGTTCAGTCATGGATAGACCTAGCTAATGCCTTTTTGAAGCAGTACAAATACAATTTGGACATGGCTCCCGATCGCATGCAGCTGAGGGCCTTGTCTCAAGAAAACAACGAATCCTTCAGAGGGTATGCCCAAAGATGGAGAGAATTAGCAGGTCGCGTTGAACCACCACTCTTAGACAAAGAAGTTATGGAATTATTCAGGGATACCTTGCAAAGTCCTTACTTTGAAAGGATGATTAGCAGTGCAGCATCAGACTTCGCTCACTTGGTGTCAATCGGAGAACGTATCGAGTGCAGCCTCAAAAGTGGAAGAATCCAATGCGCCTCAAATAGCCAGAGCATTGAGAGTGAATCTATTGCCAGTTCCCCAAAGGAAGAAGAGGTTGAAGTTAATGCAGTTTGGGAAATCCCACAAGCTCCATATCAGAGACCATCCTCTCCACATGGTCAATATCCTACAACTCAAGGACCTCCTCAATATCAACGACGGATTCCACCTCAACAGCCATACAAACGACATAACACTCCACATCAGCAGCGCCAACATGCTCAACAAAGGTCAAGAAAGCCAGAGAGACATATTGATCCTCTCCCAATGCCATACAGTCAAGCACTTCCATATTTGATTAAGAGGGGATTGATAGTGCCAAAGGAGCTAAAACCAGTAAGTCCTCCATATCCACCAGGCTATGACGCCAACGCTCGATGTGACTTCCATGCTGGGGCACAAGGGCATTCAACTGAAAACTGTAAGATGCTCAAAAGCAAGGTACAAAATCTGCTTGATTCCAAAATGTTCTCATTTGCGCCTCGAGGCCTTCACATCAACAATACTCCTTCACCTAGCTATGCGGGTCCATCAGTCCAAACGGTGGAAGAAATTTCCGAGAATAGGTCTGAAGATGATTATCGTACTAGTCTCGATGAGGAGAGATACCATTACTCTGAAGAAGGCTAGCCCAGCAGTGAACCAGGCACGAGAGAGATTCCTCTGCACTGGCAACCATTTGGCTATTCCTCGCATTTCATTTGTATTTTTCTTTGCATGTTAAGTACTTATCTGCTTTCAAGTATTGTTGATTTCCTTTAATGGTAATATTAATGAAATGATTATGCATGTTTTGAACGAATCCTTTCGTATCCACTCATTTTTTCCATTGATATAAAAAAATATATTTCTCCCATTCACTTATCAAACTGTTGTTTTAGCAAAGATTGAAGGGAGAATGACGAAAACAAATACCCATAATTGCTGATTGTATGCTTTCGGATAAAACCTTGCTGATGATGTACAGGCATTGTTTCAAATCCCCAAACACTGGAAGAGATAAGGAGTTAATCCCTAGTCAACCACTTCGAGCCTAGAAGTAGGAGTTTCTCTCGGATTTACAAACCCTTACATTTAACCTGGGGCAGGGTAGTTTTCAGTTGATTTGACTACACATTCAAATTACAAGGTGAAATATCCCATACAAGGATCAGTCACATGATATTCTTCGCACACATCTTGAAGTGTCGAAGAAACCATACAAATCCAAATTTTATGTCGGTTGTTCTTCAAATGACCAATGACTTGGCAGTCACAATTTTAAAAAAAAAAGAGTCAAAAGAAGAGCCCGCTAAGTCGAACACCCAAAAAGGAGACTTAGGCAAAAATTAGGGCAATCCCGGTGGACTAAAAAGCTTCAAAAAAGCGGTCCAGGCAAAAGTTAGGGATCAAAGCAAAAATCAAAAGAGGTCACGAAAACCCTATACGAAACAAAACAAGATTCAGTGACCACCATATCAAGAATCAATGGGGCATCGACATCTATGAAGAGCAAAATAAGGTGACTGCCATTTCAGGAGACCTTGGATTACCATCCTTACACATTCAAAAAGACAAATGTGTATGTTGAATTAACTGAGCGTAGGGTTGGAGATCATCATGAAGAAGGGGTGGGTTAAAACAAAATTTGAGCCTTATATCCTTTTGTTGAAAAACCGTGAACCATGCCACGTTACAACCCTCAAAAGACCTAATTGAGGTAGGGTTTATTCTGAAAGCATACTACAACAAGGGTGCATAAACCGACTCCTAAATATTTGCTAATCACCTGTATTGGCATCATATTCTCGTCGTATCTTTCACACACTAGCTAAATCATCAATGTGTTTGAACTAATGGTTCATTCGTCACACACTATCACTATCACTTCAATACATGATTTTTCAAACCTGCATGAATGTCGCATTAAAATTACCATTGAATAAACAATTTTAACTGCAAGTAAGTACTTGACATCGAGGAACTTCCAAAGAAGAAATCAGAGAAGAACTTGATCATTCGTCAATGCTGACCCAAGTCAAGACTACTTCCTAACCCTATGAATCAGGGGCATGGTATCCAATGATTAGGAACTGATCAGACTGAAAGAAATCTCCAAGCATCAGTGGATCAAGGAGGCAAATTATTACAACATACTCAGTCAATCTGGGGCAAGCCTTTCGAAATCTCAATCAGGGGCAAATTACAGAAAGACTCATACATTGGGGCAAATTGGTTCAAGCTAGGGTATAATCGTTCCCCGGATTTCCTTTCAAAAGGTTAATCCCTGTACACTGGGGCAGAGCAAAATCACAATCATCATGCATTGATTACGTCGCTACGCTCACAAAATTATTTATAAACCATCGGGGCATTTCAGGCAAAGAAGTTGAGGTTCTCTCAAGAACAAGCACACAGTTTATCGGCAAAGGATCAAACTTGGGGCACCAAGAGAGTCCATGTCTATCACCCAATCATCACATAGTCAAAATATCGGGTGTCGGGAAGTCAAAACCTTTCACAAACCAAACTCCAATCCAAATTAGCAGTTACAAAAAAAAACAAAGTCCAATCCATATTGGCAGCTACCAAAAATAAAAGTCCAATCCCTATTGGCATCTCCAAAACCAAAGTCCAATCCATATTGGCCACAATAAAAAGTCCACTTTGCTGGCGTCTTCATAAACTCAAATCCAATCAACATTGGTACCCAGAAAGTCTCACCTTCAAAAGGGAGATCAATCCAGAAATAACCAATATTCATCTTGCATTACCACATGCATTGCATACAATAAACACACATGAATTTCCTTCCAAATAAGGAAGTTGCATATCAAAAATCTCCTACACAAAAATGAGAAATTTTCATTAACATGCATCATATGCATACACAACATCATAATTCTTTCCCATCAACCCTTTGTTGGACATAACCTGATCTTTCTTTTTTTCATCAGCCCTCTGATGATGATCATCCTTTCCACCAATCCTTTGGTGATGCCACTCCATAGTGAGGTTTCTTTTCCACCAACCCTTTGGTGACGACATCCTTTAGTTTCTTTCCATCAGCCCTCTGATGATGATCTTTTCCATCAATCCTTTGATGATGCCACTCCATAGTGAGGGTACTTTTCCACCAACCCTTTGGTGATGCCACTCTATAGTGAAGTCTCTTTCCGTCAACCCTTTGACGATGATGAATTATTTTCCACCAACCCTTTGGTGATGACTTCTTTTAATTACTTTCACCAACCCTTTGATGATGCCACTCTATAGTGAAGTCTCTTTCCGTCAACCCTTTGACGATGACGAATTATTTTCCACCAACCCTTTGGTGATGACTTCTTTTAATTACTTTCATCAACCCTTTGGTGATGCCACTCCATAGTGAAGTTTCTTTCCGTCAACCCTTTGACGATGACGAATTATTTTCCATCAACCCTTTGATGATGCCACTCCATAGTGAAGTTTCTTTCCGTCAACCCTTTGACGATGATACTACATATACAATCTTTTCCACCAACCCTTTGGTGATGCCACTCTATAGTGAAGTTTCTTTCCGTCAACCCATTGACGATGACAACTACCTTTCCATCATCCCTCTGATGATGATCTTGTCCATCAGCCCTCTGATGATGATCTTTTCCATCAGCCCTCTGATGATGACAGTTACCTTTCCGTCAACCCTTTGACGATGACAGTCACCTTTCCATCAAATCTTTGATGATGATATTCCCCAATAACCTCAACAAAAAAAAACCCTACAAAATTCCAGAACTCGTTACATTTTCTTTCTACATTTCCCCATTGCATTTCAAAGGACAAAATTTGGGTATTTTCGTATTTAATTACCTTCAACCGCGAATGTATGAAGACCGTTGTCATTCTTACCTTCTAGTTCAAGCTAATTAAATAGGGGCAGCTGTCATACCCCAATTTTGTCCGGGCATATTTAAATTTTCGTAGAATTAGTTTCATTTTTAATTTAGCATCATATGCATAACATGACATACATTTGCATCATGAATAATACCTAAGATGTCAGTCAAAATGAATTTATTGAAAATACAGACCAATCAATCGAATCATTTCTCAAAGACAGGCAAAGTCAGCAGTGACTGTTTCGGTTATAGCTTGAACCGCCTGAGTCTTTTTTATCGATACAAAATTATTTCAGAATTTGAGGAAAAGACTGTATTTTTTTTAATAAATATGTTTTGTGTTGACAATTTTAGCGTGACCGGTTTAATTTTCTGAATCAAATTTGCATTCGATTTCTATTTTTTTAATGGATCAATAGTTTTGGTTAGTTAGTTAATTAAAGTAGTTAAAATTTATTTAAATCAAATGTTAATTAGTTTCTTTTATTAATTCTATTTCCTTAAAAGAATAATGAATATATTAAAATAAATATGTATATATTTGCATTGGATCCTTTTTTTTTTTTTTAAAAACAAATAAATAAATAATAGCAATGCCAACAGCTACCAACAAGTCTCTCTCAATCACTTAGCTACCAACATGTCTCTCTCAATCACTCAGCTACCTCTCTCTCTCTCAAATCTAAAAAAATCTCACGCCACTCCCTCTAAAAAAGAGGACCCACTCACAACTCATTCACTCTCTCACATTACTAATTCTCTCACCACTCTCAAAAATCCAAAAAAAAGAAGAAGAAAAATCTCTCGTCTCTCTCTGCAAAACCCAGGGAAAGAGAAGAAAAATCTCTCATCCTCTCATTCACTATTCACGCCATCTCAATCTCTTCACCTTTCTCTCCGCCACCCATTCAACAACTAAACCCCCAAACCGCTCACTCCGCCGTTCATTTCATCTTCAAAACTCGCCGTCACCTTCCTCTTCAAAACCCTTCATCGTCTCTCTCAATCGCCGTCGCTTTCGCCGCCGTGCCTTCATCATCTTCATCGCAACACAACCACCGCCCTTAAACAAACCCCATCACTCCTCACCGAAACAACCACCACCATCAAAACCCTCACCGACGGATTAATCCGCCGTTACCCTTCAATCGATCTCTACCAACCTATCCAAGCATCTCTCTGTTTCAACCAATTGACTCGCAACCAACCTGTTGCGAGTTATCGCGGCTGGTTGTTGTTTATATTTAAACTGGTTACAAATTGTTTTTTTATTTTGCAGAACGAAATCACGATTTCAGTATCAAAGAGTCTAAGAAGAGAAAATCGAAGTGGAGATATCCGATTTGGGACCGAAGTTGTGGATTTCAGCGGCACCAATTCGACAATGTTTACGGTAATGACGTTTGAATTCCATGATTGAGTTGTTGAGATCGTTAGTTAAATGTTTAATTTTCTGCGAACCTAGACTCGGGATGCTGTTGCTATTTCATGTTGTGGCCATGGATACTGTTATAAGATCATAAATGTTATACTCTTGGGATGTTCCTGTCTTAAAATTCTGGTTTTATTGTTTTTATATAAAGACTGCTCTTGTCTTAAAGTTCTGGGTTTATGTTGATGTTAACATTGATTTTTTCTTCCATTTGGATCTTTGATTTTCAGTGTGGTCATATTATTTTGTGCTTCAAACTGGGATTATCATGTAGAAATTTGAGTAAATACTTGATATTCATTTTCATGCCTATGAAAGTTTTGTTTATTATTACTATGTACAGGTTATAGAATATTGGTTATTATTGCAAGTAAATGTTGAGATATTGAGAACATTTTGCCTGCTGCATTCTGATTGGTATTATCTCAGTACATGAAAATTGGAGAAAGTCGATCTTATTTTAGGACTTTTGATAAACTGATTAATTTTTGTGTTGTTGGATAAAAGTTAAGAATCCAGATTGTGGGCCATTTGAATGGTGAAAGGAAGGGCCCATTTCTTTACTAACTTTGTACATTCTTGCTATTAATTTTGAAGATAAAATAAAAATGTGCGGTTGTTACTTACGACAAATATATGTCCTCATGCCGCCAAGTTCTCAACAAATCAACACTAGTATCCATTTTCTTTCTCTTTTGGCTTCATTAATTGATTAAAATATTTAATTAGTTTAATTTTTATTAATTAATTGTAATTAACTTAATTATTTGATTTAATTAAATAATTTTGATAATTAATTTTAATTAATTTAATTAATCAATTTAAACAAATTTTAATAAATTAATTTTGTTAAAAAGAAATTGATTAATTTCTCTTACTCTCTCAAACTTCACATTCCAAAAAAAACTATTTCATGACATTTCACAAATCATTTCAAATAATTTCATTTCAATTTCAATTCATCATCCAGCACAAACCAATTTCAAGAAAAGCACAAATCATACAATTCTCGATTTAAACATCGAGACCATTTCCATACCCTTGTAAGTCGATCGCTTTTAAGCATCGCCATCAACCTCACATAGCTTACTCTTGGGCTTTCTTACAATGAGATCTATTCGATTTTAATTAATCGAGTAGATGAACTATTCACTAAATAAATTCAATCCATTCGTAAACATAAATTTTAAACCTCGATCAAACATCGAGTATTCTTTATTAAAATTAAATTAAAGTACCTAATCACAATTAAATACTATTTCATTTGGAAATGAAAAGGGGGATGGCTTTGAGTTTTCAATTCCTCTCCTCGATTATTTGAATACGAGCTCTCTTAGTCGGTTAGTCAAATAGTCGTCATTTCCATCCACCTAAGCACAAACAAATCAAACTATTTCATAATAACAAAACGAAAAGGGAGATGACTTCGAGTCTTCAATTTTTCTCCTCGATTATTTGAATACAAGTTCTCTTACTTGGTCAGTCAAATAATTGTCGTTCCTCTACAAACTTCCAAACCTCGGTTAAATCAAAACATTTTCATAATAAGCTAAATGAAAAGGGAGTTGACTTTGAGTTTTCAATTTCATTCTTCAATTGTTTGAATGCGAGTTTTCTTACTCGATCAGTCGAATAATTGTCATTTTTTACAAACATACAACTTAATCAAATCATTTTCATAACAAATTGTACGAAAAGGGAGATGGTCTTGAGTTTTCAATTCCTCTTCTCAAATGCTTGGATATGAGTTGTTTTACTCAGTCATTCAAGCACTTGTCGTTCATTCTAAAAAATACATCAACCATACACAAACCTATTTTCATAATCACTCAGATGAAAAAGAAAGTGGTCTAGAGTCTTCTATTCCCTTTTCCGATTATTAGGATACGAGTTGTCTTACTCGATTATCCGAGTATTCGTCATCCATTCAAAAACACTTTAATTATTATCAAATCCTTTCTATAATTAAGGATGAAAAAGAAAGCGATCTAGAGTCTTCTATTCCCTTTCCCGACTATTAGGATACGAGTTATCTTACTCGACTATCCGAGTAATCGTCATCCAACCAAAAAACATCGAAACCAATCAAACAAAACAACAAACATATTAATTCAACTTGTCACCCCCGTGTGACCAAAACCCTTCTTTCAAAAAGAACACTGTTACTCCTTTCTGATGCGCACAACAAACTAATGCTTAAGCCTCCGTCGAGAGTAGACAAGCCAACGTTTAGCCTTTAGGATGCGATCTAAACAGTCGTTCATTAAAAGACACCAATCAACCGTAGTTCCCCGAACTACGAATGCTCTGACTTCCTTATTGCACCATAAGGATACGTAGGCAGGAGATTGTTGTATCTTCGCGAGCACACTAATAAAACACCTCCCTTTTCTCCTTTCTGAGGTTCTCATCCATTTCTATTTTAATAATTTTATAACTTAAAGATAACAAACAAACAAAAATTAATACCAGAAACACATATTAGAACTAAAAGGTTCTCGTTGAGTACAACGGACGTAAGGGGTGCTAATATCTTCCCCTTACGTAATCCACTCCCGAACCCGAATATGGTTGCGACGACCATTATTCCATTTTTCTAAAGGTTTTATCGATATTTTCCAATTCTTTCATTAGGATAAATAAAGTTCGGTGGCGACTCTGTTCGAACGTAATTTTTTCCGCGACCATCGCGAGGAATCGTATTTTTTGAGATGCGACATCTACCTACTACCCGGTAGTTGTAAATCCTTTTTTCTCACTCTGTCTCTCAGCAGACTGTTTGTTGGCCTCTGCCTACTAACCGGTAGTTGTAAGTCCTATCTTTGTGGTCTTCTACCTACTAACCGGTAGATGTGAATCCTCTGCTCTCCCCGTTGTGGAGTCAACCCTTTGTGCTCATCCTAGTGATGACGATTACTTTTCCGTGGTTTTCTACCTACTAACCGGTAGATGTAATCCCCTCTTTGTGGTTATCATTATCCAGTCGGTATTGATATTCCTTTCCCCTTTCGGATATTCGCTTTGATTAAGCAATCTTATCCCCCAGCGGGTTTTCACCTTTCGGATATTTGCTCCGAGTAAGCAATTTTATCCTCAGCGGGTCCTCTTTCATTCACCGTTTTCTGGTAATGTTTGTGGTTTCCCCTTTTGATTGGTCATCTTTGCATACCTAGTCCTGGTATCCCGATGCCTTTCTTGTCGGTCGATTTATCCATTTAACAACCTACAACCCGGTTATGGATAATCTTCCATGCGAGTGTATTATCTACGTTTTGACGGCTATAGATAATATATCTCATGCGCTCTTGGGTCGAAGTCGTCCTCCCCAGTTGAGTAAGATTCGTATTCCTTGTGGAATCGAATGTTCATCCTTTAACAAGTTTGCTTTCGCTCTCTTCAGGATGATGTCGGTTGATTTATCCATTTTACGACCTACAACCCGGTTATGGATAATCCTCCATGCGAGTGTGTTATCTACGTTTCGACGGCTATAGATAATATATCTCATGCGCTCTTGGGTCGAAGTCGTCCTCCCCAGTTGAGTAAGATTCGTATTCCTTGTGGAATCGAATGTCCATTCTTTAACAAGTTTGCTTCCGCTCTCTTCAGGATGATGTCGGTTGATTTATCCATTTAACAACCTCAACCCGGTTATGGATAATCTTCCACGCGAGTGTGTTATCTACGTTTTGACGGCTATAGATAATATATCTCATGCGCTCTTTGGTCAATCTTTTGATTGTTTTCACCATCAGAGTAAGATTCGTATTCCTTTGTTCGGAATCGAATGTCCATCCTCTAACAAGATCGCTTTTCTAGCCCTCTTCAGGATGATGAGTGTTTTGGAACACAAACCAATTCACGTTTTGGTCGGCCACCTTTTTTTCATGCCTACAACCCGACATCCTTGGTGTTCCTTCCTGTCTGCTCCCTGTCGTGACCTTGATCCCCAGTGAGATACCTCTCCGTTGGTTTCGATAAACTTCGAGTTTTTCCCAATCGTCTGTTGATGCTTGGTTGTGTTCATTATCCCCACAGAGTTACCTCTCTGTTGGTTTCGATAAACGCCGAGTTTTTCCTATGCGTCCGATGACATATAGTTGCTTATTCCCCACAGATCATTAGTTAATGGCTGTTGATTCCCCCCAGAATTACCTCTCCGTTGGTTTCGATAAACGTCGAGTTTTTCTCATTCGTCCGTTGACGTCTGATTGTATATCCTATTCCCCAGTCATTCGTTAATGTCTGGTTAATTCCCAAGCCAGATTCCCCAGTAGAGTCTTCGGACGTCTTATTCGGTTTCCGGTTGTGGTACCCCTTCCTTAGTGAAGTGTTCTCCTCTCCGTTGGTGTCGATAAACATCGAGTTTTTCCTAGTTGTCCGTTGACATCTAGATGTATTGCTTTCTTCCCAGTTCATCCGTCGTCCGTTGATGTCTGGTCTCCTTCTCCGTTGGTGTCGATAAACGTCGAGCTTCTCCCATTCGTCCGTTGACATCTGGTCGAGTTTTCTCCTTCTCCGTTGGTGTCGATAAACGTCGAGCTTCTCCCGTTCGTCCATTGACGTCTGGTCGAGTCTTCTCCTTCTCCGTTGGTGTCGATAAACATCGAGCTTCTCCCGTTCGTCCGTTGACGTCTGGTCGAGTCTTCTCCTTCTCCGTTGGTGTCGATAAACGTCGAGCTTCTCCCGTTCGTCCGTTGACGTCTGGTCGAGTTTTCTCCTTCTCCGTTGGTGTCGATAAACGTCGAGCTTCTCCCGTTCGTCCGTTGACGTCTGGTCGAGTCTTCTCCTTCTCCGTTGGTGTCGATAAACGTCGAGCTTCTCCCGTTCGTCCGTTGACGTCTGGTCGAGTCTTCTCCTTCTCCGTTGGTGTCGATAAACGTCGAGCTTCTCCCTTTCGTCCGTTGACGTCTGGTCGAGTCTTCCTAGTTCATCCGTCGTCCGTTGATGTCTGGTTACCTCTCCGTTGGTCTCGGTAAACGTTGAGTTTTTCCTAGTTGTCCGTTGGCATCTAGTTGTGATTACTGTTCCCATTCATCGTCGTTGTGATGTCTGGATGTGACTGTATCCTTGGAAAAAAGAAAAATCAAAATCCCCAGTAATAATATCAGATCCTAGTGGACGTTTCCGTTGGTGGATCCCCGTATTGTGCAAATTTCTACGGTTCTTGGTATTCAATCCCTGTTTACCCTGAAAGTCTGATAGTCGTTGCTCTCATCCATTCGGGTTCCCAGTTGATTGAATAGGGGCAGCTGTAGCACCTCAAATTTGCACCTCTCATTTTGTACATTCATTTTCATATTAGGTCATTAACATAACATAGTTCACTGCATAGCATTGCATTGTCCTTTGCCCAAGTGCAAGTCATCAGACAAGATTAAGTAAAGATTGGTTAGGAGGATCAGTCAAGCAAGCAAGCAAGTGCATATCCTATTGAAGCAAAGCCCTAGGATTGATTCAACAAGTTCACGTGATCTAGGGATCATTTTGAAGTGGTTTGGCCAAAGATTGGATGATCAAAGCTCAACAGTCAAGCTGAATTTCATCTGAAACCCTAGAAAGTCAACTCTGGTCAACTGTGGTCAACTGTGCCTGAATTCATGGATTTGAAGGTGGGAGATGGTTTTAAAGGCTTCATTCATGTCCATACAAGTCTCATTTGACATTACGAAGATCAAGATTGAAGAATTTGAGGTCAGATGGAAAGTTTCCAAAAATAGTAAGTGACCTGTAATTTCAAACTGCCAAAAATGGAAAGGTCTTCTCCTCAAATTTACATCATCATACAAGCTTCAAATGGAATTTTGTCCAACATGAAAGTTGAAGATCTTGCTCTCACCTTTCTAAAAAGTCCAAGAGCATGCATTTCTCATGTGTGGTTGGCAAGTTATGATCAATTCATTGTCAAAAATTTTTGAACTTCAACATGGGATAACTCTCATACCATTTGGCCAAATTGAGTGGGGTTTCTTGCTACAAGTCACATTTGACATGCTCTATCCAAATCATTCATTGCATTTCACCAAAACTCATCACATCAAAATGACATTTTTTCACTTGCATCAATTTAAAAAAGAGAGGGAAAAAAGTGACTTTCAAAACTAAGCATTTTTCATGCATTCCAAGCTTGCATTTGGTTTTAAATCAACATTTGGGATATGCTTGAGCTGAAAAACATGCACTGTAGCAATCATTCATGAACATGAAGGTTACTTTGGCCATTTAACATGAAAATGCATTTTCACTAAACACTTTGGTTTTGGCTAAGCTTGATTAACAAGAGTGATTAACAACACATATAAATAACTAATCCTAACTGAATTCATCATTAACATTCATTTCTAACAGATCTAGATCAAGAATTGCACAATTCTCTCAACTTTTCATCTTCATTTTTTCTGCAAATCTTCATAGAACTTGCATTGATCTTTGTTGTTCCAACATACACAAGCCTATTGGAGTTGAATTGAAGCTAGGAATCATCACTGTTGAGCCAAATCGAGGACTGTAGCAAGAAGCTTCATCAATGGCATTTTGAAATTGGAGCAAGATTCGAGGCAATTGAGCTAAAGTCTTTCATTCATTCATCTATTGGAGCATTAAGGAACTTCTGTTTTCACATTTCAAAGCCAGAAAACCAAGATTTCAACTCTGCACTTCAAACAAGGTTGGAATTCGAATTCTCTAATTGTTGAAATTAGGTTATGGCTTATGTAGATCTCCTATTGTAGAGCATGCTGAACCTTATAGAATTGAATTTCATCAAGTATTGAATGAGATATTGTGAATTAAAGTTTGATGTTCCAATTTTCTTTTGACCGATCTGGACTTGTTAGTTTGAATTAGGTAAAATCATGTTGAGATTATTGATGTGCATGAAGAGACGAGTTCAATGATATATCATTTGTGAATTTTAGTGAACAAATGTTCTTGATGATGAATGCGTATGAACTGTATGAAGAACCCTAGCAATTTCGTTCCCAAACTCGTTTTGATCCTATTGCCCGTGTTTGCATGCGTTTTGGCTGTTTGTAAGCCATGAAACCAATCACCATAGGCCACGTCATTTAATTAAACGCAGCGCTTAAGCTCTAGCGCGCGCAGTTTGAAATGCTACAAGGCTCGATCCTCCGCTCATGCAATTTCCTTTTGGCATTTGTTTTATTTTTTCACATATGTTATCCATGTTCACCTTGCCTTGTTTCATATTTTTTAATTTTTCACCATGTTACAAAATTCATATCTTATTCAATATTTGTCCAAATAATGTGAGATTTTTTCCATGATGATCCTTGTAATCTCTAGAATTTTTTGATGATTTTTGTGGAAATTGTGCACATGTGGATTTCTGTTTTGGCTAGGGTTTATGTGAACATGTCATTTTGTGTACCATGCTTACCATTTTGATCATGAAATGATGATGCTTAATTGGAAATTCTTGAAATTTTACATGTGTGTTCTAGACACTTAAGGAGCATTTTGATATGTGGTTTGTGATTTTTGAGTTCCTGGATTGTGAGATATGCTATCATCTTTATAGGTGTGACAATTTGTGTCACACCATTTCATGTCCAACTTCTTGATTTTATTTGCCATGCTTATTTAACTTGATTTGAGCTGGATTCTTTCATGAGGATACTTATGAATGTTGAGAATGCTTGTGAATTTTCCTGGAATTTTTGAATGCATTTCCTATTTGATTGAGATTTTCTTCCCTGTTTGACCAATTGTTGACTTCTTGTGAGACATGATTTTATTTGATTTGGGAAATCCTTGTTGTTATTTGGATGAACTTGAAATTTGGCATGTGTATTATAGACATCTTGAAGTTTGCCATGGTTTTGGTCTCATTCATTTATCATGTTTGGTTTCTGTTTTATGCTTGCTTGAAGTTGATGCATGTTTTGATGCTTTGTATGAGCTTGTTTGAACTTGTGTTGACTTGATGAATTTCATTGACTTGCTTCCCGTGGTCCAAATGAGTTGAAATTTGGTATGTAGGTTATGTTATGAATGTTGTTCATCCCTGAATTGTTTGGGAATTTATTGAAATGTTTTTGAATTGATTTGAATTGAACCTTTCTGTTTGGTTCTATGAGCTTCAAATTGCATGTTTTGTACTCTTTGCCTCATGAAATGATAATGGTTGATGATATGAATGTGAAACCACTTGGATTTGTTTCTTATTTGATTGATCTTGATTTTTGATAAGTTTCATGTTCTGTTTTGACTTTTTGCTCTCATTTTGACCCTAGTCTTGTACTAGTGGTTTGTGTTCTCACATTTGAGCTTTGTTTCAGGTCAAAGAGCACAATTGCTTATGCTTGATGATGTGCACTCAATTGGAGTTGGTTTATTGATTGTTTATGACTAACTTTGAGTTTGTTTTGTAGGTTTTGAAACTTGAGTTTGTGCCTTATGGCTTGCACCTTTGTGCATTGACTGTTGTTTGACTGTATAGTTAATTGTGGACCATTGTCTGTTTGCTTATTGTTTGAGCTGAGTACTGATTATGTTGGATTGATTTCAGGTACCTTAGTTGCTATAGTTCCCTTGTGAACTTGTGTTTGCTTTGCTTGCTAGCTTGAGCATTGAGGTATAATGATCTCTTCTCCATGTAGTCTGAAAGACCTGGCCTGTTACTTGGCCAGGCACCTGTCTGAAGTCCTCCTTAAGAGGCAATGCTTGTGCTTGTTTATATTTGTCCCCAAGCAGGAAAAGACCTTCGATAAGGCAATTGGAAGATACAAGAGATATGCAATCTATCTCCTGCTCTTCTGTTGAGTCGTCCCTTTGCTCACACAACTGGTGTTGATGCATTGTGGATATTAACCCAAGATCCTTGTACAGTTGTACAGTTGAGTCAGTGTCATAAGTGTAGAAGGGTTCCCACTTTCTGAACCCACACTTCATTGTCTGAAGCTCTCCCAGACCAGGGATAAGAGCTGTGAAGTCTCATCTTCACTCACCTTTCATCTGCTTCACCTTAACCTGCAATGTTAAGGTTAAGAGCTAACATCACCCTGATACAGTTGGCTTGCTCTTGCAGCCTAACCTTTGTTTGAGCCCCACTTGGTGTGTATATAGCGTGTGCTATTTGTGATTGTTTGCTTTTCTATTGCCTGTGCTTAGGTTTAGCTTGCTCCCTGTGCAAGTTAGCTAGAAACCTTAACTTAGGGATGATTTGCATGATAACATCTAGGCTCGAGTCGTAGTCTCCCTAGTTGTGTCTCCCTCTGTTATCTGGTTAGGCTAGTCCTTAGTCCCTGCGTAGGGGAACTACGTCGCCCTGATCCTCATACCAGATGAGGTACGTAGGCAGGAGATGAGCAGATCTCTCCGGGCGCCCTTTTTGTTTTGCTTTGTGTGTGTTAGGAGATGGATGTAAGCCCAGCGATTGGCCTTCCGTATCCTCTTGTTGTGTGCTTGGAAGCTGATATAAGTCCAGCGATTGGCATTCAGGTTCCAGTGTGGGTGTGTTTGGTTCGGAAGCTGATGTAAGTCCAACGATTGGCATTCGGGTTCCATGTTTGCCCGTGTTTGTGTGGCTTTGTTTGGCGTGCGTTAGCCGAGCTACGGATACTCTGATTCTTCTTAGTCCAAGAAGATACGTATGCATAGGATGCGACATCCTAGCGAGCATGTTTTCCCCCAGTCCGAACTACTTAGACTCTGATGTCTATGCTTGATAGACTAAGTAGGCCCAGGATGCGATATCCTGCCGAGTCAGTCTTGTTTGTTTTCTTGTGTCTCTTTCAGCCAGTATTTGTTTGTTTGTGAGCAGTGTTTTAGCAACCATATTCCTTCCTTTTGTGCGTGGATCCCGTCGAGTACGACGGATGCGTAGGGGTGCTAATACCTTCCCTTCGCATAACCGACTCCCGATCCCATTCTCTTTGGTCGCGAGACCATGTCTTTTCCAGGTTTACTCTGAGCGTTTCCTTTCCCTCTTTTGGGATAAATAACGCACGGTGGCGGCTCTGTTGTTCTTGTTTCCCGCCAGTTTTTCGCGTAATGTGACACCAGGTAACACTTAAATCCCCAGCATTTGCATTACACAAAAGCTATCTTGTTCATCTTATAACTCGGTGGAGAATTTCTTTGTGACATATCTTCACATTTCATTTGTTCTTGGTGGGAATTTTTTTTGATATTTTAGTATTTTATCCTCTCCTACCTTGAATGTCCGGAAGGTGTTACTATCCGTACATTCAGGTTTGAGAAGATTAAATAGGGGCAGCTGTCATACCCCAAAATTCACCCAACCCTTCACAAAGTTCATCTAGGTAACTAACCCTAATCATATGCATATCCTTACATACATTTCAATTCATCTGCATGCAAGAGGACGAGTATCTTAGATTCCAAGCTTTGCGCTTGAACCTAGTGAAAGCTAAGGCTTCTCTACAGATAAAGTTGGCTCAATCAATCAAACCATAGGTGGAGGCAGCTCTTGAAGCTTGGGCTTTGTGCCCAACATTGATGACTCAACTTTGGCTAAATGGTGAAGCAATGCCCTAATCTTGGGATCCTCACTTGGTCCGGGTTACCACAAACTCTAACGATGTCCGATACTCTTCGTGTGGCCTCCTAAACCCTATCTAATGGGTTCATCATCATCCTGTTGGTTGTGTCTTTCTTACTTGATCGAGCTCCACCCAACAACCTCCTGGTCAGGGGTCATGCATGTTGGTTCCCTAGGTTTTATCCCATAGTTACTTGCTTTAATGTGCATCTTGTGCTCATCCGTACCTGGTCATCCGGACATCTGGTCATTGGTCATTTAATTTGTTACTCTTGCTTCATGCTTACCTTTGATCGTCTTAGTTAATGTTTCATTCATAGGCTGTGTACGAATTCTATCCCGTTATATGTCCCGATTCACTCAATTTCAAGTAACTTGGTAATTGCTTAAGTCAATTCACTCAACTGGCCACTTTCATTCATGTTCATCCATAGAAATAGTCATTATATTAAAAAAAATGTGCAAAAAATGTATAACACATTGTAAAACTCATTTTTGGAGGTTTTTGCTCTATGACTCGACTCGTTCGGTCGACGCAAAACCTACGGGTCCAAACACGCTGACTCATAGGTCGACCTAGTTCTGGGGAACCTGGTTGAGTCGACTCATCCAACCCCTGCATCGACTCAACGTATGTTTTCCCGTGAACCATTCCGCCCCGGGTCCGGACAGGTTGACTCATTTCTGAGGAATTTTGTTTGTGTCGACTCATCCAATCTTTGCATCGACTCATTCCTCATTTTGCTGTGAACCAATTCGTCGCGGGTCTGAACCGGTCAACCCGGAGGTCGACTCAACCCTAGAGAATGCTCTGATTGAGTCGACTTATCCCCTATTTGAGTCAAATCAACTTGTTCCTTGCTGCTGAAACACTGCAAAATGCAAATTCTTGCCATGCCTACACAATCACAATGATTCACACTCTGCATTAACCCACAACTGCAAGTCACCTTGCACCTAAGCCAATAAATAACAGGTCATTAGCCAACATTAAAGCTTAATTTCATTCAAGTTAACCTGCAATAGCCAGTCATAAAACCACTTGAACACATTTCCACTAAATTAACCAATTAACTAACTTCCAACTCAGTGAGTTAACTACCTAAACTCACTGAATTCATCCCAACTAACTCCAAACCTCTTTTAACTAACTCCAAGCATTAGGTATCCCAAGCCTAATCCCTATAAATTCCCATCTTCACCATCATTTGAGGCTCTTCATTATTTTCACTACTAACTCACCTTTTCTACAAGCATCACCTTCAACCTTTCTCACTTCATCTTCCCTATTTCCTCACCCTTCACCAAAGCTCAAACCACCATTGGAGCAAGATTCACATTAAAGCTTGTTATCAATTGAGATAAAACTCTTGCACTCAACAATCATTCCTACATTCACCAAATCAACATTGACAACAATGATCCGGT
The DNA here is from genome assembly GCF_024323335.1 of Lathyrus oleraceus. Taxonomy (NCBI): domain Eukaryota; kingdom Viridiplantae; phylum Streptophyta; class Magnoliopsida; order Fabales; family Fabaceae; genus Lathyrus; species Lathyrus oleraceus. Next base: position 120,551,688 of record NC_066579.1, read on the forward strand.
TCAGAAATTTTTCGGAGTTGATTCTTGAAGAATAGGAGTTCGCAATAGAAGCGGAAGATCCAAGGTTTAACGTAGCTTACATCTATATTTCTCCTCTTCATCCTTATCACTTCCTAATTTCAATGAGTTCTAAGACAACCCTCCGTCTTGTAGGTTGGTGAATCATTATCTTTGTCGAATTATCGATATCACCATGTAGCTTGTGTAGTGGGGAATCGAAAACCTCAATGTTCGGCGGTTTGACTTTCCTTAATCGCCATTTCTGTTCGATTTCGGATTCTTAACGTTAATTGCTTAATTTCCAGAAGTTGTTGAGTTGTAACTAGGATAAATGAGGGATTATGATAGAAGAGTATGAGAGGAGCAATAAATTGATATTTTTTCTTGATTCCGCCCAACCCCGCCCCCTTCGGCGTGGTGGTGCCGAAGCTCCGACGGTGGCTCTATTTTGCCTTCATGTTTGGATTGTCTGACTGGTCCAAGGAGTGTTCACTCTATATCACCCACTGTCACGTATTGTTAACATGCATGCTGATAGAAATTCTCTTTTTTTCTTCATTATTGTGCTGAATTCATGCTGATTTGTTTGTATGCTGATTGGGCCTTGGGCCAAGTAATCGTCCTTCCTGATTTGTTTTCATACCCCTGGCCTAACATTGCTCATCTTAATAATGATAATCTCATAATTGATTTAATCAATTCCAAGTTTAATTCTGTTTTTATTATTAATCATAATGCAGTTATTTTATGGAATAAATATTAATTCCTGCTTTTTTTTTACACTTAGGGTTCACCTATTTTTAGTGGTAAATAACTTAATTCATGTTTAAGTAGGTTAATTAGGATTAGGAAAATTAGTTAGAAATTAGTCTTAATCATTTGTATATGTTAAACTAATTTCTTAATTTTCCCGAATTTGTTTTCATATGATCAACCATGCCATGTTTAGAATTTCATTCGATTCGCCATGTTAATTTCCACGTACATGCGTAATCTCACTTGGGCTTGGTTACATTTTGATTGTGGTTAATGATTAAATTGAAAATCCCATTTCATTTTAGTTTGATATACGTTTGTCCATCATGATCATCATATCACCCCATCATCTCATCATACTATCTCATCCATTTGAATTAGTATTTTAATTCCCTTTATTAATGCATACTAACCATGTTTTTTTTGTTAAGATGACATGTGAATGAGAGATCCAAAACCCATCCAAGTTACTCCTTTTATTTTCTATGCATTAGCTTGTATTGTTTGAAGTGCCATGCCACTTGTATGGTTTAGGCACGACACATGAGTTGTAAATTATATTTCCATTTCATGCCTTCACGTTGTATGGTGTAGATCCCCCATTGTGGGTTAAATGTTCCCCCACCCCCTAGTCATGCAATATCTTAGATTTCTTTCTTTCTAGATAGTCTACTATGCATGTTAATAACCAAGATAAAATACAAAATGATAAAAGCATTTTAAAAGAAACAAAAGGTACTTGATTCAACGTCAAGTTGTACGTGAACGCTTGATATGCACTAACCTTTGAGACTTATGCATTTCCTTCAAAATTCCTGAAACAACTTTGTTAACTTTTGGAATATTAATTCTTTTGTGACTCAGAGGAAGTAATCTGCCTTATAATTGAAAGAATGACAGAATTTGATACATGCATATAAAATAAACGAGATTGATATGAAATAAAAGAGAAATAAGAAATGGAATTAAGTAGAAGGGGCGCCACGCTCTTTCTAATCCAAGAGAGAATGATAAGCCTATGGATGATGATCACCACAAGAAAAGGATTTCTTGATAAGATCAATTTTGGTCCAATCCAGAACCTAAGAGCAAATACTCTCACTTACACAATGTGTAAACTTGCCAAAATTCATTGATCCAAAAAGAAGATACACGCCTCCTTTATATAGGAATGGCTTAAGATGATGAAATAAGTAAAAATTAACTCCTAAGAAAACAAAAGGTTTCAGCCACTAATTATCATGATAGTGGGTTGAGTTATTACAAAGAAAGTGCAAAATAAAGAAGAGACAGTGGGGTTCTTGAAAGGGCGAAATAATGGCAATTCTTTATTTACCACTTCTCTTGCAATTTTCGTCCATTATAGTGTGGTTATTGGTATTTCCTTTATTTTTATTTATTTATGCACTATTGGGCCTTTTATCACATGCTTGGATGATAAGAATAAACTTGGGCTCTTTTTCTTCAATCTGGCCCATGCATTCTATTGACTTGATCATGAAGTGAACTAAAGCATCATTGACTCTTCTTGCACGTGCCCTTGTCATAGGACCTCCTAAGCTTTGCATTGTATCATTTATGTCTTGGATTACGTCCTCATCATTCCCTCCTTCTTGAAAAGAATTCGACCTCGAATTTAGACCATCATCACCTACATCAAAAGGAGATAAATCAGCCACATTAAAAGTAGTACTTACCCCATACTCACCTGGAAGTTCTATTTTGTAGGCATTGTCATTGATCCTTGAAAGTACTTGAAATGGTCCATCTCCCCTAGGTTGAAGTTTGGACTTCCTTTGTGATGGGAATCTCTCTTTTCTCATATGTATCCAAACCCAATCCCCGGGTTCAAAAATAACTTTCTTTCGCCCTTTGTTTGTACTTTTTGCATAATTTTTATTTTTCTTTTCAATTTGCAATTTTACTTGTTCATGCAATTTTCTCACAAATTCAGCCTTAGCTTTCCCATCTTTATGCTTCAAAATAGATGTGTTAGGCAATGGTAACAAATCAAGAGGTGTTAAAGGATTAAAACCATACACAATCTCGAAAGGTGAATGTTGTGTAGTGCTATGGACAACCCTATTGTAAGCAAACTCTACATGAGGTAACCATTCCTCCCACATTTTAAAATTCTTTTTAAGAACAACCCTAAGAAGAGTAGAAAGAGTTCTATTTACTACTTCAGTTTGTCCATCTGTTTGGGGATGACAAGTAGTGGAAAATAATAACTTTGTACCCACCTTTCCCCACAAAGTCCTCCAAAAATGGCTTAAGAACTTGGAGTCACGATCAGAGACAATGCTCCTTGGTAAGCCATGTAGGCGCACCACTTCCTTAAAGAACAAATCAGCAACATGACACGCATCATCCACCTTTTTACATGGAATAAAATGTGCCATTTTTGAAAACCTGTCCACAACTACAAAAATAGAATCTTTGCCATTCTTTGTTCTAGGCAGCCCCAAAACAAAGTCCATGGAAATGTCAATCCAAGGAAATTCAGGTACAGGCAAAGGAGTATACAAACCATGAGGCATAACTTTTGATTTAGCCTTTTTACACACAATGCATCTTTCACAAAGCTTTTGGACATCAATTTTCATGTGAGGCCAATGAAAATGTTCTTTTAAGAATTCTAGAGTTTTAGAAACCCCAAAATGACCCATTAGTCCTCCCTCATGCGCCTCTTTTACAAGTAATTCTCTAATGGAACCTTTAGGCACACATAGTTTTTTTTCTTTAAATAAATAGCCATTGTGCCTAAAATACCCATTGAAGGCAGTATGCTCACAAGCTAAAAATTTTGAAGAAAATTCAAGGTCACTTTTATACAAATCTTTAATATGCTCAAGACCAAAATCTTTTGTTTCAAGAGTAGAAAGCAAGACATGTCTTCTTGAGAGTGCATTTGCCACAACATTAGATTTACCAAACTCTTCAAGGGTCAGATACTTGTCGCCCTCTAAGTTCCAATGATTAGACTTGCCAAACTCTTTTCACAATTCAAATCTCCTTTTTTTGGATGAAAAAGAGTGGTTAGGACAACATTGTCCTCTCAATTCCCGAGTTATTGGACCGTTGACTGTATCTAGCCAAGGGTTTGATACTTGTCTCCGTACATAAAATCAACCCCAACAAATCAAATCATCTTTTGCCTTAATGCACTCTATTCAAAACCTTTCAATAAGGACATATTACTTTCGTTCTACCGTGAACGACGCTTAAGCCTCCATGTGCGAGCAAGTAATGTTTAATTGCTAGAGTGAGAACCAAGCGTATCCAATTTACCGTAAACAAGCAAATACTTTCCGCTCCCATGACAGAGTATACAAGCAAGCGAATAGTAGCACGCGAACGTCAATTCTGTTCAATAAAAACAACCAAACAAATGTTCCGCTCATGAGCCAAACTACGAAGCTCTGACTTCCCTATTGCACGTATGGGGATACGTAGGCACGAAGGCCCAAATCCTTGGCGATCACACTAACTTAAAACTTATCTTCTCCCTCATCTTATTCTTTCATCTCATTCCCGATAGAAATCAACATACAGATAAATAAACATCCATACGCTTTTGATACGAGCAAGTGGTTCCCATGGAGTACCATGGATGTGAGGGGTGCTAATACCTTCCCCTTGCATAACCGACTTCCGAATCCACTCTTGGTTGCGAGACCATTTTTCTCATTTGAGATTTTATCGCTTTTTTCCTTTCCTTTGGAATAAATAAAATCCGATGACGACTCTGTATTTTTCGCGGCGCTTCACCGTGTCAGGCCTCTGTCTTGCCATCATCTTCTATTTCACTCCAGGTGGGTTGACATGGCCCGTGTCAGCTGACACGGGTGACCATGTCAGGCCTCTGTCTTGACCATCTCTTGCAGTTTGTTTTGCCCTCATCATGACACGACCCGTGTCAGGTGACATGGGTGGCCGTGTCAGGCTCCCTGTATTGAGAAATCTCCTTTCCTCGAACGCCAAAACTTTTCACTTTCTTACATTGAGTCCTTTGGATATTCTACGTGGGCCTGGAGGACATAAACACAGACAATCAAAGCATAAAATCCCAAAAACACGAAATAAAACTAAAAGTTGATAAAATACTTAAATAACTTACTGAATTGAAAACTAACTTAAAAGGTACCATAATGCATCCAAAGTATTCTAAAATCCTTAGTTTCTTGTCGAATAAGTAATGAAAACATAGTGAAAATGGTAATCGATCACTATCCCCTATAAATAATGACGTTTGTTAGCCTAAAAAATTTCATTTTTGGTGCCATTTTGTTTTGCGATGGGTGATCATCGCAATGTCCAATTTCAAAATTCCATCTGCCATATTTGCGAGGGGTCACCCCCTATACTTTATTTATATAATTTTTTTTAATGTTTTGAGCGTTACGAGGGGTTTAACCCCAACTAACATTGTTTTTTTAGTGATGGGTGTTACCCCTGACAAAATCCCCTAACTATATAAGATTTTTCTTGTAGTGTATACTTACATTGTATTATTTTTTCATGGACGAGTTTTTCATATCTTACCAACTTTATCTTGGATACAATTTTCTTACTATACACTCTATTGCATTGTATAATCAGAGTTTTCATTTTTGAATCTCATGATGTTATGTTGTGCTTCTTTTTTATAAATTCAGACATTCTCATGTTTTGATTCATGATTTCCTCAGGTAATTCCAATGGTAGGAACTTCTTATCCAAATGATGAAGATTCACTTTCCGAAAGCCATATTCAATCAGGATATCAAGCACGAAATAAATCATATTTTTAAGTTAAAATATATTCAGGGTTAATCCCCACACAGATAATTAGTAATTTGCTAGGGATTATTTCTCTCACAAATTCCAAAACGTATATGCGTTTGTTAGTACTTAACCCCAAGCAAATAACTGACACACTGCATTAGGGACTTTGTCTCTCACAAAAAGAAAAATATAGATGCATTTTCTAGGGACTTATCCTTTAGCAAAATACTGACACGATTGTGCAACTAGTCTACTCATACGCCTGCAAGACTACGACTAAAATTTATGGATAACATTTTACGAGAGACTTATTTCCTAGCCAATTTGTGAAGGGCTTAGTAAATAATTTGTGATGCCCTATTTAACTAGGAGATATCTTCCCTCACAAATGTTTATTTTGTGAAGGAGTTTTTACATTAGTGATGAGAGATTTAACCCATAACTAAAGATCTCAATGGAACCTTTAGAGATCTCAACGGAACATATAAAGATAGCTTCAATATAATATAATTGAATATTTCTTAAGAGAAATTGTATCCAAGATACTTAGAAGACTTGAAAAGTTCTTGAAAAAAATGCAATGTAGTATAACACAGTATTATAGCAAAATAGAATATACCGTTAGAATGTATTAAGTATGAGTAGTGTCGTAATAGTTTCATATTGATTGAAAATGTAGAGATTTAAATATTTATAAGTGAGAAAATTAACCTATATATTACCTTAAAATTTTGGAGGAATATATGGTGAGTCTCTTGTAAAAAGGTTTTGCTCCAAAAAGAATATGGCACTCAAGCATGAGTACTTCTAAAATAGTGAAGTATCGGTATCGAGTACGCACCCGTACCGAGTACTCGTACCATACTCGCGGTGCTTTATTTTTTTTTCATTATTCGATTTTGAATTAAATTTGTGGTTTTCTCAAATATCAATATAGTATGGTTATGTGTTTTAACTTTTTTGTTATTGTATTTTAACATTATTTTTTATTTTTTTCAATTTTTAATAGTAGTGTTTTGTTATGAACCTAGCAATTTTTGGATTTTTTACCTAATTAACCCACATTTTTGAAGAAATTCCCAAAATAACCCAAATTTCAAAAAAATTCCCAATATACCCCACTTTTAGAGGGAGGCGCCAATTGGATTGGCGCCCCCTCTTAAAAATTGCAAGGAGGCGCCAATTGGATTGGCTAGGGCACCTGCCCTAGCCAATCCAATTGGCGCCTATGTGTAATTTTTAAGAGGGGGCGCCAATCCAATTGGCGCCTCCCTTAAAAAAGCCTCAAATGAAAAAACCTCCAACATGAAAGTTGTAGATCTTTTCAAGACAATGAATTTGGATATAAATTTTGCAACATTTGGATTTTTTTTGAGAAAGTTATGGGCAGTTGAAGTTGGACTTCTGAGTTTTTCAACTACTATCTGACCTAAAGTGTTTTGTATTATTGCATGTGTTTCTTTTAGGAATATGTAATTTTGTCCAACATAACATTTGAACTAGACATCTTAAATTTTCCAATGCACTTGGTCCCACCTCAAAATAATTAAAAATGAGTGAGTTAGGTCCCTGCGAACTTGACCCAAAATTAGGGTTTCTGTCAAAATGACCTATAATGTTTTGAAATTAATGATGAGCTTCCAAGTTTCAAATGGATTTTTGATGAACATGAAAGTTGTTCATATGGCGACTGTTGTTAAAACTTGAATGGAGGCGCCAACTGGATTGGCTAGGGCAGGTGCCCTAGCCTAGGGTAGGTGCCCTAGCCTAGGGTAGATGCCCTAGCCAATCCAATTGGCGCCTATGTGTATGTTTTAGAAGGAGGCGCCAACTCAATTGCCGAGTCCCTCATAAAATGCCTTTTTTGTCTTATAAATAGATGCGTAGTGTGACCTATTGTTCCACAATTCATATAATCATTTGGCTATCATGTTTGGTGTTCGTCGCCGATACGGTAAGGTGATTTATGCGAGAGACAAACCTCAATTGCTGATGCTGTTTTGGAACATCACCACGTTAGATCAACTGAAGAGGGAGCTGGTTCGATGGTTAGACGGGAAAATACCAGAAGGGGAAAAAATCAGAAGTATTGAGAGACTTGACAATATCTTTGGTTGGGTGCGAATGAAGACTGATAAGGATGCTAGGGAAATGATGTTCGGTCGAGACGATATTAATTTGATTGTTGTAATCAGTTAGAATTATTTATGTTTTCAGATGTTTTGTACTGATGTTGGTTATGAAACTCGTTGTAACAAGAACTTAATGATATATAATGATTGATTGTTACAGAAATACAATGTTACAAAAAGCATAAGATCTAGATACAATGTTACAAATAGCTTAAGATCTAGATATCATGTTACAATAAGCTTAAGATCTAGATGATGCTCCTTGATTGGGACAGTTGTTTTTGTTGTGTCCTGGTTGACGACAGATACTACATAATCTTATCATTTTATCTGTGGAATCCATCTCTGTTCTTATACGTGTGCTGTTTGGCCTTCCTTTCTTCTTTCTACGCATCTCTTCATTGTGCCAAACAATATCTCCTTCATATGGAGGCCAGTAATCCTCCATTGGCAGTACTGAAAATCTTTGACTATATACATTCATGATGGTGTTGGCCTTGTACACATCAGATAAATGGGTGTAAGCGTCTTGACGAGTATAAGCGCATGCTGCAATGACATGGGAGCAAGGTATGCGGAAGGCCTGAAATTTTCCACAATCGCACCAACTTCTGTGTAGTTTAACCGCGTAGGCTAAATTTGGTCTCCCCTCGCTGTTGCCCATTGTTTCCTGGATGCTGAAATTTTGTCTATGACGGTCAAACACTGTTACAGCGTGTGTCGTAGCTTTGATGCTCTCCTCTTTCATGACCTTCATGCAACATTCACTGAATACTTGTCCGGACATTAACACTGCACTCCATCTTTCACCTCTGCTTGCGAACATAGAAGCCAACCTATAATAGGTTGATCTTACCAAGGCGGTTATGGGCAGGTTTCGAATTCCTTTGAAAACCCCGTTCATGCATTCCACAATGTTTGTTGTCATGTGGCCCCATCGACAACCACCGTCAAATGCTCTTGTCCACTGCTCTACTGGGATGTTATTTATCCATCTCCCCGCGTCTTCATTAGACAGTCGAATCTCATCACGATAATATTGAAAAGACGGTTGAGTTAAAGCATACCCAGCATTCACCACCTTCTTGCGAAGATTCTTATCTTTTATAGCACGCATGAAGTTTTGTGCAATGTGTCTGATACAGTAGACATGTGTAGAAGGAGGATCATGTCATCCGTTGTCATGGTTGTTGTAGGCACTTTCGATGGCAGCATGTCTATCAGAAATCAGACATAGATTGGCTTGTGGAGCGACATGCGTTCTGAGATGTCGAAGAAAGAAACCCCATCCAGCAGCCGTTTCACCTTCAACAAGAGCAAAGGCAACGGGAAATACATTGTTGTTACCGTCTTGTGCAACTGCCATGAGCAACGTACCCTTGTATTTTCCGTATAACCAAGTGCCATCAATTTGCAGGAGAGGTTTGCAGAAAGCGAAACCTTTGATGCACGGGTAAAATGCCCAAAAGAGACGGTGAAATATTCTATTACCTGTAGCACAGGTTCCGTCTGGCATCATTGCTGGCACTGTCTCCAGAATTGCCATAGTTCCTGGGACATAAGTTTTTAGTGCCCATAAAAACCGTGGTAATTCCTTGAATGAGTCCTCCCAGTTGCCGAAAACCTGCTCAACAGCCTTTGTCCTCGCAATCCATGCTTTCTTGTAAGATGGAGTATAATTATATGTTGTTCGGATATGGGATATAATTATACTCACCTTCACTGATGGGTCTTTATTTACCAATGGCAGAATGTCTCGACATATCAAAGCTGTGCTCAATTTACGGTGATCTTGTTGAACGGTTGTTGCGACGCAACTGTGTGGTGGGTCTATTGAAGCGATCTCCCAAGAGTCATTTTTCTTCTTGTAAGATGCAGCCAAACGAAACTTACAAAGCATGTTACGACATTCGATAACATACCTTCTAGAATCAGTGCGTTTCACCGTAAAGTCAGCAAAGTTGTTCATGTGGTATTTTTTGATTGCCAAGACACATTCCTCTTTGGTACGAAACATGTCTCCCACCTTTAATTCGCCTACTGGTCTCGGATACGGATTATAGAAGACACTGTCGGACATTTCATCGTCGTGAAGATCCATATTTGTCATATGTTGAGGAGGAATATAGGCATGAGTAGGAGGTATTGGTGGTGGTTGAGCCTCATCTTCATCGTCGTTATTCAGGATGTGATCAACCTGTATCTCAGTCTCCTCTTCTTCCTCATCAACAACGTCGACCTCTACTTCTGCTTCTGGGTTCAGTTCATCTGACCATTGTGCATCATCTGCAGCATCTCCACCAGCTGGATCCTGATCTGTTAGTTGAGACTGTTGAGACGGTATACATGGTTGTAGAGTAATGTACAACTCGATACAATCCATGCCTGAATGTTCATGACTAAGAAACATGCTTTCAACATCTTCATCGTCTCGTATCTTTAGGGGGAAAAACTTGCATTAACCATTCTCAAAAAATATAGGATTCTGATATGTCATCTTTGACACAATACCTGATGCTATAAAGGATTGTATTCTTTTTTTGAAATGCAAAAAGGTTGCATTTCTCTTCATCGTGACTCTAATGGTATCAGTGTTTCTAAAACAAAAACCATGAAGCTCAGACTCAAAAGTTTCACCGTTGCAGTGAACGTTGATACTGTATAATGATGAAGATGACATTTTGGAGATGAAAACTATTTTGCAAGTGCAGATGAATGTGAGTGAAGATGAAAAGTAATTTGCAGATGATAAGTATTAATGTGAGTGAAGATGAATGTGAGTGAAGATGAAAAGTATTTTGGAGATGAAAAGTATTTTGCAAGTGCAGATGAATGTGATAGTAAGACACTTAAATAGATGGTATCAGTGTCTCACATTGAAGCTAGTCTGAGATACCGTGTCAAACATGCAAGTAATTTCAGAGATGAGGTGTCTGTCATGCAATACAGTGTGAGTTGATGTGTCAAGCATGCTAGCTGGTCAAGAGTTGATGTGTCTGTCATGCAAGACAGTGTGAGTTGATGTGTCAAGCATGCTAGCTGGTCAAGAGTTGATGTGTCTGTCATGCAAGACAGTGTGAGTTGATGTGTCAAGCATGCTAGCTAGTCAAGAGTTGATGTGTCTGTCATGCAAGACAGAAGTGAGTATTCAGCATGCAGGATACTAGAGAGCCACGTGTCTGAGATGATGTGTCAATCCTGCAAGACATTGTGAGTTGATGTGTCAACTAGGCAAACTATCAAGAAGGTAGTCATCAACATGCAGGAGACAAGACAGACACGTGTCGGACACCTAAGATGGTCAGAGATGATGTGTCAATCATGCAAGCCATCAAGAAGCTAGTCATCAGCATGCAGGAGACAAGACAGACACGTGTCGGACACCTAAGATGGTCAGAGATGATGTGTCAATCATGCAAGCCATCCATAAGTGATTTGTTCAGCATGCAGGAGACAACAATGCCACTTGTCAGACATGCAGAAGGTGGCGCCAATTGGTTTGGCGCCTACCTTTAAGGCTTGTACATGGTCGCCAATTTGAATGGCGCCCCCATGTAGTCAGTCCTCGAAACCAAGCATTCAGAACTAGCCTTGCATGCATGTACCCTATGGTGTCGCCAATTTGAATGGCGCCCCCACTTTAATATTGCACATGGTCGCCAAATGAGGTGGAGACACCATGCAAACACAATTTTTCATGCACTCCTCCATTTGCCTATAAATTGATCCACTCCTTCAACAATTCTTCCACACCAACATTCTCACTACTTCATCTACATTACTTCTTTTACAATTTCATCTTCAACAAAATCTTCCATTTTCATCTACACCAACTCCCCAACAATATGTCTTTACTCACGATGGGCGAAGCACACAGAGGAACAGTTGCAAACATCGCGACATACGTAAGTTTTTTCTTATACTTCTTTTTTATGTTTCATCTCCACCAACCCCATTTTATTTTGAAATACCGACTTAGTCAAGTGTTACATTATTTCTATTATAGGAGGTCTCAAGGTTTCGTACTCGAGTCCACGAATTTGTCCCAATGGACCCGATGATTCAACCTTATGTTGAACTCGCCGGTTTTGGTCACCTTAGCAAAATTATGTCTTGGTCTATAGATAACAAGTTCATTCTAGCCTTATGCGAAAGATGGAGGCCAGAGACACACACATTTTGGTTTCCAACCGGTGAGTGTACCGTGACGTTAGAAGACGTCTACATGCTTTTAGGACTACGAATTGAAGGCAAAGCTGTTAATGGTAAGACCAACTTTCCAAATTCAATTTGCATGGAGCTTTTAAACACTGATTTGTTAGATGATAATACTAGGGGACAAGGTATACTACTTTCACGCCTAAAGTCATATTATAATAGTTTTTATTTAGATGAGCATTCTACCGAAGATGCTCGAATCATCAAAACTAGGTGTTACATTATGTTGTTACTAGGATCCTTTTTATTTCCCGAAGGTAGTGGTTCTAGCATGCATATTATGTACTTACCTTTACTTAGACATATAGATAGAATAGGTAGTTATAGTTGGGGATCCGCATGTCTAGCCTATCTCTATAGTTCTTTGTGCAAAAACTCCCACAAAGATACTTCTACATTTTCTGGATGTGCTGTTTTGCTACAAGCATGGGGATGGTCAAGACTACCGTCTCTAGCACCGGTCAATAACAACCCCTTCACTTTTCCATATGCAAAAAAGTAAGTTGTTTAAATTGCTATATCTTTACTTCCTTCCTTACAGTTTATTACCCATAACTAATTTATTTTAACTTTTTTGTGTAGATGGTCGGCACGCGGTATGAATTACAGCAGATGTCCGAGACACTGTATTACTCAATATCGCAACCTGTTGGATCACCTTCGACCGGCAGACGTAAGCAAAATAATTTCATTATTTCTTCATATTATGTTGACTTTTTCTACATTCATTTAAATACTATCGTCTTTAACATTTCAGTTCATTTGGCGTCCATACCTCAATATGGATCATGAGCATCAGATCAACCCTGAAGACGCAGCCGTATGGACAACATGCACACCGATAATACGGTTTACAACAGTGGAGCTGCACAACACCGATCGTGTGAAGCTGCAGTTTGGTATGGTCCAGAATATCCCAGATCCCCCGGCTAGCCTAGGAGAATGGCATATGCGTAAAGTGAACGACCAATGGAACTACAACCCTTGGCAAACCTTTGCAAGATCAGAGTGTCGCAAGTGGAAGCACCGTCATGACCATGTCTTAACTGACGCAGTCATGCCAAATGAGGTAAAACCAAGTCGTACTTATATGGCTTGGTATAGATCAGTTGGATTTCAATTCATCGCCGATGATATGTACCTCTACGACCCACGCCAGACAAGTTACACACAAGAAGGATCAACATCTAACCCCCAACAACATTCTCAGCCCGGTTACTCACAACCACCTATCCGACAAACTTTCCGTTCCACAAACACACAAACATACAACCAAAACATGCCATTCACCCAACCCCATAACCAAGAACATCCCCCATACCACCACCAACAAATGGACCATCAACCTTCGACCGAACATCGCTTCGCACCCACACCATCACCCTACCAAAGTCGCCTTACCCAAAACACTAACCGCCCCATCACCTACCGTAGCCAAGAACCCCAAACATCACAATACCAAAACATCCCACAACCATATCTCTTCCAAACACCCCAACAACCTTTCCAACCTTTCCTAGACCCATCATTGTCACCCATGTCCCCCTTCAACCGTCCCGGTCGCCCATCCATGAGTCAACCACACCCCAACTTCTCTGGCATGGGTCATGAGCTCAGCTACGCTGGTACACCATCATTGAATACTGAAGACTATGCTGAGTTGGCTGAATACCTCAACGGATCTTCTCCTATAGGAGGTAATGACGCTCCTGGACCATCAGATGAACAAACACCGGTGCAGAATCGTCAACGTGGGTTAGGGCCAAGGGTTAGGGTAGCTAGGGGATGTGGGACCGGAGGTCGGTTAGGTGATCCCGGTCATCACCATTAGGATTCTTTGTGTAAAATCCAAATTTTATTAATATCAATTCGTATTATGTCAAATTTATCTTTGTGTAAACTCCAAACATTAGGTTTCTTTCATAATTATAAAATAAACACATATCATAATACAAAAAATTTATAGGTCAGAAACCCTAATTCAAGGACTTGTTATTGTTATGTTGAAGGGCTTGAATTTGGTCCCTTTTGGCAAAATTCACATACACTCATTTTGACAGAAACCCTAATTTTGGGTCAAGTTCGCAGGGACCTAACTCACTCATTTTTAATTATTTTGAGGTGGGACCAAGTGCATTGTAAAATTTAAGATGTCTAGTTCAAATGTTATGTTGGACAAAAATTCATATTCCTAAAAGAAACACATGCAATAATACAAAACATTATCGGTCAGATAACAGATAAAATGTCAAAGAGTCCAAGTTCAGGTGCCCATACCTTTCTCATAAAAATTGCAAATGATGCAAAACTTTAGTCCAAATTCATTATCTTGAAAAGATCTACAACTTTTATGTTGAAGGTTTTGTCATTTGAGACTTTTATCATTCAAACTAAAGGGCTTGAAGTTGGTCCCTTTTGGCAAAATTCACATACACTCATTTTGACAGAAACCCTAATTTTGGGTCAAGTTCGCAGGGACCTAACTCATTCATTTTTAATTATTTTGAGGTGGGACCAAGTGCATTGTAAAATTTAAGATGTCTAGTTCAAATGTTATGTTGGACAAAAATTCATATTCCTAAAAGAAACACATGCAATAATACAAAACATTATCGGTCAGATAACAGATAAAATGTCAAAGAGTCCAAGTTCAGGTGCCCATACCTTTCTCATAAAAATTGAAAATGATGCAAAACTTTAGTCCAAATTCATTGTCTTGAAAAGATCTACAACTTTTATGTTGAAGGTTTTGTCATTTGAGCCTTTTATCATTCAAACTAAAGGGCTTGAAGTTGGTCCCTTTTGGCAAAATTCACATACACTCATTTTGACAGAAACCCTAATTTTGGGTCAAGTTCGCAGGGACCTAACTCACTCATTTTTAATTATTTTGAGATGGGACCAAGTGCATTGGAAAATTTAAGATGTCTAGTTCAAATGTTATGTTGGACAAAAATTCATATTCCTAAAAGAAACACATGCAATAATACAAAACATTATCGGTCAGATAACAGTTAAAAAACTCAGAAGTCCAACTTCAACTGCCCATAACTTTCTCAAAAAAAATCCAAATGATGCAAAATTTATATCCAAATTCATTGTCTTGAAAAGATATACAACTTTCATGTTGGAAGTTTTTTCATTTGAGGCTTTTTTAAGGGAAGCGCCAATTGGATTGGCGCCCCCTCTTAAAAATTACACATAGGCGCCAATTGGATTGGCTAGGGCAGGTGCCCTAGCCAATCCAATTGGCGCCTCCTTGCAATTTTTAAGAGGGGGCGCCAATCCAATTGGCGCCTGCCTCTAAAAGTGGGGTATATTGGGAATTTTTTTGAAAACTGGGTTATTTTGGGAATTTCTTCGAAAATGTGGGTTATCTCCGTAAATTTGCCGCAATTTTTAATAGTGGTGTTTTGTTCTTTACTCATACATTTTATAATTTTTTTTTATTTCTCGTTAACATATTCGTACCTTGATTTTTTTAAATGCCGTATTCTATACCGGTCCGAGTATCTGTACCGGATACCGTACCCGTACCGGACCCGTAGCTATACATGATAGGAGTATGAGTATGGTGAATAAGAAAAAGTCTATTCAATGCTCCCTAAGTGTGAAAAGAGCAACCATGTAATGTTTTTCAAAAAGAATGAGTCAAACTTATGAGAATTTGTCCTTTGTGACGCCACTCCCCAAATTTTCTCATTTCTAACTTGTTTCCACCTATATTCCTCTATAACCATCACATTTGCCTGTTGACCCAAGACGGTAACCGTGACGACTTTAAACTTCACACAATTGCTTATCTTTTCCCTCTTTTTAATTTTCTTTCTTTCTGAAATTGATCGCTACTTTGGGTTTTTAACCCGTTTATACAAAGGTTTCGCCCTCGCCTTTTCTTTTCCGCCGTTATCCGATCCATTAAAATGGAGAATGAAAAGCCTTCCTCATCCTCATCAAAGTTGGGGTTTCCAACTATGGAACAAGGTGATTTGCCAGGTGAACAATAGTTAATTTAATTTACTTTAATTTTGCATTTCATGAATTCATTTTGAAGTCGAACATTTATTGATTCTCTTTCTTGCTGTATTTTAGAGATAGTTAATGAGCCGGAACCGGAACTGGTACGGAAACCTGAACACGTATGGATCCATGACGTGTTCTTAAGTTTCAGAGGAGAAGATACTCGTGCTTGCTTCACTTCACATCTCTACACCGCTCTTCAGAATGCAGGAATTAAGGTTTTTATTGACGATAATGACCTTCAAAGAGGAGATCACATTTCACTATCATTATCACTAGCAATCCAGCAGTCTCAGATTGCTATAATTGTTTTCTCTATAAATTATGCTGATTCACGATGGTGTCTAGATGAATTGGAAAAAATAATGGAGTGTCGTAGAGCCATAGGGCAGGTAGTTGTGCCAGTGTTTTACCATCTAGATCCCTCTGAAGTGCGAAATCAGAGGGGTGAATTTGGAGTAGCTTTTCAACGGCTTTTGTATAAAATTACAAACGAGGTAGAGATTAATCGGGCATGGAAGTTGGTGATAAGTTGGAGAGACGCCCTTCGTGAGGCAGCTAGCATCGCCGGCTTTGTAATACTAAACTCCAAGTATAATTTTCTTACTCAAACTTCCCCTCTACTTTTGATATATATCAACATGTATTTGTGTATACATATCTATACATTCTATTTGTGTAGGAATGAAAGTGAAGATATCAAAAGAATTGTTGACAAAGTTTCACATTTACTCAACAAGACAGACTTGTTCGTTGCCCTTAATCCTGTGGGAGTTGAATCTCGAGTGCAAGAGGTCATTCAACTTCTACCCATTCAATCAAATGAAGTTCTATTTCTAGGGATGTGGGGCATGGGGGGAATTGGTAAAACAACCATTGCAAAAGCCATTTACAATAAAATTGGCCGCAATTTTGAAGGTAGGAGCTTCATTTCAAATCTTAGGGAAAACGGGAAGAATATTGCTGGACTAGTGGGTTTCCAAGAGCAACTTCTGTATGATATTTTCAAAGAAACGACAATTAAAATACCAAACATTGAGTCAGGAATAAACACATTAAAGCATAAACTTTGCCGTAAGAAAGTACTTATTGTACTTGATGATGTGAATTCGTTAGACCAACTGAAAACTTTCTGTGGAAGTCGTAAATGGTTTGGTCCAGGGAGTATAATAATCATCACATCGAGAGATATGCTTTTACTTAGAGGGAGAGTTCACATTATATACAAAATGTCAACAATGAATGAAAGTGAATCAATTGAACTTTTTAGTTGGAATGCATTCATGCAAGCGTGTCCTAAGAGAGGTTTTGTTAACATTTCCAAAAACGTAGTTGAATATTCTGGGGGATTGCCGCTAGCTCTCGAAGTCCTTGGGTCTAATTTGCTTAATAAGATGAAATCCGAGTGGGAACTTGTATTGGAGAAACTCAAAAGAATTCCCAATAGTGAAGTGCATAAGAAGTTAAGAATAAGTTATGATGGTTTAGATGATGATGATGAGAAAGAAATATTTCTTGACATAGCTTGTTTCTTTATTGGGATGGACAAAAATGATGTTATACTTGTATTGAATGACTGTGGACGTTCTGCAGAAGTTGGAATAAGCATCCTTGTTGAGCGTAGCCTTGTGACTATCGATGATAAGAACATGATTGGAATGCATGATTTGGTGCGAGATATGGGAAGAGAAATCGTCCGTGAGGAATCACCAAGGGAGCCTGAAAAACGTAGCAGGTTGTGGTTTCACGAGGATGTGATAGACATATTATCAAGACAAAGCGTAAGAACTTAATAAACTATTCTTTTATTTATTTTTTAATTATGAATTTGCAACATCTAAAGCTAGAAGTTAAAAGAAACATTTATAATTGTACACATCTATTTATTTTGTTGATTATCATGATATCATCGAAAATTTGTTTGGTTGTGAATTTGTTTGTGCTTCTTACTTCTAGCTGGTAACAAATGAATGGTTTCAAGGCAAATTTTATACCTGTATTGTTAGTTAATTTTTTTTGTGTGTTTTGGCGTTTTGGTCCATTATATTTGATAGGGAAAAAAATGTGTTATGGGACTGGCTTTGAAGCTGCCTAGTGCAAATGCAAAATGTTTTAGCACCAAAGCATTTCAGAAGATGAAAAGGCTCAAATTGCTTCAACTTGCTGAAGTAAAATTTGATGGAGATTTTGAATATGTTTCAAGAGATCTAAGATGGCTGTCATGGAATGGATTAAGTCACATACCTACAAACTTCCATCTAGAAAATTTGGTTTCTATTGAGTTAGAGAACAATAATGTCGAACTTCTATGGAATAAGACTCTGGTATTATTTTTTATTTTATTTGAAGTTATTATATTATCACTATTTATGATTTAAATTTAAAGATAAAAAGAACGGCCTTTCATAGTAATAATTAAATTTTTAGTCCTTGTTGTGATAATGGAATTTTTTTAAGCATTTAACAATATATAATTGGAGTGTAAGGAAGTTTTATGTTAAGCATGAATAAAAAATTCCAAATTAAATTTCCTTGATATTAAGTTTACATATAAAATGGGTTTTATCTATATAGTTAGTGTACACCATGAAAGCTACTACAACTACTGTAGGTCAAACATATAATTGAAAATTTACTACCTAAATGTTGTGCAAAAATTTTGATATATCAAAAAGAAGGGGCAAAAATGGTTGCTTTTTATACTATTTGATTAAAGAAACTTTAAATTTATGAACTCTCAAGAAGAATTCTTAGACACGGGTTAATAATTTATGCAACATTATATGCCGAAATTTGCCTTGTTTTAAAGATTTTCCATTGATATTGAACTTTTAAAAAATTACCTTGGACTAATGTAAATGTTTTATTTTCCGTTTTTATGATTTGTGATATATTGTAATTCTTTCCATTTGCTTTTTGAAGTCTCTTTCCTAAGTTCCTCATTAATATTTATGTTTTTGCAGAGGATGGAGAAGCTAAAAATTCTCAATCTTAGTCATTCTCACCATCTCACCCAAAGCCCTGACTTTTCAAACATGCCTAATCTTGAAAAGATAGTACTCAAAGATTGTCCATTGTTGTCTGAGGTTTCTCCTACCATTGGACATCTCAGTAAAATTCTTTTGATAGATTTAGAAGACTGTATTAGCTTATGTAGCCTCCCAAGAAGCATCTATAAGTTGAAATCTCTGAAAACTCTCATTCTTTCGGGTTGTTTAAAGATTGAAAAGTTGGAAGAAGACTTGAAACAAATGGAATCTTCATCCAGAGTGCCCTTTTCAGTGATAGGGTCCAAAAGCATTGGATATATTTCTCTGTGGAGCTATGAAGGATTTTCACATAATCTGTTTCCATCTATAATTTGGTCTTGGATGTCACCAACAAATAATCTCCCATCCCAATTTCAAACTTCTACTATCATACCACCTCTCGTTGTTTTAGATGTACCACATAGTAGTTCCCAGGAACTATCATCAATTTCTAAGTACCTTCCAAGTCTTAGAAGTCTTTGGGTGGAGTGCAAATCTGAAGATCAACTTGCTTTACAAACTAAAATAATTTTGAATGCTTTATATGCCACAGTTTCTAAGGATTTGGAATCAACTGCAACTACATCACAAGTATCAAATAGTAGTACTCGTACATTAATTCAATGTTGTAGTCAAGTGCATGTTTCGGGATCAAAACATTGGTTGAAGTCTATTTTCATTCAAATGGGAGTGAATTGCCAAGTCACCAATGGTTTGAAAGAGAAAATTTTACAGGTTTGACACACTCTCTATGTTAACCCTTTTTTATTTTTATTTCTTTTTTGAAGATTTGGTGTCCGGCTTTGTACCGACTAATTCAAGGGGACCAATCTCACCGTCCATTAGCGGGGGTCATACCCACCATACATTATATTTGTCTTAATGCATATCACCCCATACATTTGAATTCTTTTAGTGTAAGTCTACAACAATACATTTAAGTGTATACAATTATTTTCTATAGGTTTAACCCATTCATGAAAATTGAAATGATGAAATCCTTAACATAATTACTTTTAAATTGTCTTCCAAATTTTGCTATTTGCTGTTGATAACTTGCATGAGACATGTACAAGCATGTGGAAGAATTATAGTCTTTACACCTTTTCAAGATCTCTTATTTTACAAGCAATCCGTGAATATGAGTTTGGCTTTTGGTAGAATAGTGATGTCATTTGTATGAACTTTGTTTTATATGAAATAACTGTTGCAAACTTGCAGCTTTCAAAGAGCGATTTTTAGAAAGTGGTACAATTTGTCATTCTCTTTATCTTCCCTCACTATTATTTTGGTTGGTGTGAAATTTGTAAGTGGAACTAATAGTCTCTTTTATGAATCCAAGCAAATATTTATGTGTAACTAATTTCAAAGCAATTAACAACTAAAATATGATTAATTATCTTATGAGGGAAATTATATCTCCAATGGTTGAATAAATGATAAGGTGATATTAAAATACTTTTCAATTAAGTTTTGAGCCTACATTTTCTCTTACAGAATATGGATGTCAATGGGAGCGAAGGTTGTTTGTTCCCCGGTGATAGTTATCCAGATTGGTTAACCTTTAATTCTGAAGGTTCCTCGGTAGATTTTACAGTCCCTCAAGTGGATGGGCGTAACTTGAAGACAATGATGTGTATCATCTATACTTCCACCCCAGATAACATAACAACATACGGCCTTAAAAATGTGTTGGTAAACAATTACACAAAGGCCACCATTCAGCTCTATAAGGGAGAGGCACTAGTCTCCTTTGAAGATGAAGAGAGTCGGAGAGTAGTATCAAGTTTAGAACCCGGTAACAAAGTGGAGGTCGTGTTTGTTTTTGAGAACAGTGTCATTGTGAAGAAGATAGCAGTTTATCTTGTATACGATAAACCAACTAAGAAGATATATCATTTACCAGATTTGAATGCCATTGCTTGTAGTGATGATGAAAATGAATGCTCTACCATGAGATTTCATACTCAAGAAGAGCCTTCATATGACTTCAATCAGAATAGAAAGAAGAAAAATCGAGTGGAATGAATCAATGGAAACTGGTAAATATTGTTCATGCACAAATTCTACCTTACTCTACATTTTTCTAACTCAGAGGCTTGCTGCATACTTAGTCTTTCACACTGCAAATTCCACATTATCGGAAAACTGGTAAATATTGTTCATACACAAATGATAATAATTAGTTATATTTGCAGAGCTCTCTTTCACTTTATGTTTCTACCTAAATGTTTTGATAAAATAATTTTGCTTAGACCTTGTGCGGGAAGAATGCATTGCAAAAATGATGCCGGTATCATTTGTTGATCTCAGCTCTGATGGGTCTGGTCAAATTCTGTCCGAACTTATTAAGGACACGCTTCAGGTAAGTTTGACTTTACTGTGTATGTTTTAGATAGCATAACTCAAACATTGCAACTCTCTTTCAAGTTAATGATGGGGATGACCTTTCTCATGAAAGAAATACAGATTCCCTTTGGTGGAGGGACCTCATAGCTCTCGGGAGTAATGTGGCAGTAGGGACTGATTGGTTTCATGATGGAATTGCTTGTAAAATTGGTGCAGGTAACTCCATTCTGATTTGGAAACATCGATGGATTGGCTCAAGAACTTTAGAGGAGCCCGTTCCCATCTGTTTCTAATCTGTCTGTTTTGAAAACTGGTTTAGTGCAGGATATGTTTTCCTCATCCTCATCGAATAACAGTTGGCACATCCACTGCAGACCAGAAATTATGCAGATTGAAGCTAGAATGCAGCTGGAAGAATTGTACTGTATTCTGCTTGATGTTCGGCTGGAGCAGTGTCGTGAGGACCGGTTTGTGTGGCTGCATAATTCTGATGGAATTTACTCAGTAAACGGGTATGCCTGCCCAATTTAGATCCGTCTCGCAAAAGCCCACAAAAAAAATGGGATGGGGTGGGGCGGGCATACTTGAGGATGCGGCCTAAAATCTTTGCCCGTCCTGCACTAAATGTGAGGGGCGGGCCCGTGGGCATTGCACCTTTTAGGTCTAAAAATACAAAGATTCATGTAATTACGTGTCTGTGAGAAAAGCGGGGCGGAACGGGCACATTTGAGAGTGCGGACTTAAACTCTTGGTCCGTCCCGCACTTTAAAACGGACATGTCTAACGGATCGGACCCGTTTTGTTATCCCTACTTATGAATACACAAATTTAAACACACAATTGTATGAGTGTCACAGAGATATCATATTACATCTCTTTTATTATAAATTAATTATCACCCAGTTAATTTCATTTTATGTTATGTAGGCTTTTTTAAACAAAATAAACTTCTGCCTATTGTGAAATTTGGTGCTTAAAAAACTTTATCAAATGGCAAGAAAATTTATCATCTATCTCTTTTGACTGTTGCTATGCCTGAGTAACAAACATTAGACTGACCTACTTATTTTCCCTTACTTTTTTTGGTCAAGTTGTTTTCCCATATTTAAATTGTAAGTAGAATGGTTCAAATAATTTTAATTTTATATTGTTTGATGTGGTTTTTAAATTTCGACTTTTTTTTCTGTGAGCAATCTAATTACAAAAATTTATTATCCACTTGTGTTCTTCTTTGGGATAAAATTGAAAATTTATTAGAAAAGAATTAGATTTCATATTTGCGTTTATAAATTCACTATTTTGTCTACTTTCATTACACATCATGTCTTTATAAATTTCAAAAACATCTTTAAAGTAATGTTTTAAAAATCAGATCGGATATCGAACCAATGAAATTTGTGGATTAAGATTCAACTGGTTAAACCTACGGTCGAACTGTTTATTAAATAAATTAATAATATAAAATTAAATTTCATAAATTTACACATAATCATATCTTCACAACTTAATAAAACAAATATTTTAAAAATCCATTACAAATTTAATCTAATAATATCAATAATACATATAATAACATAACATAATTCTACTTCATTTAAGAATAATTTGACCAAATTAAAGAATTACAATAAAATAAATTAAGCTAATTCAAACCAAAATTAAAATAATAGAATATAATAACTAAAATAAAGTTCAAACAATTAAGAATACCTAAACTAAATAAGATAGAATATTAAAAATAAATAATACAATATACTCGCTATGTACCACAATGACCACCATTTCACACATATTAAGAAAAAAAAGAATAAATGAAAGAGAGAATGATATTTTTACTAAAATATCATTTTCATGTTTTGAGAATGGTGAACGTAAAATTTCTTAAAGGGTAAAATTGAAAAAAATGCGTTGAAAATTGAAATGAGTCATTAATTTTGGAACACCTTTTTATTTCAAAATAGGTCACTCATTGTGGGACGGAGGGAGTACTTCATTATACAACAAAAAAAACGAATTTGAGTTGAACTACGATAAATAAGTTTTAATTGACAACAACAAACAATATTGACTTGAACGACAATCAATATTGAGTTGGATATCGTGACTATGTTTGAAAGAGACTGTATGGGGATGGTGGAGTATGGTTGAAAGAAAAACTATAATGGAGTGACGGAATTTAGAAGTTGGTATGGTTGTAAAAAAACATGGATTTTTTTTGTGATTGAGAATGTATGTTAAATTTTGATATTGACATATTAAAATTAAAAAAAATAGCCAATTTGATGCATTTTTTTGAATCGGTCGGTTTTACAAAACTGACTCTTGTTCTTTGGTTCGAATAGTTTTGGACGGTTCAATTTGGTTTTTTCGATTTTATTCCGGTTTTGACCCACTAGCGGTTTTGAAAGGTTGACCCAACCGGATTCATCCCCGGTCCAACTAATTGAACCAACCGGTTCGGTCCGGTCTTTAAAACATTACTTTATAATCCAAATTTTAAAATCTGGACGCACGAAATACAAAAGAAACTCTCTAAAAAAACAAGCCAAATTAAAGGTAAAAAAATATGTCCAAATTTTGAATTTGGGATGCACAACTTTCGAATATTGAAATCTCGATGCACCCCAAGAACCATGCAAAATAAAGTTTAAAAATGTCTAGATTTGAAATCCAGTTTCACCTTGCAGATATTGAAATTCGAACGCGTTCATTTAAGTATTCACGCTCAAACATTTCCCCTTTCTTTCCTTTTCTTTTCATCAATGTTGTAAACAAGGAAAACATAGCTTATTAGTGTCTATTTATGTTCCAACATTTTTCACTTTTTCTCTCAACTTCTACTCCACTACATTCAAGCTAAACATATCTCTTGGCTTTTACGCCTCTACATTCAAGCCAAAAACATGCATCTCTCACATTTGCTAAGTTTTTTATTTCCTTGCTTTTTTTTTATTTGTGATGCATCCAATTCTTAATTTGGTTATTTGTATGGTACGTTAGATTATATGCAATAGAGTTGTTATATTTGTTTTGTCCTAATTCTATTTGGTATGAATTTTGAATATTTGAGGCTTAGGGTGCATGTGCTTTGTTCCTGATTTAGGTTCTTGCAATCCGAATTTTGAAATCCAGACCATTAATTTGGATAACAAAATTTAGATTTCTCTATTTAGCATTTTGTTTTTTTAATTTGATTTCCTAATACATTGTTTCTGCTTATTTGATTAAAATATGCATTTTATTGTTTAATTATAGGAAAAATGGCCGACGACCAACATAGATACACGCATGGTAGAGTGGTCGGACATGCTTCAGTGTGCTGGAAGAAAGTTAGATCGTCGCGTCCCACATTTAGAGATTGTCATGTGGTGCTGAGGGATTGTCTTCTCGGATTCATGTATCTCCAGCTCATTATAAAACATTTGATGCCCCGTACATGATGTTGTACATGCACATGAAGCACATGTTGCACTTGGACCTAATGCTGCCACACTTGATAGTTTTTCGAGGGGCCCCTTAAACCTTTCACTACTTCCTCTATAAGCAAACCATGTTGCTAGACACGTGTTAGAGGGAGAGGTAGCAAAAATATTTAATTATTCTTTTAAATATTTGTATTATAATAATTGAATTGTCTAAAGATGGTGTATTTATTTGTGCGGTACCGTGAGACATTGAAATGTGTAAACCAAAGTAGAAAGGTATCAAAGTTGTTGCAGTCAAATGAACCATGGTTTCAGGATGTCTTGCACATATTTGGATTGGCGGACTAAATATGGTTGTATTGATCATGCTTTATTGTCTGAATTTATTGAGAGATGGCACACAGAGACATCTTCATTTCATCTTCTGATTAGTGAGATGATCATCACAGTTGGTGATGTATCATGCCTCATACATCTTCTGATCACATGGAGATTATTAGATCATTCTAGAATCACTAAACCTAAGGCACTCTACCTGATGGTGACATATTCATGAGCTGATCCGCGTATAGACCAAGAGAAGATAAATGACACTAGAGGATGTCATGATATATTTTCATTCTTTGTGAAAAATTATGCGACCACTTGAAAGAAGTTGTGGGTGATGATCACTACTACAAATAATACATTTCATGACAAAGTTTTCATCTAAACCAAAGAAAATATGAGGTAAAAAATGACCTGAAACGCGCCATTTTATTTTTTATTTTAAAAAAGTTTTATATTATCCCTCAGTTTTATATAAAACTGGCAGGTTATGTAGATCAGGATTTGAGCTTCAATTCCCAACTCCTGCAAATTTATGCTTTATTTAGAATCAAAATTTCACCTTTATTTTATAAATCATCTTATACCTCGGTTTTTTTAGATAACCGACATTATAAGTTGATGAATAGTTTATTTAAATAAATTAAAGGCAACTTTAATGCTGCTTAGGTCTTGGACTTCTTCAATAACTGTGACCTTTATATTAAACTTCTTAGGTAGAGATCTGAGGATTTTTCTGGCCAACTTTTCTTGAAACATTTTCTCTCCTAATACAAAAGAAGTGTTGGCAATGTCATGTAGTCTGATGTTGAAGTCAGAGATGAATTCATCTTCCTTCATTCTCAGATTCTCAAACTTTATTGTAAGGAGATGCAACCTTGACATACAAACTTTGGATGTCCCTTCATGTGAAATTTTGAGAATCTCTCATGCTTCTTTGCCTTCAGTACATGTGTTAATCAATCTAAACATGTTCTTGCCCATACCATTGAAAATATCATTCAAGGCCTTAGAGGTTTCAAGAACTTCATCATCTTCAACATTAGTCCAATTAGCTTCAGGCTCTAAGGTCGATGTTCCATCTTGAGAGGTGATCACAAGGTGTTTCCAACCTTTTATAGCAACCTTCTATGTTTTATTTTCCATGGATTTGAGAAAAGCAACCATTTTGGAATTCCAATAATCATAGCTGGTATCATTAAAGAAATGTGGTCTATTGATTGATCCTTCATCCTTAATGTCGTCCATTTAAACAAAAAATATATTTCTTGGAGCTCACAAAAACAGAATAGGGTCTATGCTCTAACACCAATTGAAATCATGTTATTAAGGAGACAAATATTGGACATAATGTCTGAGACAATTGTGCACAACTTGATGATAACAGTTTGACAACAACTATGAAATAAAACAAAAAGCAAATAAATAACATAATAGAATTGGTAAGCTATTTAGGTGCAATGTTACCTACGTCGGGGGGGGGGGGGGGGGGGGGGGGCTTCCAACCCAAAGAGGGAAATCCATTATCAATAAATTAGTACAAAGTGTCTTAGATGTACAATCCTTGTTCATTGCCCCTCTTCTTAATTCTACCAGTGTATTTCTATTTAGGACTCCCCCTAAATATGAGACCCGCTCACTTTTTCCTAATCACTAATCCTAGTGATCAATACAATAATCAGAATATTAAATGTTTGAATTACAACTTAACTATCAAATCAATCTTTATACCTTTAGATTTGAATGCAGACACTAGAGTGGTGCACAAACAATAACACAAACAGATGACTCAAAATAGAAACCCTAACACAAAAATTCTTCAATACTTGCACACACTTCAAACGTTAGGTTTTAGTATGCTTAAATAGCAATGCAACTTCTGGGATTTTCTTCAATGAACATAAGATTTGGCCACATCCATATTTGTAGAGGATTATGTTTTGATTTATTTTTCAAAAACCTCAAACAAATTTTTTTGATTTGTTTTGATTTAAATTTAAATTTCCAAATATTTAGATTTGTTCTTATTCAATAATGCCAAACAAATATAATTAACACGTTGCTAAAAGATAGCAACAAACCGGCTTGAAACACAATCATAATTTTCGCTCTGAACAACAACAACCATGACCTATTGACAAAGATCAGATGTTATACACATGTTAGAACATTGTGTCCCACATGTGTCATTTTCTTTACTAAAACATCTTGTACATTTTATGTTACTTTGTCTAAGCAACCAATCAAAAGGAAGATACTATTGATCCATAGTACTATACTATTTCTTCTGACATGTAAATAATTTCACATAAAGACTACATGATAAATGACTCTAGTTTTCTATTATTACTTCATCAAGACACACAAATTTCTAGACACTTGGTAATTTCTACAATAGTATTTTCTTGTAAACACAACATGCATGATTATCATTCATCTTTATACTAAAACATAAATCATTGAGTACATATGGCTTATAATTTATTTATTGTTTGCATATTAATTGCATAGAATGGCAACTCAAAATTTGTAAATAAATGAACATCTCTATCCTTTAGAGTATTTCCACTTGTTTTGCATAGTAATACGAGATTAGG
Organism: Lathyrus oleraceus; assembly: GCF_024323335.1. Lineage (NCBI taxonomy): Eukaryota > Viridiplantae > Streptophyta > Magnoliopsida > Fabales > Fabaceae > Lathyrus > Lathyrus oleraceus. The sequence continues at coordinate 120,579,308 of NC_066579.1, forward strand.
TGCCTTGTATAGTACCTTCACGCACGAATTCTTTTCAATACATATATTTGAAAGTTGATTAGATAAAGCTTTATTTAATTGATCATCATAAATTTCCTCTTTAGATTCATCTCTTAGAGAAAGTATATTATTACTAATTCCAAATAAAAATAAAGTGCTTTGCTGGTTGCACGCAGAGAATATTCAGTTTATAAAAAATAAAAATTGTGGATTGATTTGTGTAAATCTTTTGAGATTTTCCTTAAACTTTCTTTTTCCGTAAAATCTATTATCTATATTAAAACATAGTCCCAATTTTATTGGAAATCAACAGAACCATTTTCTTCCCATTCTACCATTAATATTGTATACGTTAAAACTAATTTAACGGTGTCGCTTCAGTAGATCAACCATACATAAAAGTCCATTTATTTCGATTAACTCATACAAAACCATACCAATTTCTTAATAGCGTTTAAGTACAAATAAACAGCCAAAATCAACAAGCCCATTTCTTAGGAGCTTGTATTAGTTCATTCACAGATTTGTTCTTTTTTTTCTTGTCTATGAATCACAAAACCTTTCCGGTTGGTTCATATAAATTTCTTCTTATTATATAATATTTTCTTCTTGTCGTCACCATTCCAAGAAGTTTCTACCTTTAATTGTTCTACATTATTTGTGATAGTTGTATGAATGAAGGGTCCATTCTTGGCGGTATTCCATACTTTATCCCCTTGTACTTCTAAGAACATTTGCATACAAATTTTAAGAAAATCATAGTGTTCACCAACAAAACATGATGGTTTGTTGGTGCTGCCAACATATGTTAAGAACAATTTTGCGGAAGTCATATCTACCTGGATCGAGGAGCAAGTAACCTTAACCTACTCTGATGCAAATTGAAACTACATGGTGCAATTTAGGAGAGGGTGAATTAGGTTGGTTGTACTTTTCTTACTTTATTGAAGGATTATGAATTATTTATTTTAAGCAAAATAATTGTTGGATTTTAATGGTTCTTAGAATGAATACTGCAAAAAATAAATGAACACATGCAATTTTCCTAGTTCCCCTTATAACCGAGTGTATATTTAGTCTCTTCATATTTTGAAGGATTTTCCATTATGTTAGATCTTTGTACAAGTCTCGCACCAAGATCTCTCTTATAATCTTCTAACATAAACACCAACATAATGCTGGACTTTGAATTATCTCAATTCAAAGAACATTTTTCAAAAAAACACCAAATAATGTGGTGTACTTTGAATTGCACCAATTCAAAGAACCTTTTACAACAAACAACTTATCACCACAAAATCGGTGATTAAGTTACAACAAACTTTTTAAATGAGTTCCAAGACGATATTTGTTAGACGATAGTGCCGATCTAGAAGGGCGTTTGAATAGATTAGTTTTGAAATTTAGCGCTTTTTAAAATTGTTTTCAACGGTTGCGGAAGCATCCTAGATTGTAATCGTCTAAACGATCTATTAATGGAAAGATCGGATATGCTGAAACCGAATGGAATTACTTAAGATAGAGATTATCAACCACTATCTAAATCAATCGATTAACCACGATGATCCTTGATATCGTTACCTCTAATAATGCTTAAATAAAATAAGAGATCAAATACAATATTACTAAGTGTGTGTGAGATTAATTTTATCGAACACTTGGTGTGCACTCAACACCAAGTTTCAATTTCACCCAAATTGAATGTGCATAATTTTACTCAGTTGCAATCAAAGTGATTGCAACAATTTATCGAACAGTTACTATACACAACAATCAAGCGATATTGATTTTACTATTAATTTCATACAAACCGTAATTAATGTAGAATTTAAAGAGTTAAAAGATAGAGAGAACAAGACCGAATTCGTTGAGGCAGTTCCCCTATCGTCCTCGCTTAGGGTACGTCTGTCCTTAATTCTAAATTTAGAATTGAGATGTTTTTATTAACACGTTGCAAAGTCAATACAAGAGAACAAATGATCACCACCAATCAACCCCTAGAGTTGTTGCAGATCCTATTCTATTCTCTCCCCTTGATTCGAGTTGAACTAAGTCCTTCAAGCGCTTCGAACAAACCTCCTGTTACCGCTACCTTATTGCAAGAACGCCACGTTCTCCAAAACTTTAGCTCGGCTGATTTCGAACACAAGTCGCTTGAACCCTAAGCTTTCTTCACAATCCTCCGGCTACCGCTACTTATTTGACCGAACCTTTCGTTATTCAAACTTTTCACTCGGCTGAATCTGCGAAACAAAGGTTAGTGCAAAACCCCCTAATTCTTGGAGGACAAAACCTCAATGGTTTTATTCAAGAAAAACCCATACAAAGTCTCAACCCAAACTAAGATAACTCAATCTTATTTGAATGTTATCACAATAGCAATGCACAATGCTCAACAAAGATTATTATGTGTGATTATTGAGAAATGCAATGAAGAATGAAGATGATGAGCACTTTGGTGTATATCTTTCACTTTTCTTGTTAAATGTTGAAGAAGAGAATCTAGAATATTTATATGATGCATGGACAAAGTAACAGACATAACAAAATAATTTTGCAAAAATGCACAACAGAAAATTGAGTGCCAACAGCGACCAGTCAAACTGTTCACACAGTTGAGTTGACTCAAACAGGGTTTTTCCACTCGACCTGTTCAGACCCGTGGGAATATGGTTCAAATGAAACAACCAATGAGTCGACTCAAACAACCAATGAGTCAACTCAAATAGGGGATGAGTCGACTCAAACAAGGGATGAGTCAACTCAAACAGGTTTTTTCAGAGTTGAGTTGACTCATGACTCGACATGTTCAGACTCGTGGCAACATGGTTCAAATGAAATAGCCAATGAGTTGACTCAACGAGTGTAATTGTTGGGGGAGTTTTTCACTATGGAGCATTGAACATTGTGAGGGACTTCTTTTTGGAGCAACACCTTTGTGAGAGACACACCACATATTCACCTAAAATCTTAAGGTGATAGGTGGGTGGATTCTCTCACTTATAAATGCTCAAGTCTTCACATTACCAACCAATGTGGGACTATTATCCACACTACTCACACTTGATACATTCTCAACACTCCCCCTCAAGTGTGAGTCCACAATGCTCCCCCTCAAGTGAAATCTCTTCTTACTTCTACAAATCCTTGTACCGCACAGAACGTTTCTTATTCACCACACTAGCGCCATTGACACTCTTTAACGGAACATTTCTTATTCACCACACTATCGCCGTTGACTTACGATACAAGTAAGTCAATCCCTTCTCGAACCAAAGGCTCATGATACCATTTGTTGGGGGGAGTTTTTCACTATGGAGCATTGAAGATTGTGAGAGACTTCTTTTTAGAGCAACACCTTTGTGAGAGACACACCACATATTCACCTAAAACCTTAAGGTGATAGGTGAGTGAATTCTCTCACTTATAAATGCTCAAGTCTCCATATTACCAATCAATGTGAGACTATTATCCACACTATTCATACTTGATACATTCTCAACAATAATATGGATTAGAGATTTTGGAGAAATCTAGGAATGAATTTTCAACCATTGATGATTAAAAAGATGAAAAAGAGGATTTTAAGAGTAGGTTTTATGGTTAAACCCACAAAGGAGAAAATCTAGTTTTTTTCTGAAAAAAGAAGGGCAAGATGTGGTTGCATGTGGATTTCGATGAAAGAGAGGCGTGAGGTATAGTTTATGGGTTGATATGATTATAGGTCTGTTGGGGCGATCAATTTTTGTGGGTTTTTGTGGGTGTGTTTGAATGGTTCTGGGTTTGGATGATAATTAATGTTTTTTTTTTTTTTGGGTTTTGCAATGATTAAGGTATGAAGATATATGTAGGTATTTCTAGATTTTGCAGGGTATGAAGGATTAAGGTATATACACAATAGATAAACAACTACCCTACATATAAGTGTGGTAGATGTTATAACGTAGAAAACTCTCAAATATAAATATATCATAATTAGTGTAATGTATTTATTTGTAAGAGTTATCTTCGCATAAGTATTATTTAATTTAAACACAATTTAATTAAATATAGGGATTAATTATTATATATTGTCAGTGTAAAAAAATTTACACGGTCGATTCATCACCATCACCCATTTGTATTACTTTATAGGTTTTTAAAATAAAAGTCAAACTTATTTCAATATCCAACGGATAAGATTAATTGACAGTGTAAAATCTTTTTACTGTCAGTGTATATCAATTAAATCCTTAAACATATGCCTTCATATATATTTAGTTAATTATCATTAATTTATATTCTAAAATAACTAAACATACTACAATTATATATGATAAGAATAAAGATTAAAATTTACTATGGGTGACAATTATATTTATGACTTTTTTTTGTCGGATTAAAATTGGATGTGAACAACTTTTCAAATGTAATGAATGATAAATTTGTAGTAATATTAAGTTTTTTTTCTAAGCAACTTAGTAATGAATAATGTAAAAAGTAATAATACCCCCAAACATAATGGCAAATGAATATGTTCTATGCTTGTGGTAAAGGATATATATTCCTCATCACATGTATTATTACTGACTCCAACCCAAATTGAACCTAACTTATATTTAATGGACTTACTCAAAAAGCTATATCCATATGTATGATGTAGTGTTGGAGTCAAGTATAAGCAAATGTGATTTTTTCTCTTTATTTTCCCTTCAAGATGACGCATTAAAATAAAGTACTAAATTCAATAGCACGATTGTAGGTCATAATATTTTACTAACTTCCTTAGTTTTCTTTTACCAAATTGAATGCATTATTTGATCCATCACAAGTCACCATCGTAGTTTGTCAGTTGAAATCATTCGCAATTCAATGATCTAATCCGCAAATTTTCTATAATAACTCTTTTTTATAGAAATCTACAATAGGGAAGGATGTGTAATTATGAAACTAACATTTTGGGTGAATACATGTGGCGGATGTAAACATTATATATTAGTGTATTTAAATATAAATTAAATTATATTCAAAATAAAAAATAATATTGTTTAATGAAATATGTTTACAATGAAAATCGTCTATTATCTATTTCTTAAAAATAAGTTAAAATAACATCATTCTTAATTTTTTCAAGAACATCGTTTTCTATAAAAGTTACAGGACGATCATTTAACCATTGATCACTCATTTTGTTACATAGCTGACTCTTCACAAACTTCACAGCTGAAAAAATATGTTCAAGCTTGCAGTTGCTACGCGTAAGACTAAAGTCAACTTCAGAAGTTTATAAGTCATATTAAATGTATTGCACTTTTTTTTCCCGCAAATTTTGTACAAAGATCTGAAAATCTTTTTAAATTTGTAAGTTTTTGGTCACATCGAACTTTTCTAACATAACTTTGAAGCTGATGTCGCACCACCACTTTTGCCACAATCGATTACACTAGCTACTCTCTCAAATAATTTTTTAGAGTGTCCACCAACTAAAGAAATGGTGCCTTAAATAAAAAGTTAAGGGACTCATCGCTCCATCTAAATAGCATGCCACATTTTAAAAGAAATTTAGTAGCTATAAAAGATGTGTTTACAAGAACTTGATATTTAGTATTCATTTGCTTAGTTTGATTAACAACTTTAATACTCTCACTTGGATGTTGAGTTTCTGATGCTTCTAGATTAGCCAAAGAAGTAGCTTTGTCTCTAGAAAACACAAGAAAAAAATTGCATCCTATAAAAAGAACAATGAAACCACTTAAAATAGTTATTCATACTATAAAAAGAATAATAAATCAATTGATTATAAAGAAAACCACGAGAAATTGAGAAAATTGATTTTTTTAATAAATTGGAGTTTTATGGTTCAACTAAAAAAGGAGAAAAGAATATGGAAAAATTAAAATGCTCACTTTACCTTTGATTTTAAATCACCCATAAATAAATACGGTCAAAACAAATGAAAAAATTGGAAAAAGAAAATAAAAGATTAACAAATATGAAAGGAAGAAACCAACATTAGAGATGGTGAGATTTGAGAGGGAAAAAAAAGTCATTGAGAAAGAGAAAAGTGAGAGAAAGAGGAAGAGAAAAAAAGTCACGGTGAAAAAAAGGGAAAAGTAAGAGGAAGAATTACTTCGAGAGAGAAATCAAAATGAATTGGTAATATTTTTTTAATAATTATTCAAATATTTTTTCTTTCTTTTATTAATTAAGTTAGTGTATATATAAATATAAAAAAAATGAAAAACTGGTATGGCTATAGTCACACCCTGCCACAACATAGGTCCGCCTATGAATACGTGGTGACTCTTTCACTTTGGTGTTCTTGATCTAATGTAGATGTTCCTCATGATGATCAAACTGTAAAATCAGAGTTGATGGTTTAATTAAGGGACCGACTTTTTTTATCGAAAGTTTTTCTGACAATGTGGTGGTCAGGCGGTGTGTTTCGTTTTAGTGTCTACAACGGCGGTACAAGTGTATATGGATGAAAAAGCTTTCACCCTAAGAGGAGCATAATGGATGGACTCACACTTGAGGGAGAGATTGTTGTGTACAAGTGTGAGTTGGAAGTCCCACATTGCTTGAAAAAGTGGAGGTTGAACATTTTATAAGTAAGAAGACACATACACCTATCACCTTAAGGTTTTGGATGGATATCTAGTGTCTCTCTCACTTGTGTGTTGCTCTTGACCCAATGTGTATGCTCTTCATGATGACTCAAGACTGTTATCAAAGTCGATAGTTCAATTAAGGTACCAACTCCTTTTATCAAAAGTCTTCCTGACAAAGTGGTGGTCAGACGACGTGTTCCGTTGTAGTGTCCGCAACAGCGGTACAAGTGTATAGTGAATGAACTCACATTTGAGGGGAAGATTATTATGTACAAGTGTGAGTTGGAAGTCCTCTATTATTTAGAAAAGTGGAGGTTGAACAATTTATAAGTAAGATGATACATACATCTATCACCTTAAAATTTTGGATAAATATATTGTGTCTCTCTTACTTGTGTGTTTTTCTTGACTTTATTCTTCATAATAATCCATCGTGATGGTGGGTGGCAAAGCATCTATATTAATCATAATTAAGAAAATACAGTATTATACTTTATTAAAATAAATTATTTATAAAAGATTTATTTATTAATAACTCAACTTTTTACATCAACTTTGTTTTTCACACCTTATCACTACTATATGGTCCTTAGCCAATAACTCTAATTTGTTCATCATTCATGTTTTTCAAACATCTCCAACTCTATTAACTTTGAATAAAAATATCATCAATATATTGTCCCCCTTTATCAAAATAACTCCTTTCGTACATATTGGTTTGTTTTTCAGTTTAGTAAATTTAGTTCGTTGGACTCAACAACACATATATAAAAGATATAGTAATATAAATGAAAAAAAGAAACTGCAAACATTAAATAGCAATAATACAAGTATGAATTTGGAAGTCTCACATGAAAAATAAAAAATAAAAAATATAGATTGACCTCTTTACAAGTGTGATAACTCATATATCCAATATCTTGAAATTTTAAATAAATATGTTATGTCTTTTTTACTTGTAAGTTTCTCTTGATTCAACGTAGATACTTATCCTCACGATCCATGAGTATTATTTGTATAATAATTCATTCTTAAAATAAGACTAAAACTGTCAAATCATTACAATAATTTTTTTAAATCCTAAAGCAACGAAAAAACTAAACAATAATGTTAAAAGATAACAAAAATAAGTACGCAACTATTGTGAAATAAGAAGAGAAAATTGGTTTCTAGTGATAGATGAGTGTAACGAACTTTATCATTTTGAGCTACAAATTTGATATGTTTTTCCTATCATTTAGTTAATTTTATTTATATTTATGTTAGATAGTTTTAATTTCTCTTATAGTTGTTTTAACATACTCACATTTTATGGAGGTGTTGTTTGTGTGTGCTTCTCACCTTTATTGTTTTATCAACGAAGATTATTATTTTATAGTGTTACTAGAAAGACTTTTATATACCAATTGTTTATATAGTGGAAGATTTTACTGAGCTAAGTCCCCTGTTTTTTTTTCTCACCTTGAAGGAGGTTTTTCATGTTAAAAATTTGGTGGTCTGACTAATTTATTTTTCTGTTATTATTATTATGCTCTGGAGTTGGCTTGGTTAGTCGTCTTTTAAATTGCACAAGTTTAAAAAAAATATTTCACTTGAAAACTATTTTGATTATTTGACTAATTTTCAACAAAGTGGTATTCAGAGTTGTGTTTAACTTGTTTTCTACATTTTAAGTAACAATATCACTTTGTAAGCATTGTCAGAAAAAACACTTAATTAAACCATCATTTTAAAAACTTTCGATAAAAAAAGTCGGTGAAAACCTGATTTTTAATTTTATTTTATTTTAAATGGTTTGTGGCGTGATTTTCGCGTGACAACATCCCTTTTTTGCGAAATGATTTTTACGTGGCTAGATTCTATATGGCATTCCATATGCTAGTATAATAGGTTCTTTGATGTATGTTATGGTATGTACGAGGCCAGACATAACGTGCAGAGTGAGCCTTGTAAGCAGATATATGGTCAATCCTAGGAAGATACATTGGCATGCATTAAAGTGGATCCTAAGGTACATAAATGGGTCTTTGAGCAGAGTCTTGATTTATAGTGGAGATTGTGATGATGATAGCAAAGTCGAAATTAAAGGATTTGTCGACTCTGATTATGCAGGTTGTATGGATTCCAGAAAATCTATTTCTAGATATGTGTTCACTATGTTTGGCACAACAATTGGTTGAAAAGCAACATTTCAGAAGGTTGTTGCCTTATCAACCACTGAAGTGAAGTATATTGCCCTCAATAATGTTGTGAAGGAAGCATTGTGGATTGAAGGTTTTGCTAAAGAGCTGAAACTTCAAGGTCAAGCAATCACTATTAAATGTGATAGTCAAAATTAAATACACTTGTCAAAAAATTCATCCTATCATGAGCGAACCAAACACATCGATGTGAGGCTGCATTTCGTCAGAGAGATAATCGAGCATGGAGAAGTCCAAGTGCTGAAGATTTCGGCTGATGACAATGCTTGTTATGATCACCAAGTCATTGCCAAGTATTAAGTTCTTCCATTGTATGTAGTTCATAAAGCTTTATGATGAAAGCTAGTTTGTTCCCTTAATGTTGTAGAGTTTGTTCTAAGGTGGAGATTTGTGGTATTTTGGATCGAACTCTAGTCTCAACAGGGATAAATTCATGTTTCTACAGGAGTTGTGCATGTTATAGTCAAATTCTATTCATGCAAGAGTTAAAGGTGTGTGTTTTATAGTCGAAGCTTATTCTATCATTTTGTCGAAATATGTTAGCTTCTTGTTTAAGTTAGCATGTCGAATTAGGCCAGTATTTTGGGTCAATTGTTTAGTATGTTTGTTGAAAGCTAGGGTTTAGTTTTCTTATAAATAGCGTACTAGTTATCACTTCTACAAGCAATCCCTAATAATCCTAATCAGAGGGAGAAAATGGTGTGCTTGAGATTCAATTGTAAACATTGTTCCCTAATGTGTAATTGAATCAAGAATCCAATTTTAACCACTTTGAATTATATTTCTCTTCTCTCTTTTCTTTCTTTTTGTGGTTTTCTTGATAATCAAGAAATCGATCATACTCAATTTTATGTGCATCGCCGTCATAACAGTATTCGACATTATAATAGATATAAGTGAATTATATATTAAAGATGGGTGAATAAAACACAAACTATTGGATTCTAGATGAATTTTCCATCCTTTAGCTTCCAACATTGTTCCTTCCATTGTTTCTATGATAAATGATGAAACACTACAAATTCATGCATTCTCCTATACAAGAAATTAACTTTGAACCAAAAATATGTTGGGTAATCAATTCAGAGATCAATATGAGGGAGCATTTTTACATTGGGTCTTTCTTTATGAGAAACACACCTTTTGAGAAATACCACATATTCACTAAAAGCTTAAGATGATAAGTGTGTGAGTTCTCTCACTTATGAAGTGTTCAATCTCCACTTTTATAATCAATGTGGGACTTCCCCAAACTTGTTTCTTAACACTTTTAACTCACTTTTTTTCTCAACACTCCTCCTCAATTGTGAGTCTATCAACAATGTTATCCCTTAATTGGAAAATCTTTTATCCACATACATCCGTTGACACTTTTTCAACGTGACATACCTCATATGTTGGAACAATATTGTTCATATCCCTTGAATTTTTGTGATAACAAAGTACTTAAAGAACAAAGAGGTATACTAATATATGTTCAAATGTGTAGGATCACAAGCAAAGAACTAATCCTGATTGAAAGCATATGTGGAGAAGCAACACAAGTCTGATTCAAATTGATCAGAATTTGATGACTCTGAATGAGCTCATCAGCCTCTGAAAGCTTCAGACATTGGTCTCATGTCCCAGCTTTTAATGATAACTCAGATTCAGAATGGATGAAGAGCCTCTGGTTCATACATTATACCAAAGCATACTTGTCTTATCAAAGCCCCAAAATTTTAGACATAGTCAACTAGGGTTTCATTTTGCAAGGCTCAAGGAATGACGATGTGATCTCTTCAGTATGTTCTACCTTTTGATAGATACCTCTTATCTCGAAAGGTGTTATGAATAATGCCAATATTTAGTGGACAAAGCTTATAACCAAATGCATTCTCCAACTTCTCTCTTGGCATGCTTCTTCACTAAGTTTGCTTTTGTGTTCAAACTCTCCAACGACTCTTTCTCTCTACCTCTATAAAAGGAAGCTGAATATTTGAAGTAATGGTACAGCAACATAATACATTATCTTAAGTATAATTCTTAGCTTTCATTTGTAACTCTTATTGCCTAAGATCTTAAGATTTCTTATCTTTGTATATCTTAGAAATCTTAAGAGGTTAAAAATATTTGTGGTTGTTGCACAGCTGTTATACGTTTGATTGTATATCTAAGTGTATTGGTTACCATTTATACTAAACTTATTGTTTATAGTAGAGATAGTATTTTGCCTGCATGCTTGAGCAAGGAAGTATCTCTTCTATGTACTTGAGCAAGGAAGTCACTTTCTAGGTTGATTGAGAAGAAGTCTCTTGCAAGGTTGCTTGAGCAGAAGTCTCTTTCTAGGTTGATTGAGACATTGAAGTCTCTTGTAAGTTTGCTTGAGCAATTTGTAACTTCTTTGGTTATAGTGAAAAGCTCTTATTGAGGCAAGGGGACTGGACTAATCTCAGTTGAGTTGAGGAACCGGGAAAATCTCTGTGTGTTTCTAGCATTTACTTATGAACACTTTATTTCCGCTGATGTGACTAGTTCTGATATCAGACTCTGAACATGGGTTAGATTCTAAAGTTTTTATATCATAAGTGAAAAGAATTTTTGGCATACACAGTTCAACCCCCCCCCCCCCCCCCCCCTTCTGGTGTATTTTTCTCACCTTCATTCTACCCACCACCATGCGAAGAGCAATTTTGATACAAGTTAGACGGTTTTTCACTCGAACAAACCGCTAATGGTACCACCGTCGTTCACTTCATTATCCATGAACAACTTCCAATCTTGTAGTCTTGCGGGTATGCCTTTTTTCCTTTTTGATCTTGTCATATTTCCTTCAATTTGGACTTCATCAGCAATATTTTTTGCATTTTTAAACACTGTAGAAACAATTCCAGCACTATTTGAATTAAATTCAACATATTTCCAGTGCTTTAATTCATCAAAAATCATGTCTTTACTGATTAAGATTCTTTTGATGACAATGTCATAGAGTTTGTAGCCAACTGTAGAGTGATAAACAACAAGTATCATTTGCCCTCCATTGTCATTTAGCTTCTTTCTAAGCTAATTCGAGAACATGTTTATACACAACCAGACCAAATACCTTCAAGTGACTCATATTTTCCTTGAATTCGTACCAAGATTCTTCGAGTGTAATATTTTCAAACTTCTTTGTTGGACACCTATTCAACAAATATGCAGTTGTGGACACTGCTTCTCCCTGTAATTATTTTGGAAAGTTCTTCCCTTTCATAATCGATCAATTCTTTCTCTCGACAACTCCATTTTGCTGAGGCATATATGGTGGCACTAACTCATGTACAATTCCCTCTTGATCACGAAATTTCCCCAAATCATTTGAGACATATTCACCTCCAGCATCTGTTTTTAGAGTTTTGATTTTGTGTTCACTTTGTCTTTCCACCATGGATTTTAATTTCTTGAATACTTCTAGCACCTCATCTTTTCTTTTAATCAAGTAAGTCCACAAATTTCTACATAAATCATTAATGAAAGTTATAAAGTACCAATTACCTCAGATTGGGTCAACTTTCATTGGTCCATAAACGTATGAATATACCAGCTCAAGATGACACTTGGTTCTGCATCCTGCATTTTTGCTAAAGCTGCCTCAGTGTTGCTTGGCTTGCACACACTCTTCACATACTTCTTTGGCATGTCAATCAATGGAAATCTTGTAACCCTGTTATTTTTTTTGCATAACATTGAGGTCCTTGAAATTCAAATGCTCAGGCTTATAGTTCCATATCCATTTTCTCTACTAGCATATGTTGCATGACATTTATGCTCAATTACTTTTAATTCAACTTTGAAAGTTGTGTTTTGAGCCATATGGACCTTTAGGATCAAACTCCCATTTGCATCCATAACTTCCAGCACTTTGTTTTCTATGTGAATCTTGTAATTACTTTCAAGCAATTGGCCAATGCTTAAAACTTTACATTTGATTCTCAGAATATACATCACATCTTTAACCAAAGAGTGATCACCATTATTCCTCTTGATTGATACGTCATTAATACCCTCTGTTGCAAGTGTGTTATCATCCTTGAATTCCACCTTGTTCTTCAACACTTGACTGATATTAAAAAACCAATCCTTCTTTCTCAACATGTGCATTGAACATCCGGAGTCAAGGTACCACTGATTGATGCATTTTGTGTTTTCTCGCGTAGTCACCATCATATTTTCAAGCGATTGTACCTAATTTTGGCTGCATTTTCCTGCACTCTTTTCTGCTTCAACGATCACCATTAATAATGTGCTCTCATCATCTTCTTTCCTTGCAAAATTTCCTTCATATTCTCATGGGTCATTCTTGTTGGCATGACATTCGCGAGCAAAATGTTCAAGCTTTTGGAAGTTATAACATTCGATGTTGCTCTTTTCATTTCTCCCTCTTCCTCTATTATTACCATCTTTGTAATTGCTTGATCCACTACCTTAGTTTCCACTGCTGTCACCCTTTTTGGATTGTTGAATTGTTGGAATTTTGGGATTCTCTCCCATCATTATTGTGGTAGTTTCATCTACCCCTACTCATGAACTGTTTCCCCTTCACTTTCTTGTCCTTCCAATGAAACGAGCTTGCAAAGCAACTTCAACCTTTGCTTTGTCAACATTCGTCTCCTCCATTCTTTGCTCATTAGCCTTAAAAAACTTTGCAACTCTTTTTTGCTCAGAGTTGAAAGATCCATTGACTCTTCAATGGAAATCACTACATTATTGAATCTTGACATCAACGATCTCAAGATTTTACCAACCCCATACTGCTCGATGATTATCTCTCCACAAACTTTTACTTGATTCACCAATCTCGTGATTCTTGTATTAAATTCATTAATGGTTTTACTCTCCCCTATTTGAATTAACTCCAACTGAATCTTTTGAGTTTGTAACCTTATCACCTTTGCCTTATCAGCTCATGCATAAATTTTCTCCAAGATTTCCTAAGCTTCCTTTGAGGATGTGCAATCATCAACTATTGCACCAACTACAAGTGATTAATAACGGTATTGATCACTTCAATACCATCTTGATAACCAAACAAAACCTTCATCTGTTTGTACCATTTATAATTTTTCGCATCGAAAATTGAGAGATTTGCAGGCATACATTCATTGGAGATGGAAATGATTTTCATATAATAAGTGTTCGATCAAAGAATCAGGATCTTGATGCCAAATGTTGGATATCAATTTGGGGGTCAACATGAGGGAGCACTTTTACATTGGGGTCTTTCTTTATGAGAAATACACCTTGTGAGAGACACATCACTATATCTTCTAGCAGTGTGTCTTGATTGATGTTAAAACTAGATAACTTAGTATTTGTGTACCTTGGACGATATCCTCTTAGTCTAGGTGTGCATTTTCATGTCTAGGTGTGCATTTTCATGTCTAGGAGTGCATAATCATCTTAGAATCATTCTTATTCATTTAGAGTCATTTCCTAGGTAAAAAATAAGGTCTTGTGTAAAAATTAATTTTACAGGTCGACCCATGAAAGCCACGGGTCGACTCATATTGCACCAAAAATTTGGAAAATTTTCAGAAAACCTTTATGGATAGTATAGGTAGATGCACCCGTGGTACAGGTCGACGCATATAATTTGTTTTTCTTCTATGAGTCGATGCATGACTGTTATAGGTCGATGCATGAAGACTCGTATTTTTGAAAAACCTTCTTGGACAGTATAGGTCGAAGCACCCGTGTTATAGGTCAACGTATAGAAGAGAATTTTCTTCTATAAGTCGATGCATGGCTTTATAGGTCGATGTATAACTTTTGTTTTCAAAAGTTATATGCATATGGCATTTATGGGTCGATGCATGAAGTTCTATAGGTCGACTCATAGATGCTTTTAGCTGAAAAAATTATGTTATTCTTCGCACGAATTTTCTGTTATATTTTCTTTTTCTCACACACATACAAATACGTTTATGCATCTAATTTTAAAGCATTGAAACCTGAAAATATACAAAGATTTCTCTTCATCTACATTCTTCTTATTAGAATACATTCAAAATTTACACATAATAATTCGTGTTGAGTGATCTAGATTGAGAGTGATAATGTCCAAGTTAGGGTTTGTAAAAGCTTAATTGGGTTGAGAATCTTTGGGGGTTTCATTGGTAAAACCAATTGGGGTTTTCCCTTCAAGACCAGGACATGTTTGGTTTTTTTTGACAAGAGTATCACAACTGGATTCAACCGAGTGAAAGCCTTGAAGAATGGTGGTGTCTATCAAGGGAGTAGCAGTAACCGGAAGATCAATCATAGTTCTTGGGTTACTTGATATTTCTTAAGTTCAAAGGGAGAGAAGAAGATATGGTTTACATCAAATACTGAATTTGAGGGTTTGCATAGCTATTTCTTCTCTTGCATAACATTTTGCAAAAGGTTATAGAGACTATCTCAATTTCCGTTTGGAATTGGGAGCATACGTACCCATAACGAGGTCGATTGGGGAACTGCCTAAACAAATCCTCTCTCTCTCTCTCTCTCTCTCTCTCTCTACTTTACATTTGGTACTATTTTGAATTAAGTGTGCAATAGGTAATTGTAGAAATTTTCTAAGTGTTAGACTGTTTTTAAAACTGTTTTTGTGAAGAGAATTGCAATCTCACAATTGCAATTCGATTCCACTATTATCAACACGTAGAGAAATTATGCTTTGAGATCATTGTACACCAAGTGTTTGACAAGTTGATCAAGTCAATTGTGTCAACTTGTTTCACTGGAAATAGCTTAACAAAGTGTTATAAAGTTCAAATGTGTTTTAGAAAATCATATCAATTCTAATTCTCATATTGGCATTGTATTAAACTTAACACATTATGGTTTAGATGCATATCTGGTCGTTTCGATAACAGGTCCGAATAGACAAGTTTTCGATCCGAAATCAATTTTGCAAAACCATAGAAAAATATTTTTTAAATTTGAATTTTAAATTCTATTTTTTTAACTAGGGATCTATTCACCCCCCCCCCCCCCTCTATATCAGTTTCCCTCATCTAACAAATGGTATCACGAGCATCGATTTATCTTGTGCCTCAAATCGCTTATTAGATTGTGGCATCCAAACCTAAAAGGGTGTATAATAAAGCGCCCGTTTTTAATGGTGAAAACTATGGTTATTGGAAGGATTGTATGCGTATCCATATCAATTCTATGGATAGGAATGTATGTAACACCATCCAAAATGGTCCATTTGAAATTACCATGACAAATGCAGATAGTGTTATTGTACCTAAATTGGATGCACAATGGAATGCGAACGATGAGAAAAAATGGTCTTGTATTGGAAAGCAAGGAATGTTCTAATCTCAACTATAAGATTTGATGAATATTACTGTGTTTCTCATTGCGAAACTGCTAAAGCTATGTGGGACTCATTCCTAGTTGCCCATGAGGGTACAAAGAGGTCAAACAAGCTAGAATCACTTTAAACCAAGAGTTTGAACTCTTTCATATGAAGCATGGTAAAACCATTACCGATATGCAAAAGAGGTTCACTCATTTTTTAAATCTTTTGAATGCACTTGGTAAGCCTGTTTCCAATGAAATTGATACTAACAAAATTTTGAGATGTCTTAACAGGGAATGTCGACGTAAGGTCACCACCATCAAGGAAGCTAATAACCTATTGACATTAGACATTACTAATTTGTTTGGAAAGCTTGAAGAACATGAGCAAGAGCTCATTTGTTTAGAGAGGCATGAGAAGAAGATTAAAAAAGAAAAGAACAAGGACAAGGAGGTGGAAAAGAAGTCAATTGCTCTTGCGGCTTCTAGTTCTAAGTGCTCTACAAAATAGTTAGATGATAGTGGAACTAGTGATGATGAATGTTTGAATAATGAAGAAATGAGGTTTTTTGTTAGAAGGTACTATAAGTACAATAAGAAAAATGGAATAAAGCATTCCGATAAGAATATCATCAACTATAAAAGGAATTCAAATACCTCAATGGAAGATGAGAATAAGAAGGGAAAATATAAAGGTTCGTGCTATAATTATGGAAGAGCCGGTCATTACAAGTCAGATTGTCCATCACTTAAGAAGGATAAAGGAAAAGAGCCAACAAAATAAGTCTAACAAGTTTAGAAGAGCATATATCACATGGGATAGTGATAATGAATCCTCCAAGGCAGGTAGCTCAAGTTAAAGTGTTGAAATGGAAAATCTTTTCTTCATGAACAAGCATAAAAAGAAGAATGTAAGTCATTCAAAATATGAACCTATTGAAGATATGCCTTATTCTTAATTACAACCCGCTTTTGAAAATCTATACGGTGAAGTTGTAGATGCTTTTAAAAGGTTAGATTCAAAAGTTTTAGAAACTGAAAAATAAATGGAAGCTATTAAGAAATCCATGTTAGATGCTTCAAAAGTTGATGTTGAGGAGGATAAATCTTCTTGGTTTGATTGTGAAACTTGTCACATTTGGCAAAAAGAGGTTAATACTCTAAAAGCCAGATTAAACAAGGCTTTAGAACCAAAGGTCACATTCTCTATTAATCCTACAAAATTTAAAAGATATTTAAATGTGTCGTATAAGAAGTACAATTTTGTTGTAAGGGAATCTAATAGCAAAAGTCATTCACGTAATCATTCGACTTGTCATTATTGATGTAAGAAAGGTCATACCATTACTAAATGCATATTTAGGAGATTTTTTGTTCATAAATATGTATTTTAACGGTTGCCCAAATGCAAAAATATTTCCACTCAACCTCAAGGACCCAATGTAAATTGAGTACCTAACATTATTGATTGACTTTGTAGGGAAAATGTCTTGACTCCTTGAAGAAAGTATGAGATCTTAACAAGCGAAGCTCAAGGCATATAAAATGTAACATCTCCTTATTCATTGACTTTGTGGCAAAAAAGAAGGATGTTATGACCTATGAAGTTTACAAATATAAGTGTTAAATCGTGAAATAGGTAGTGTAGGTAAATCCCCCTTTCACTACTATCTTTGATATTATATTTTCTTGAGAATACTTCTTATTATTAAGGTTGAATAAATCACTTGTGATGTATTGTATTCGAGAAACGAAGGGAAAGGTTTTTTCTTTTTCATGATGCAGATGAATCTTTAGAAGACATACTTAAAGTCACTAAAGATGGATTGATCACCCAAAAATGGTAGAACTTGAGGAGGAGAAAAGATGACCATCAAGTCAAGAGAAGACAAGTCTTCTACAATATCTTGGAAACTTGACCAAAAGTGTGACTATACGCTTTTAGATAAGTATTTTCATTTATGCCTTAAATTGTGTTTAAAATCTTATCTTAAATCACTAAGTTGTCCTCTTTGATGAGCATTGGCCTAAGGGTATGTTATTTAAGTTAAAATCATTTTGTTGGACTTTGTCCTACATTTGCGAGATCATCATTATATAGGTATCAAGTGTATTTGTGAAAACGAATTGGACAAAATCAAATTGATAACAAAGGGATTTAATCATTGGCTATATAAGTAAAATAAGTGTAGGTGATTACTTCCTCCGTCTTTCGTCCGTGAGGTAATATTGTTTCACTTCATTATTTGTGCGTAAGTTTATTTTAAACTACATATACTACTTGTATGCCATGTCTTATGTTATTGTTGTTGTGCTCTAAAATGTGTGATAAATGTGTTATATGATCAACCTCATGGGTGCACACTTCCAAAAACTTCATTAAAAAACTGTGTTTTTCAACCTATAAGTGTAAAGTGGCTTCATGATATTGTCTCATATGCATTTCATCTTAAAAATTAGTTACATTTCGATGCATTACGTGTTTGAGCATGTTATTTATCATTTCATTCATGAAAAATGAGAGTTTTGCATATTTTATTAAAAAATTCAACACTATGCATCGACCTATAAGGCTTACAGGTTGACCTCTAAGCCACAAGTTTAAGACTCCTTGTTTCTACTCATCATGCATCGATGCATGCCATTCTACAGGCCGACGCATACTCTAAAATTCATTTTTTTTAAAATTCAATATAGTATGCATCGACGCGTGGCCTGTATGACTCGACGCATCGCTAAAATTTTTCAAGTTTCTTTGGCTCATTGGTCGACGCGTAGCTCATAAGGGTCGATGCATAACGCGTATTTATGCATAATATCATATTTTTTCCACTCATTCTCTCACTTTAAACTCTTAAAACCTATTTGAAACACAAACCTCTTCCAAAAACCTTTCACTTTCAATCTCCAAAATAGCCTTAACACAAAAGTCTCTTAAACTCCATAAACCTCATCACTTACCTAACATCTTCATCAACACAAGGTTCACAATTGGGATTGTTCTAACCCAAAGCTAAACCTTCACAATGTATTCTACTCAATACACCAAACCTCATAATTTGAAAAATTGGGTTGTGTTTTGATTGATTTTCTTCATTGTTGGGTGATTAGAAGAAACATTCACACTTTTAGATTAATGGGTATATCTCACATTTCTCAAATCCAAGCCCCACTCATTCAAACATCAATTAGCGGGTATGCAACAAGTTTCAATGGCTCCTAAAGGTAACAAGGGTAAGAACACTGCTACAATTTCAACATCAGTTATGGTAACTTCTTTTTCACTACTTCGTCCTTCTTGATTATAAGATTTTGAAAAGTTTCATAAGAATAGGTCGGTTGTGAAACAACATGTGTATTACCCTAAGATAGCCGATAGATTGAATATTCCTGAAGTTGTTGACATCATGAAACATTAGAAAATTGATCTATTTTTAAAGTGTTATACTAATTACAATGAGGACCTGGTCCAGATGTTCTATGCTGGTTTGGAAGAAAAGAGAGGTGATATGTTTCGGTTCGAAATGGGTAACGAACCATACTTGTCACTAGGGAGTTTTGGAATACTCTGTTTGACATTCCTTTTCAAAATCATGATCCATGCATGACTGATCACTGATTCAAAGTACTTTGGATTATTTTGGGATAACAGTGAAAAATATCTCTTTTATTACTCTGGGTCCCTCTCAAGAGTTTAGCAAAATAACAATGACTCTTATGGGCTACCTTTGGGACAACACCAATAAGGTCTACTATTATCGGATGAAGGGTTTGGGAAAAATCATCTACAACTATGATGATCCGACTGAATTTGCTCCGACAAATTAGGAACAACCGGAGGAAGAAAATGTTCATCAAGTTGATAATGAAATGCCTGATGCAAATCATGAAGTTGGTGAGGCTTGGTTGCAAGGATATCCTTACTATCCATCTACTAATGAATAAGGTTGGGGTTATTGGCAACAAAACACTTGGGTTGGGCATGGTACGTCATATGCGTCTGATTCCTGAGTTGGATAAAATAGTGATTAATCCACCATTATGACCATGTTGGAAAATATGTGCATTCAACAACAAGGGCACTATGAAGAAGATACACGATGGCGTGGAGAGTTTGTGGGTGCTCAAGAGGAGCGCTTTAAATTAGTTCAAGATCATTTGAATGCTCAGGACACAACTTTTGAAAGTTTTACATCATATGCCACCATACAATTCAATCAAATAAGGGAAGACATAGAATTCAATCATAGATTTACATCTACCGGTATTAATAACATGATTCGTCATTAAAATGAAAATCACGCTCACTATATGCAGTTCTATAGGGAGATGTATGACTATATGGATGCTCAATATGAACATGACGGCCAAGCTTAGTTCAGGGGGAGGATACCTAATCCTAGAGGAAGAGGGCGCTAAAGTTAAAATCTATGTTGTGGACAAAATCATTTTAGCATACATTTCTTGTTTCTTTTGTGCTAGTGTTTTATGTATTTGCTTTTCTGATCAATCTCTATAAATATTGTATAAATATTTTGATTTTGTTATAATTATGCTTGGGTTGTTCTGATTATTTATGTTTTGGTATTTTCATCATTAACGTAATTATATGTGAATTTGTGTTGATGTTCAATTTCTTTTACAAATACCTTTGAGTGATTTATGTGTGTTTGAAAGATTACTTGATGCTTCGTACGTTTGCTTTTTTCTTCTCTTTTTGATGTTGTCAAAAGAGGAGAAGTAAGTAAAGACGAAGTCATTTATTTGTGGTGCACATATTCAGGGGGAGCTTTCAAGACATCAAATACTTCATTAAGTTTTGTCATCATAAAAAAGGGGAGTATGTGAGTGCATTTCTCTTCTAGTAGTATGTTTTGATTGGTGTAAAAACTAGGGAACTTTGATTGGGCGGTATCCTCTTAGTCTAGGTGTGCTTTTTCATGTCTAGGAGTGCATAATCATGCTAGAATCATTATTATCTGTTTAGAGTCATTTCCTAAGTAAAAAAATAAGGTTTTGTGTCAAAATGAATTTTATAGGCCGACTCATGAAAGCCACTGGTCGACTCATACTGCACCAAAAATTGGAAAATTTTCAGAAAACCTTTATAGATAGTATAGGTCAATGCACCTGTGCTATAGAACACCGCATAGAAAAAAATTTCTTCTATGAGTCGACGCATGGCTACTATAGGTCAACACATGAAGACTCATATTTTTGGAAAACCTTTCTGGACAGTATAGGTCGACGCACCCGTGTTACAGGTCAACACATAAAAGAAATTTCTCTTCTATGAGTCGACACATGACTTTATAGGTCGATGCATAATTTTTGTTTTCAAAAATTATATGCCTCTGGCCTTTATGGGTTAATGCATGAAGATCTATAGGTCGACTCATAGTTGCTTTTTGCTGATTTTTTTTAATTCTTTGCACATATTTACTATTATATTTTCTCTTTCTCACACACATATAAATACATTTATGCATCTCATTTCAAAGCATTAAAATCTAAAAATATACAAATATTGCCCTTCATCTTCATTCTTATTCTTAGCATACATTCAATATTTACACATAATCATTCTTGTTAAGTGATATAGATTGAGACTGATAACGTCAAAGTTAGGATTTGTAAAATCTTAATTGGGATGAGAATATTTGGGGGTTTCATTGATAAAACCAATTGGGGATTTTCCTCCAAGATTGAGATAGATTTGGGTTTTTGACAAGACTTTCACGATTGGATTCAGCCGAGTGAAAGCCTTGAAGAACGGTGGTGTGTGTCAAGGGAGTAGCGGTAACCGGAGGATCAATCGAAGTTTTTAGGTTACTTGATATTGCTTAAATTTAAGGCGAGAGAAGAAGATATGATCGACATCAAATACTAAATTTGAGGGTTTGCATAACTATTTCTTCTCTTGTATAAAATTTTGCAAAAGGTTATAGAAACTATCTAAATTCTCATTTGGAATTGGGGGCAGACGTACCCATAGCGAGGTCGATTGGGGAACTCTCTCTCTCTCTCTCTCTCTCTCTCTCTCTCTCTCTCTCTCTATATATATATATATATATATATATATATATATATATATATATATATATATATATATATATATATATATATATATATATATATATATATATATATATATATATGGTATTATTTTGAATTAAGTGTGCAATAATTAATTGCATAAATTTTTTAAGTGTTGAAATATTTTTCAAACTGTTTTTGTTTTTGTGAAGAGAATTGCAATCTATAACGATTGCAATTGGATTCCACTATTATCAACACATAAATAAATTCTCCTTGGTGATCATTCACACCAAATGTTTGACAAATTGACCAATTCAATTGTGTCAACTTGTTTCTTTGTAAATAACTTAACAATGTGTTATAAAGTTCAAACGTGTTTTAGAAAATGATATCGATTCTAATTCTCATCTTGACATTATATTAAACTTAACACATTACGATTTAGGCACATATTCGGTCTTTTCGATAACAGGTTTAGATAGACAAATTTTTGATCCGAAATCACTTTTGCAAAATCATAGAAAATGTTTTTAAAAATTGAATTGTAAAACTGTGGATCTATTCACCCCCTCTAAATCAGTTATCATCGTTTAACAATCACATATTCACTTAAAACCTTAATATAATAAATATGAAAATACTCTTACTTATAAGTGTTCAATATCCATTTTTCTAATAATATTGAATTTCCTCATACTTATTTCTGAATACTATAAATTCACACTTATTTTTCTTGATATAAAAATAACACATGAATCCCTCACAAATAAATGTCTTGTCTAAGGCGCATGCAAACTTGCATCGGGAAGGTGGTTAGGTGCGCGAGACATACTTTACAAAATTGAAATCTTTTGTATTCTTTCTTTCCATGTGTGTGTGCGAGGTCCATACTGCAATGAGCGACATACACTTTGCATAATTGAAATTCTTCACTTTTTTTCATAGCTGATGTCAAATTTTCATTGTCATATTCGGCCCTTAAAATTCAACGTTTTAATTATTTATTTATAAAGTATTTATTGAAAATTTTGCAGGATGAATAAAAGGACAATTTATAACCTAGTCACCCCATTGACAAAGATTACGTAGATTGCGGTAAATTATGGACTGCTCCATTTTTCCAAAACGTCCTTTCTATAATGTGTTTCATCTTTTGAAGAGTTTTAAAATAAACAAATATATTTGAAGAGTAAAAAGGAATCTAGTAGGGGAAGAAAGAAAAGAATTAAAAAACATGTTTAATAATTTCTTATCTTTCTTGACCGGTATTAATTTCCCAATACTTTTAATTTCAAAATAATTTAAATGTTTTTAAATCATTTTATTTTCAACATATTTCAATTTTAAGTGAGTTGATTATCGAGAAAGATGGGCAATTAAACTTGAGAAAAAATATGATATATTAAATAAATTAAAAAGAGTCTATGTATAATCAAAGTCCGTCTAAGGGAAAGGCGGACTAGGCCGGTGCTTTGACTTTAAAAAAGTTTTTTTTAAAAGTATTAGATCTTCAAATAAATAAAGTTTAGTATTTGTTGAGAGAAATTGTTTATTACACCCTAAATGACGGAGAAACATTCTATAAAAAAAATGTGAAAATGTCCTTACGAATTTAAAAGTATATATTTGAACATACTGATATTAGACCAAAATATATTTTTAGTGAGACACATCTATATTTTTTTAAAAACTAGTTTGGATGTGCATCTCTAGACCCATCCTTCAATGATTTTGTTCATTTAACAAGTCAATGACAAATATAGAAGTGTATTATGAATATAGGAATTTAAAAAAAGCCACATTTACATGCGGTGACAATTTCATAAATGCATTTTCGGATTTGTCAAACGAGAAATTTAATAAAATAAAGCATTGTGTTTGCTTGCAAACACTCATGATCAAAAATACCACTTTTGTTCAAACCCTATTAAGATCTCCTTCCGCACTCAATAAACTTTTCTACTTCAAAAATTTATTTAAAAGTCAACAATCTATTCACTTATTTAACAATTTGAGTGTACATCTTGATTTTCCACCATTCAAATTCAGTTGAGTCTCCACTGAATGTTGGAGGTTTAGCAACATAGTTGTTCCTCTCAGATGTACTCTGATTATTATTATTATCACCACGAGGGGGAGAACCCCCACCTGAATCAATAACTTCAGATTCACCCGACATGAAAGAATAAGTATTATTCTATGGATCTTTTATGCACCACTGTTAAATGTTCAGCACGGACATTGCTCTGATGTCAACTGAAGGTGAGAAAAATACAATAAGGACGGTTGAATTGTGTTGATTTCTTCTTCTTTTAAGCCTTGAAAGCTTTTACTTATTATGGTTTCTTATCAGA
This sequence comes from Lathyrus oleraceus, assembly GCF_024323335.1. Classification (NCBI taxonomy): domain Eukaryota; kingdom Viridiplantae; phylum Streptophyta; class Magnoliopsida; order Fabales; family Fabaceae; genus Lathyrus; species Lathyrus oleraceus. The sequence continues at coordinate 120,603,800 of NC_066579.1, forward strand.
GTCTGAACACAAGGTGCAGAGTCTAACTCAGAAACTACGTTTGACTTCTGAAAGACCTTATTAGATTCTGAACTAGAATCTGATTTGGATTATCAGAGTTGACAACAACGGAATAAGTAAGTACAAAAGTAGGAAAGTAAAAACAAGAGCACAAGTATTTTATCCTGGTTCCTCTTAAACTTGAGAGTAGTCTAGTCCCCTTATACTTCCAAGGGATTTCCACTATAACCAAATCTGATTATAAATGCTGAAGCACTCAAGCAAGAGACTTCCTTTGCTTACACGCACAAGTATAAGACTTCCTTGCTCAAATACACAAGTTTGAGACTTCCTTGCTCAAGCTCACACGCTCAATACTTCCTTGCTCAAACACACAGGTCTGAGACTTCCTTGCTCTAGCACACAAGCTAAAGACTTCAAATGCTCAAGCACACAAGTAAGAGACTTTTGACTCTATAATAAAATGTTAAGTGATTTGGGTAATAACTTACACTTGATATACAATCAGAGGTATAAACAAAACACTGAAGGTAGAGAAAAACAAGAAATGGGGGTTTGAATTGTTTTTACAGGAATTAAAAACTTTTTGCAACACCACACATACAAAATAAATACTAGCAACATAAATAGTTTATCCTGGTTCGCTTGAAAATCAAAGTTACTCCAGTCTACCCGACCAAGGTGATTTTGCCTTCAATAAAGACTTAATCCAATAATCTTAACAGATTACAAAAACGTCTAAGAGTTTAACAGTCTCTTATCCCTCTCAAGTATACAGACCTAGACAAGTCACTTGAGGAATTACAAAGATTTTCAGGAATACAGGTGTTTGACTAGGTGCTTATATATAAGTAGTAAAAACACAATTTAGGAACAATAACACTACACAATTTGAGCAGCAAATCTTGTGTGAAAACTTAATATTACAATGAAAGATATGAAAACGTTGTCCTACATTGAGATTTTTTTTCCAACATGTTATGATGAGGCATTTATATAGCTTTTAGAGATGATACCGTTGGAGGGAGATCAAAGGAGATTTCGTGCCGGCTATTGGAATTAAAGGTAGTAAATTTCTCGTCCTTTCCATAGTAGTCTTGGACATAATCCTTTGTTTCCTGAAAAAGATTTGTACTATACTTAGAATGCTTCCTGATTAAGTTTCTGGTTCGGTGATATCAGATAAAGTGTTAGAGCGTGTATCAGAGTGAGCATGATCATAGTCTAGATGTCTTATAGTTTTCAGATATTCTTTTGAATAGTCTTCAGACATTTGTCATCTTGCAGAGTCTTTAGATGTAGAGTCCTCAGATATTTGTTTGCAGTCTTCAGATATCAAAGTTGTTCTATAGCGTCAGATTGTTCAGGTAATTACTTCCTCAGATGCATTAGAGTCAGATCCGATTTCTCTTCATGTTGACTCAGCTTTTCTTGACTAGTGCGGATGTAAGATCTTTGTTTTCCTCAGAGTCATTTTGACTTTGAAACCTGCACACTTAAGAAAAAATATTAGGGTACCAAATTGTTTCATTCTTTGTTATCATCAAAACTTTGGCATATATTGCAGAATCAAAATCTTGTTCTGACAATCTCCCCCTTTTTGATGATGACAAAAACTCAGACTTTTGATGAAACAATAGTACTTTTCAAGGATACATATTTAAATGAATCATAGTCAGATAGAGAATAATTCCCCGGAGATTAGCAATCTCCCCCTAAGTCTGATACTTAGAGAAATTTTTAAAGATCTTCTTATCAGAAAAGTGTTTATGGGGTAGAGAGTTTCTTACTAGATCTTTTTAGATTGCTTGCCTTGTTTTAGTTGTTTCTCAGATACATATTCATTTTACCTTTGTTCAGATAAATCCTGTAAAAGGACTTAGACTACACAATAACTTTAATGTCAGAATGTAAGTAGTGCATTTTTTAGAGTTAGATAATTTATTTCATCAAGAAGACTTTTATTTATCCCCCCCTTTTTGTTAGACTCAAAAAGTTAATAGAATTACAAGTAATAAAATCACATAAGGAACAAAATATCATTGATAAGAAAGAGAGATACAATGCAGAATGAATTAGAAGGAAAAAGCCTCAGGGGCAAAAACTCTTAGAACAAATACATAGAAATATTCCTAGAGTGCCTAAGGGTTAGAAGGAGGAGGCATCCTCTGAAGTAGCTGAGCAAGCAGATTCTGGATGCTGGAGTTGACTTGATCCTGCTGGTTGAGTCTGGCTCTGACCACCTCGAGTCAGAGCAACCTGAGTTGTCTTCTCAGCGTCTTCTACAGCTTTCTGAGCAGCTTCAGCGCCCAATGCTTCAGCTTCAGCTTTTTCCCTACCTGCAGCCTCTGCAATAACTTTCTCAACTGCCTCTCTAGCAGCATCTTTTTCTTCAGCTTCTCTCTTTACCCTTTCAGCAGCCTTCTGAGCCAGACGAGTCTCCAGCTTCTCCTCCGCACTTATGATGTAGTCATTTCTGACTTGTTCAGAAAGTCCCTTTAGCTTGAAGACTTCAGAAGTCATCCACCCAATGAACCCATTCTAGTGAGTCCTTGCTTCAGAAGGATTGTCACTGACCCTGGATTCGTCAGATAGTTGTCTGAGTCTTGAAGCAGAGTTCTCTGAGAACTTAGTAAATGCCTCATCAACGGTAGGAAGAGTGAGGTCAGGTTCAGAGGTTTGAGGAGTGAGGTCAGAAGGTTTATGTGTGGGTTCAGATGGGTCAGAAATGGGTTCAGAGGGAGGTGGAATGGTTTTAGAAGGTTCTTGTACAGACTGAGTCTTTTCAGATTCAGTTGTGGGCTGAAGTTCTGTATGAGTTAGAGAAGTTGGGTCAGGGATGTCTGAATGTTCAGAGTTTGATGTTAGGTCGTAGTAGGGAGGGGAACTGGGGTTAGAGGAAGGGGTGATATGGGTTCGTTGAGCAATAAGGCTTCAGATATGGGGATTGATGTTATTGTGAGGTTGAATTGAGGTAGTGAAGGTGAAGATGGGTTAGGGTCATAAGTGTGAGGTTCAGAAGTGTGGGGTTCATAAGGGATAGGTATAGAAATGGTTAGTTCAGAGGGAGAAGTGGGGGAAATGGTGACAAAGGTGGAGAGTGTAGGGGGTGGTAGAGGTAATGATGAGGTGATTTGCGTAGAATCAGAAACATTAGAAGTTTCTAAGATAAGGGACTTACCAGGTGCTGAAGAGCTCAGAGGCACAAACTGCTTATGAGTTGCTGAAGATTCTCCCAGCTTGAGACTCCTCTTCTTCTTCTTCTCAGATGATTCTCTTTTCCTCTTCATGAAGTTGGGTGGTTGATCTGGGAGCCAGTCCAGGGTGAAGCCGGAAATGTCAATCCCATGTGCTTCTAAATCTTGCAGATAGCAAGCAATGACTTCAAGAGGATCTATCTTAGAGAAGAGATACATCTCATTAGCTCTCTCCCTGTGATCCTTAAGAGCCTCCCAAGATGTAAGTCTGGAGGGTTTGACTTTGACTCTGCCAATGAGACCCATGCTCTTCAGATTCTTTGTGTTCAGAGGCTTCCCCGCGTCCACTGTGACTGAAGGAGAATAGCCATCCAAGGCGCAGCGGAATTTAAAAATTTCTCCTTTAATGATCCTTACGAATGGGCATGATCAGTGATAGAATCGTTACCTCTTGTGGCGATTCAAACCTTTGGTGCAGATCTCTTGTAACGATCAAAACCTTGGATACAGATCCACGGGGCGATCACGAACGTTGAACGATGACAACGTCTCTACTCAGTCCACACGAACGGATTCCTTCAATCACAGTGCTAGCTGTTATGAATGAAGGCCTTGAGTGAGAGAAAGAGAGATACAAAATTCCAACTCTTCAGTTGTGTTGTATTCCTGTCATACCCCAAAATTTGCCTGTTAATTTTTATGATACTTTCAACAGGTTCAAATGGGGTCTGTTTGTTTTTCAAAGCATTAATCTCAAACGAACAAAGATCCAGCGCACAGGTTACCAAATCCAGAAGATGACCTGAACTATCATGCTCGCTAGGCGAGCAAAACCTTCGCTAGGCGAAGCTCACGCTTCCTCATTCGCTCGAGTGAACCTTGTTGATTTTGCTACTGGAATGCTCGTTACCTGCTCGCTAGCTGCTCGCCTAGCGAGTAAGTACTAGCTATGCTTTTATCCAAGTCTGGGAGTGTTCGCTAGAGCCTCGCTGAGTGCTCGCCTAGCGAACCCTTCGCTGCTTCACTCGCCTAGCGAGCCTACGGATATACCAGAACATTTTTGGGCCCGAATTGCCTCCATTCTGAGCCCACCAAGACACAAAAAAATCAGCTATAAATTCCAAAACTTCATTTGAAAAAGGGGAGATCAGAAAAACAACGGAGAAAACCCTAGAAGCTAATTCAGAGCAGCCTCCATATACAGTGAAGAGCACTCATCTGCACAAAGGTTACCTCCACCAACTCTATCAGGGATAAACCCTAAGATTGCTTTGCAAACCCAACGGTGCAATTCAATTTCATTCGATCCCTCTAATCAGGTTTGCCCTATTCCCACTACTCTATGCTCCCAATTTGAAATTTCTAAATGTATGAGGCGTTATGGTTGAATTTGGAAGGGCAGATATCGTTAGGTTTTGCATGTGGGTTTAGATGTGCATGAATGTGTAAAACAATACCTTGAATGTTCAATCACGTAATTTCTGTAATGGATGCCATAGGGTTTGGGGTTTCTGAAATCGAATTGTTCTCAAAGAAGAACCCCGAACCCGCAGATGTTCGCTAGTACCTCGCTAAGCGAACATGTAGCGAGGGTTCGCCAAGCCTTCGATAGGCGAGGCAGCAGCGAACATGACAGTAGTTGATTTTTTCTGTTTGCACTCTAATATGTTTTGTACTTGTTTGACATGTTTTCTATTGCATTCGCACGCTGTTTTCCTGACACGATTGTTGCTATGATTTTTTTTTGGTGCCACTCTTGATTGCACCCCATCTTGTTATTCTAACTTGTTTGCTGAATTTTGTGAGGGCTCACATGACTCTTGAAGAGATAGCTTGCTTGGCATTCCACTTTATTTGTGGGATATCATTGTGGAGGTTTATTCTGATTACTTGGCTAATTATATTACCTTTGAATACGTGATCTTGTCCCTCTCTTTGTGGCCTTACGATACTACGGTCATGTCCCGCGAATGTGGGGATACCCTTAGCAAATACCCTTTCGATTAAATCATCATCATCCCTAAATAGATAAGTCATAGTCCCTTCGATTAAAAGGTCAATGTCCCTATATGACCTTGTCCCTCGAACGCTGCCTTCGAATATATGACTTTGTCCCTCGATGACCCTTCGTTGTAGCCTACGATTAAATGATGACCGTCTCTTCGAATGCTAAGGTATCCTTACAAATGTTGCTTTCAATGACCAATCGACGATCCCACGATGTCCCTTTACATCCAAAGGATAAGACTACTTACTTCTCAATAGTAAGGACAATTTTACCCTCCTAAGGATAGGAAGTACCTATAAAGACCTTGGTTAGGTATAACTCTTAAATGCTTGCTCACAGCTTAAAATACTTTTCACACCTCACACTTTTCAAAACATCTTTTAGAAAATCACCACTTGGTATACATTCGCACCAGAATCATCGCCGAGTTATATTATTCTAAACATCTTTCAAAATCAAACGAGATAAACACTTTGTATACATTCGTACAAGAATCATTAAAAAGTTAAACTCTCCTTTCAAAATATTTTCTAAACACACCACATTTCTCAAACACTTTCTCAAACAAGGAAAACATAAGTGAGTTAAGCAATTAAGAGCCCATGGATAACCATGGATACAAAGGGTGCTAACACCTTCCCTTTGTATAATGTACCTCCCGAACTCAAAATCTAATCAAGGTATTTCCTGTTCTTTTCCGCCTTTCCTTATTGGATAAAAGAAAAGTCGGTGGCGACTCTTGCTATCCGCAACATTGCTTTTCAAAGCAAAAACACAAAGTCAGTTCACCGTATCACAGAACTGGCGACTCTGCTGGGGAATCTTAAAAAGAGAGGTTACCTTAAAGATAAGATCACTTATGTTTTCGAATTGTTTCTTTGTCTGATTTACTTTTAAGGGATTGTTTGGGTATTCTATGCTTGAGTGAAAGATCCTTCACCCGGATCTAGTGTACCTTAGGTAAGTAGCAAGAGATCATCGCGACTGTCTGGCGTATACTGGAATGGTTAAAATGATGGCTACGGTTAATGTGACACTTTGGATGTCCTGATGTTCCTCATGTTTACTTGAGGAAAAATTTGGCGTCTGCGTGGTGTCATCAAAGCATTAACCAGACCTTTAGAACTCTAATTGACTCATCCTAGCCATTAGAAAGTAGTGAGATAACTGACTTCGGTTCCGACTAGGGTTGGTTGATACTCGATACTACACTCTTTGAGATTGGACTTTAGGGAAATTTTGGTCAACCGCTTGGTGTTGCACTGAAGTGGACTTAAGGAAAGGTCAATGATTTGAGATCCTTCTAGAACCCGGTTACTATTCTAGGACAGGTTGAACCAACCAAACTTCAGTGGGGAGGGTACTTACCTATGGAACTCATGCAAGCCTTAAAACCTAGGAATGATTGTGGTGTGACTTGTTTGTGCTTGTTACTTACTTGACATCATAACATCATAACATCACAACATCATAACATCATAACATCATGACATCATGACATCATGGCATTGTGCTAACCATTTCGAGGACTTAGGGATTTAACTTTGCTCTGTTTTGTAAGGCTATGGCTTCCAGGAAGACCATCCGGATCAATTTTGTAGCGACCGCTCCTCAACTCAAGGATTTAGTGTCAGAACTTCCCGATCATGCTCAGTTCATCAAGAAACATGGTTATCTCCTCAATTTAGTTACCACCGGTTTCAAGGAAGATATGATGAGAGTTCTATTCCAGTTCTTCGATCCTAAACATCATTGCTTCACCTTCCCAGATTATCAGTTGGTACCCACATTAGAAGAATTTTCCAGGTTGCTTGGGATACCTATCCTTGATCAAACACCTTTCAATGGTCTAGAAAAGATTCCGAGGTCTGAAGAGGTTGCTACGGCTTTACACATGACAAAGTCCGATATTGAAACTAATTGGGTAACAAGAAGTGGAGTTAAGGGTTTACTTGCCAAATTTCTGATAAATAAGGCCCGAGAATTCCTAAAAGCTATGAATGTCCACGCTTTCGAAGATGTTCTAGCATTATTATTCTACGGTTTGGTGCTATTTCCTAATCCGAATCAATTCGTAGACATGAATGTTGTTAAGGTATTTCTCACTCATAACCCTGTGCCCACCTTGCTTGGAGACATTTTGCATTCCCTTCACACTCGTACCATGAAAAGGCAAGGGACTCTCATGTGATGCGTACCTTTATTATCTAGGTGGTTCATTTCGCACCTTCCTCAATCAGTCTTGAAGAATGAGCAAAATTTGAAATGGTCTCAAAGGATAATGTCGCTCTCCCATTCAGACATCCATTGGGGTCCCCAACCCAAAGAAAATGTTATCATCATTGACCGTTGTGGAGAATTCTCCAACGCACCACCCATGGGGATAAGAGGAGGTATTACTTATAATCCTGCTTTAGCCCTATGTTAGTTTGGTTATGCTCGAATAGATGGTCCACATGAAACAATTATCCAAGGCACTGTGTTTGACTATGACCACGATTTTCAAGGTCTCCGTCAAAGGTTTGTACGAGCTTGGGGCATGGTGAAAAGAAGCACTTTAGGACAGAAAAACTCTATCCCTATGGAGCCTTATCTCAGATGGGTGCGCGCCAGAGCTCGTGAGCTTATCATGCCATATCTTGCAATCGGACCTCTGATTGTTGAACCAAAAGTTGAAGGAGGTACCCCTCAGATCATTCCTTATCCAGATATGCCTACCAATGTTGAAGAATTGAAGAAATCTTGGATCCAGTTGAGAGAGGAAAGGGATACTTTTGAAGCTCAGTTATGTGCTGAAAGGAAGAAAGTATTAGAGCTCACCAGCCAGCTTAATGAGGAACGAAGTCTCAATGCATATCTCCGCCCAAAAAGAAGCCGTCCCTGGGAGACTTGAGCTTTCATTTTTTCTTGTAATGAACATTGATTAAAGAAATTATTAATAAAAGTTCCCCTTTTTGGTGGTTTACGCAAAGTTAAATTCCAAAAGTCCTTGAAAACATTTCATACATTGCATAGCATAACATAACATTGCATAACAGGTACTCTAAAGGATCAATGTTCTCACGGTCTTCCTCTCAAACAGAAAAATGGCCCTCGAACAAGCTGTCAAGGATCTCCAGGCTCAGAATGCTCAATTCCAGAAGATGATCTTGAACTTATCCAAGGGGCAGGAGGAACTGAAGACTCTATTGCTCGAGAAGAAGAAAGACAAGAAGCCTGTGAGTTGCATTAACCCGGGAAGAAGGTTTAAAGGACAGGCTCCAGGAATCAAGATTGGAATTCCGAAGGACAAAGAAGATGAGTCAGAAAATGATTCGGAAGACGAGAATGCTGACCCCCTCAACCCCGAGGACGACTATGAAAATTATGAGAATGAACAGTACTCTCCGAGAGATGATAAGTATAAGTTGTTGGAAGAACGTATGCTAGCTATGGAGGGTCATAAGGTGCCCGGTCTGGATTTCGAAAGCTTAGGTCTGGTCTCTGATGTGGTCATTCCTCACAAATTCAAGGTCCCCGCTTTCACTAAGTATGATGGTGTGCCTTGTCCTCAGATGCATCTGAGAGCTTATGTGAGAAAGATCCAGCCGTATACCACTGATAGGAAGCTATGGATCCATTTCTTCCAAGAGAGTCTGTCTGGCACACAGTTGGAGTGGTATTACCAGCTCGAGAGCTCTAACATCCGCACCTGGACTGATTTAGCGACAGCTTTCTACAAGCACTACCAGTATAATTCTGAATTGGCGCCCACTCGGATACAGTTGCAGAGTATGACTATGGGATCTAAAGAAAGCTTCAAAGAATATGCTCAAAAATGGAGAGATTTGGCTGGCAGAGTCAAACCTCCTATGACTGATCGAGAATTAGTGGACATGTTCATGGGTACACTGACTGGTCCATTCTACAGCCATCTACTGGGAAGTTCTTCATCGGGTTTCACTGACCTGATATTGACAAGGGAACGTGTTGAAAATGGTATTCGAAGTGGAAAGATACAGGCAGCTACCTCCGCAAGCACCAGAAAGACCCATCAGGGAAAAAATGAATCAAATGCTGTGTACGGTGAAAGGAGTCATAACAAGAAAAATTGTGACCATGCCGTTGGAGCAGTTACGATTGCAGCACCGCCATCTCAAAACTTCCAGCACAGGCAAGACAGGCCAAGAAGGCAGTTTACCAAGATCAATATGACTTTAGCACAAGCACTGCAGGGTATGCTAAAGGCAAATCTAATTACCCTCAGAGGCCCTCCCGCAAATCTCAATACTACTTCGCCTCGTTATAATCCCAATGCCAGGTGTGCATATCACTCTGATAGCCCCGGGCATGATACAAACGATTGCTGGTTGTTGAAGAATAAGATTCAGGACATGATCGATGCTGGAGAAATTGAATTTGATCCTCCAGAGACTCCCAATGTCATCACTGCACCTATGCCTAATCATGACAAGACCGTTAATGTTGTGAATGACAATTCCCACATTACTACTGTAGCGGACTTAACATCTCCTCTCCTGATCATCAAGAAGAATTTGTTGCAAGCTGGTTTATTTCCAGGTTGCGCTGAAAACTGCGATCTCTGTGTATTCCGACCCAATGATTGCCTGAAATTGAGGAATGATATTCAACGGCTGATGGATGATCATACAATTCTCTTTGAAAGGATTCCTAAGGTGGAAAACACCGTTGAAGAAATATCTGTGATTGCAAGGTCCAAAGTTCCAGTGAAGATTACCGCTACCAGAGTACCTGTGAAGATTACTGCTGAGCCCAAGGTAGCTCCCCTAATCATTACTGCACCTGGCCCAGTGCCGTATTCCTCAAGCAAATCTATTCCGTGGAATTATAGAGGTGATGTTTACATCCATGGTGTAAAGCAAGTTGATAATTCTACTAATCCTAATGGCATTGTTGGGACTAGTAAAATTACTCGAAGTGGAAGGATATTCTCTCCAGAAATCTCACCTCCTGCCCTTGAAACTCGAGGAAAGGAACCAGTCCACCCTGCTCAGTCAAAGACACCGGTTGAAGTTATTACCGAAGACGTTGCCAAACAGGAAATGGAAGAAATGCTGAAAATCATCCGCAAGAGTGATTTTGATGTGGTAGAACAGTTGGGGCATACTCCGTCTAAAATTTCGATTTTATCCTTGTTGTTATCTTCTGAATCTCATGCCAATGCATTGATCAAATTCTTGAAGACCGCTCATGTACCTCAGGAGACATCTGTCGATCAGTTCGAAAACTATGTTGCTAACCTGACTGTTGACAATGGCCTAGGCTTTTCCGATGCTGATCTGACACCAGCAGGAAAGAATCATAACAAAGCTCTGCACATCTCCATTGAGTGTAAGGGGATCACCTTGGCTCATGTGTTGACCGATAATGGCTCTTCTTTGAATGTGCTACCGAAAGCTGTGCTCGATAAGCTTGACTGTAAAAGCATCGAACTGAAACCTAGTGACATTGTGGTACGTGCTTACGATGGTGCGAAGAGTGTTGTCTATGGCGAAGTAGTTCTCCCTATCAAAATAGGACCTCAAGTCTTTAACACTACCTTTCACGTAATGAACATTCGTCCTGCCTATTCCTTCTTGCTGGGACGCCCTTGGATTCATGGGGCAAGTGCTGTAGCTTCGTCCCTCCATCAAAAGCTGAGGTATCCAATAGAGGGCAAGATTGTCACCGTGTGTGGAGAAGAAGAATACATTGTCAGTAGTGTGCATGCCTACAGATACGTCGAGATGGATGGCGAATTCTTTGAGACTCCTTCTCAATCATTTGAAGTAGTTCCTCCGACTAGTCCTGTCCTTAAGCCAACTTCTTGTGTGCCCAAGGTTATTCGTGCTCCTCCTGCTATGATTTCTCTGAAGGACGCTCAAGCCGTGGTTGAAGATGGTAGTCATACTGGCTGGGGTCAACTGATCAATGTACCATACAAGTCTGATAGATGTGGCCTGGGATTTAGCTCTGAGAAGGGAGTCAAGGATCAGATTAATGCTATAGAAGATGCTGACAGCGACTGCGACCTGGATAGCTGGATTTTCCCAACAATTGGTGACGGACTCAATAACTGGAAGGCTGAAGACACTATCCCGATTTCCTTTAGTTAGGAGTAATTGTTATTGTCTATTTTAGTGTTGCAAATTTTTTTAGTTTTTACAATCGAACTTCTTAAAGCATTGTGTCTAAGCCCGGGGCACAATAGCTAATTTGTTAAGGGTTTTGTCATTTTCATAAGCATATTCACATTCAATAAATCAATGGACTTTTTGCATTCAAATATTGCGCTCTTTATCTTTCCTGTCATCTTCCAAACAAGCTATGTTTTCTTACACACACTCACGTAACAAATTGCAGATCCATACCCACTCTGGATCCTGTTGATAATAGTTCTACTACTGTTCATTATGACTTTGAAAATCCGATCTACCAAGCTGAGGATGGAAGTGAGGAAGGTTGTGAAGTACCTGGAGAACTTGCCAGACTGTTACTGCAAGAAGAAAGAACTATACAGCCGCACGAAGAGTCAATCGAAATTGTAAACCTGGGTACTGAAGTGGACAAGAAAGAAGTCAAAATAGGAGCAGGCTTGGAAAACAGTGTCAAAGGAAGATTGATTCAGATGTTACATGACTATATAGAGATTTTTGCTTGGTCCTACGAAGACATGCCAGGACTGGATACTGACATAGTAGTGCATCGTTTGCCAACGAAGGAAGATTGCCGTCCCGTCAAGCAAAAGGTTCGGCGCATGCGTCCTGAAATGTCTGAGAAAATCAAAGCCGAGGTTATGAAACAATTTAATGCAGGTTTTCTGGCCGTTACTTCTTATCCGCAATGGGTTGCTAATGTGGTACCAGTGCCAAAGAAGGATGGTAAGGTGCGAATGTGTGTAGATTACAGAGATCTGAATAAAACGAGTCCCAAAGACGACTTTCCACTCCCGCACATTGATGTTCTGGTAGACAACACCGCTCAACACAAAGTATTCTCCTTCATGGATGGATTCTCGGGTTATAACCAGATTAAGATGGCACCTGAAGACATGGAGAAAACTACGTTTGTGATGCAATGGGGCACTTTCTGTTATAAAGTAATGCCATTCGGTTTAAAAAATGCAGGGGCAATGTACCAGCGTGCTATGGTGGTTTTGTTCCATGATATGATCCATCACGAAATAGAGGTATATGTGGATGACATGATAGCCAGATCTCATACTAAAGAAGAACATCTCAATCATTTACACAAGCTGTTTGAGAGGTTGAAGAAATACAAGTTGAGATTGAACCCGAACAAATGCACCTTTGGAGTAAGATCCGGTAAACTCTTGGGATTTATTGTCAGTGGCAGAGGAATCGAGGTTGACCCGGCTAAGGTGAGAGCTATTCAAGAAATGCCAGTTCCTCGTACAGATAAAGAAGTCAGAGGTTTCTTGGGACGTTTGAATTACATTGCCCGGTTTATCTCCCATTTGATCGCTACCTGCAAACCCATCTTCAAGTTACTGAGGAAAAATCAAGAGATGATATGGAATGATGAATGTCAAGAAGCTTTTGACAAAATCAAGAAATACCTCCAAGAACCTCCAATTCTGATGCCACCAGTTGAAGGAAGACCTCTAATTATGTATTTAACCGTGTTAGAAAATTCAATGGGGTGGGTGTTGGGGCAACATGACGAGTCTGGTCGAAAAGAGCATGCCATATACTACCTTAGCAAAAAGTTTACCGACTGTGAAACAAGATACTCACTGCTCGAGAGAACTTGCTGTGCTTTGGCCTGGGCTGCTCGCCGACTAAGACAATATATGTTGAATCATACCACTTTATTGATTTCTAAGATGGACCCTATCAAATACATATTTGAGAAACCTGCCCTCTCCGGAAGAATAGCAAGATGGCAGATGATTTTAACAGAGTATGATATCCAGTATACTACCCAGAAAGCAATCAAAGGAAGCGTGCTAGCTGATCATTTGGCTCATCAAGCAGTGGATGATTATCAATCTATGAATTTTGAGTTCCCAGATGAGGATGTCATGCTTGTTACTGATTATGAAGAACCTGGACCGGATGAAGGACCCGAACTAGGATCCCGATGGACTATGGTTTTTGATGGATCTTCTAATGCATTGGGCAACGGTGTTGGTGTTGTAATCATCTCCCCCAAGGGTTGCCATACGCCTTTCACTGCTAGACTATGTTTTGATTGTACCAATAATATGGCTGAGTATGAAGCATGTATTTTGGGACTCAGAGCTGCTATAGACCTAAGAATCAAGTCTTTGAGTGTGTACGGAGAATCAGCCTTAGTAATCAGTCAGATCAAGGGAGAATGGGACACTAAACATCCGAATCTCATCCCTTATCGAGAGCGGGTGTTAACGTTAATCCCATACTTTGAAGAGGTTACATTCGAACATATTCCACGAGAAGAGAATCAATTGGCAGACGCATTGGCTACCATGTCATCTATGTTCAGAGTCAGATGGGACAATGAAGCTCCCAAGATCACCATTGAACGATTAGATGAACCAGCGTATTGTTATGAAATTAATACTGAGGGGGGAGAGGAGAAACCTTGGTTCCACGAAGTAAAAAGATATTTAGAAACTCAGGAATACCCTGAAGGGGCATCCATCAACGACAAAAAATTTCTGAGGAAGTTCTCCACTAAATTCTTTCTGAGTAATGGAGTATTATACAAACGTAATCATGATTCGACTCTGCTTCGCTGTGTGGATAAAAGGGAAGCAGAAAAGATTATGGAAGACATGCATGACGGTATTTTTGGGACTCATTCTAGTGGACATACGATGGCCAAGAAGATTCTGAGATCGGGGTATTATTGGTCTACCATGGAAGCTGATTGCCACCATCACTCCAGAACTTGTCACAAGTGTCAGATCTATGCGGATAAAGTACATGTGCCTCCTGCCTCATTAAACGTGTTGACAACTCCTTGGCCCTTTGCAATGTGGGGCATTGATATGATTGGAGAGATTAAACCTACTGCTTCTAACGGACATCGTTTCATTCTTGTTGCTATTGATTACTTTACAAAGTGGGTAGAGGCAGCCTCATTCGCTTCTGTCACCAAGAATGTGGTAGCACGATTCATCAAGAATAATCTCATTTGTCGATACGGCATCCCTGAAAGAGTTATCACTGACAATGGCACTAATTTAAACAACAAGATGATTACTGAACTCTGCACGCAGTTCAACATAAAACACCATAATTCTTCTCCGTACCGGCCAAAGATGAATGGCGCCGTAGAAGCTGCTAATAAGAATATTAAGAAGATCATACAAAAGATGACAGTAACATACAAAGACTGGCATGAAATGTTACCCTTTGCTCTTCATGGTTATCGCACTTCAGTACGAACTTCGACAGGGGCAACTCCTTTCTCTTTAGTCTACGGAATGGAAGCCGTTTTACCAGTGGAAGTTCAAGATTCCCTCTCTAAGAATTATGAAAGATGCAGACTTGAATGAGGATGAATGGATTCAGACTCGACTCGATCAGATAAATTTGATTGATGAAAAGAGACTCGCGGCTGTTTGTCATGGGCAGATATATCAGAAGCGCATGACCCAGGCATTTAACAAAAGAGTCAAGAGACAGGTGTATCAAATTGGCGACTTGGTGATCAAGCGTATCATTCTACCACAAGGTGACCCCAGAGGCAAATGGACTCCCACATACGAAGGGCCATTTGTAGTTAAGAAGGTATTCTCTGGTGGAGCCATGATACTCGCTACAATGGATGGCGAAGACTTCCCACATCCCGTGAACGCAGACATAGTTAAAAAATACTACACATAAAAGAGACCCGCTAGGTCGACGTATCTAGGCAAAAGTAAGGGCATCCCGGCGAACCAAAAGGGTTCGGGCAAAATTAGGGATAAACATATAAAAATGTACACCCGGCAAGTCGAAAACCTGAAAAGGCGGCTTGGGTAAAAAAGGGTATCCTGGTGGACTGAAAACCTGAAAAGGCGGTCCAGGCAAAAATTAGGGATTAAAAGCGTATGACTATGTCCCGTTCTCAAACAGCTTCATCCAAGTCAAAGGGACTGAACAAGCCAATCACTTCTAATCCGACAGTAGGAGATGAGATACTTGAAGACATAATGACAGTGGCAGAATTAAAATCAATAGGACTTTTTCTTCATAGCTTTTCTTTGTTGTCTCGACGATTTCCTCTTACTAGGATTTCTGTCTCCTTGTGCTCAAATTGCCTGTTTATGGCCCTCTTTCAAAATCAATACAATTTTATTTCCAAAAAGATGCTTTTGTTTTGTTTCTTCTGTTTTGTTTGCGTAAACGTCCATTGATTTAATTTGAATTAATATATGCATTTGAATATGATCGATGTTTACCAAAAATGCATGCATAAAATAGAAATAGCGATTACTACAAGACTTCAGGATCGAGGAGAAGGTCCAACCATGCTTTCCAACGGATCCGTTGCCAATTCTATTCCCCAGCAAAGCCAGTTATTCCCCAGAAGAAATTGGCATTACTAGACAAATTGGTCATCTCTTCCACCCCCAGCCAGGCTTCTGTTGAACATTTCTACCATCAGACAGAAATCCAATACCCCGGCTGAGAAAGGGTCATCAATACAAATATCTCCAACCAGGATGTGGGGATTTATTTTCCCCTGGCAAAATTCTCAAACGCATAATTCATTTCATGCATCATTTCACATCACATACATGCATACGATGTTCGCATTTATTTTCAAAAGCATAAAACATCTCATGCATCATGACATGGCATGAAGCTAACTTTCCTTTTCAGGTTAATTATCCTTCTGATATAGTCAAAATAAAAGATCCATTCAGACGGACGTCCTTATCAATTACATTCAAGATTCAAATACAGCTCTCAAATATAATCCATATGAACATCCATTCTGATAGACACTCTGATATCCTCCCAAGGGTGGCATCTCTAAAGCCCACCCCAGATATTCATTGCAAATACAACATATACAAATGTTATCAGATATAGCCTAACGTACGGTTCATTCTGATTCAGCTCAACATATGACTCCTTCAGCTCAGATGCGATCTAATGTACGATCCATTCTGACCTTCAGCAACTCCAATACGGTCTAACGTACGACCCATTTGGATCTTCAAATCCTCAGATACTGCCCAGCGTACGGTACATTCCGGGGTGTAGTCTAGCGTACGACTACTTTCTTCTTCAGATACAGCCTAACGTACGGCTCATTCTGCAACTCCAATACGGTCTAACGTACGACCCATTTGGATCTTCAAATCCTCAGATACTGCCTAGCGTACGGTACATTCCGGGGTGTAGTCTAGCGTACAACTACTTTCTTCTTCAGATACAGCCTAACGTACGGCTCATTCTGCAACTCCAATACGGTCTAACGTACGACCCATTTGGATCTTCAAATCCTCAGATACTGCCTAGCGTACGGTACATTCCAGGGTGTAGTCTAGCGTACGACTACTTTCTTCTTCAGATACAGCCTAACGTACGGCTCATTCTGCAACTCCAATACGGTCTAACGTACAACCCATTTGGATCTTCAAATCCTCAGATACTGCCTAGCGTACGGTACATTCCGGGGTGTAGTCTAGCGTACGACTACTTTCTTCGTCAGATACAGCCTAACGTACGGCTCATTCTGCAACTCCAATACGGTCTAACGTACGACCCATTTGGATCTTCAACTCAGATACGATCTAGCGTACGATCCATTCTGATGCTACCTTCGTCAGATACCGCCTAACGTACGGCTCATTCTGCAACTCAGATACGATCTAGCGTACGATCCATTCTGATCTTTCAGCCCCAGCGAAGTCACCCGCCTAATGGATAACCCATTCTGCTACTCAGATACGATCTAGCATATGGTCCATTCTGATCCTTTATCCCCAGCAGCGTATGATCCATTATGATCTTTCATCATCAAACTTCCTGGATGGCATCTTTAAGCCCATCTCCATCAGGAATAACTTCTGATTAACAAGTGCAAATTTTTGGGGCATTCTAGTGTTCAATAATCTTCCACCTCCAGACCACGAATGGCGTACATACCATTCTAAATCTCTCGGTTCAAGAATATTGAACAGGGGCAGCTGTCATACCCCAAAATTTGCCCGTTAATATTACAAGGCATTTCTAAGGCACTCCAACTTATTTTTCAAGGCATTGATCTTAAAAGAACAAGGACCCAGCACACAGATGACAAAATCCAGAAAATGGCCTAAACTGGTTTGCTCGCTAGGCGAGCAATTCCTTCGCCTAGCGAACCCTTCGCTACGCCACTCGCCTAGCGAAGCTTGCGAATACCAGAAAATCCTGGGCTTCATTCTGAGCCCATTAGGTCATAAAAAGAGCATTATAAATACCACAACTTCAGTCAGAAAAAAGAGAGGACGAGAAGAGAACGGAAACGGAGGAGAAAGGCGAACACTCACAGACGGCAAACCCTGGAGGCTAACCCTGAGAATTCAGAGCAACCCTAAAAGAAACCCTGAAGGAAACTCAGCCGCATCAAGGTTACCTCCGTCCAATTCAATCCGATTTGCCGATTCAAGGTTGAAATTCAATTGCAAACAGGTTTGCATTGCTATTACCGCTTTATGTTCTTAATTCGCATATGGCCTTATGATTGAATTTATGAAAATATCTTAAGCTTTGCATGTGAATTTAAATATGTATGAATATCTTGGATGTTTAACCATGTAATCTCTGTAATGGATGCCATAAGATGTGAAGCTTGCTGTCATGGTACTGTTATCAAAACCAGAATCCGCAGCCGCTCGCTAGCACATCGCTAAGCGAGTATTCGCTAAGCCTTCGCTAGGCGAGGCAGGAGCGAACGTGACAGATGCTGACTTTTCTGTTCTGATTTTTGCTCATCTGACATGTTTTATCATAGCCATGCATTATTTACCTGACTTTCTTACTGTTGCGGTTTCTTTTGTGGTGCAATTCTCGGTTGCACCTTGATTTGGTATTCTGACTCGTTTTGCTGAATTTTTGTAAGGGCTCACGTACTCCCGAAAAGGTAGCTTGCTATGTATTCCACTTTATTTGTGGGATACCCTTGTGGAGATTCACCCTAAATTACTTAATTGATTTTAATGTATTAATTTTATTGCGAAGATCCACCCTAAATTACTTAATTGATTTTAATGTATTAATTTTAATGTGGAGATTCATCCTAATTACCTAACTGATTGTGAAATATGGCCTTTGAACATGTGATCTTGGACCTCTCTTTGTTACCCTATGGTATTACGGTATTACGGTCATGTCCCGCGAATGTGGGGATACACCTAGCAAAGACCCTTCGGTTAAATCATCATGTCTCTATAAGATAAGTTATAGTCCCTCGGATGTTGCCTACGAATATACGATCTTTGTCCCTCGATGACCCGTCGCTGTAGCCTACGGTTAAATGATGATCGTCCCTTCGAATGCTAAGGTATCCCTACAAATGTTGCCTTCAATGACCAATCAATGACCCTACGATGTCCCGTTACATCCAAAGGATAAAACTACTTACTTCTCAATAGTAAGGACAGTTTTACCCTCCTAAGGATAGGAAATACCCATAAAGACCTTGGGTAGGTATAACTCTTAATTGCTGACTCACAACCTAAAACATTTTTCACACATCACCCTTTGCAAAACATCTACTAGAAAATCACCACTTGGTATACATTCATACTAGAATCATTACCAAGGTATATTTTTCTAAACCGCTTTCAAAATTAAACGAGATAAATACTTTGTATACATTCGCACAAGAATCATTACAAAGTTAAACTCTCTTTTCAAAACATTTTTTAAGCAATTCACCAACACTTTCTTTTCAGACAAACATAAGTGATCAAGCAATTAAGAGCCCATGGATAACCATGGATACAAAGGGTGCTAACACCTTCCCTTTGTATAATGTACCTCCCGAACCCAAAATCTAATTAAGGTCTTTCCTGTTCTTTTCCGCCTTTCCTTATTGGATAAAAGAAAAGTCGGTGGCGACTCTTGCTAACCGCGACATTTGCTTTCCAAAGCAAAAACACACAAAGTCAGTTCACCGTATGACAACGTAATTTCTGTAATGGATTCCATATGGTTTGGGGTTTCTGAAATCGTACTATTCTCAAAGAAGAACCCCGAACCCGCAGACGTTCGCTAATACCTCGCTAAGCGAACATGTAGCGAGGGTTCGCCAAGCCTTCGCTAGGCGAGGCAGCAGCGAACATGACAGTAGTTGATTTTTTCTGTTTGCACTCTAATCTGTTATGTACTTGTTTGACATGTTTTCTATTGCATTCGCACGCTGTTTTCCTGACACGATTGTTGCTATGATTTTTTTTGTTTGGTGCCACTCTTGATTGCACCCCATCTTGTTATTCTAACTTGTTTGCTGAATTTTGTGAGGGCTCACATGACTCTTGAAGAGATAGCTTGCTTGGCATTCCATTTTATTTGTGGGATATCATTGTGGAGGTTTATTCTGATTACTTGGCTAATTATATTACCTTTGATTACGTGATCTTGTCCCTCTCTTTGTGGCCTTACGATACTACGGTCATGTCCCGTGAATGTGGGGATACCCTTAGCAAAGACCCTTTCGATTAAATCATCATCATCCCTAAACAGATAAGTCATAGTCCCTTCGATTAAAAGGTCAATGTCCCTATATGACCTTGTCCCTCGAACGTTGCCTTCGAATATATGACTTTGTCCCTCGATGACCCTTCGTTGTAGCCTACGATTAAATGATGATCGTCTCTTTGAATGCTAAGGTATCCTTACAAATGTTGCTTTCAATGACCAATCGACGACCCCACGATGTCCCTTTACATCCAAAGGATAAGACTACTTACTTCTCAATAGTAAGGACAATTTTACCCTCATAAGGATAGGAAATACCCATAAAGACCTTGGTTAGGTATAACTCTTAAATGCTTGCTCACAGCTTAAAATACTTTTCACACCTCACACTTTTCAAAACATCTTTTAGAAAATCACCACTTAGTATACATTCGCAACAGAATCATCGTCGAGTTATATTTTTCTAAACATCTTTCAAAATCAAACGAGATAAACACTTTGTATACATTCGTACAAGAATCATTACAAAGTTAAACTCTCATTTCAAAATATTTTCTAAACACACCACATTTCTCAAACACTTTCTCAAACAAGGAAAACATAAGTGAGTTAAGCAATTAAGAGCCCATGGATAACCATGGATACAAAGGGTGCTAACATCTTCCCTTTGTATAATGTACCTCCCGAACTCAAAATCTAATCAAGGTCTTTCCTGTTCTTTTCCGCCTTTCCTTATTGGATAAAAGAAAAGTCGGTGACGACTCTTGCTATCCGCAACATTGCTTTTCAAAGCAAAAACACAAAGTCAGTTCACCGTATCACAATTCCCATACAATGCTTCTGCACAAGAGTTCTATTTATAGAACCACTTGTGTGGGCTTCAAGCCAAAAAGCCCACTTAAGTGTATTTTGGCCCATATCTCATAATATGCCAAAATCACTTAAGTATTTGGTACCTTACCATACTTCGTATTCTACTTAAGTACACCGTACCTTACGATGTTCCTTAGTTGCTCTATCTCTCATCAATCCGTCCTTTGTGTGTGACCCTGTAGGATTTCGCGATGTTGGCAATTATATTAAATCACGCATTTAACATAATAAACATTGAGCGGTATCTAGCAACACATCACTGCTACCCAAGACACGAAAATGTCATGTGATCTGACAAAACCTCCTGTGATAATGATTATGTGTATAATTACCCCTTTGCCCTTATGTCTATATTGAACACAAGGTATAGACCGTGTTATCCTTGTCCAGTTCAATATTGGGCCCATAGACATTTATCCTGTTACGCAGGATGGGCAAATTCCATCTAGGACACTCATGTCCCTCAGCATGCTTTGTGGAGTACCCATCAACTGTCTTTATGGTCATCCAGTTACGGACAACGTTGGATCAGCAACAAAGGACTCGACTCTACATCTAGGGTCCATAGTGGTTTCAGGTCGAAGAGTGGTATACACTATTATCACCATGAGAATAACTTATGACACTTTGCATAACTTTCTATATAGTATTCTCATAGCGGGTCAATCCGGTATAAATATTACTCTTAATATTCATACCTATGTTTAAGACTTGATAACTCTTTTTCCATGATCCATGAGATGTGATCATCAGTCTACAAACATAATAGTCTCAATGCTTTAATGTTATCCCACTTCACAATAAAGCTCGACTACGGATACTTTAAGAATAATGTCCTTATGTTTAATGTGGTCTCATGATTAAGTCACACTTAATACATTAAACGGACTATCTATTCCAGGGACTTTATTAATCAACCATAATAAAGAAAATGCCTTTTATTAATTAATAAATAATTCGATACAAGTACCAAAAGTATTGACCTCTAGGGCTTACACCAACAATCTCCCACTAGCACTAAAGCAAATCAGGCATACCCCTTATGCCCATTGATCTAGTATGGACATCATGCTTCTGCTGCGCAAGAGGCTTTGTCAGTGGGTCAGCAATATTGTCAAGTGTAGGTACTTTACATATTTTCACATCTCCTCTATCTATTATCTCTCGAATGAGATGATAACGCCTAAGTATGTGTTTGGATCGTTGGTGAGATCTAGGCTCCTTAGCTTGTGCGATAGCACCATTGTTATCACAATAGAGACCAATGGGATCCACAACGCTAGGGACTATGCCAAGTTCACTAATGAACTTCCTGATCCAAACAGCTTCCTTTGCTGCACTTGAGGCAGCAATATACTCGGCCTCGGTTGTATAACCAATTACAGCCAATTCTTCCTGACCTCCATATATCAAGAATGAGTCCTTAGTCCTTCTTAAGTACTTAAGGATATTCTTGACAGCTACCCAATGGGCATCACCAGGATCAGATTGGTACCTACTCGTTGCATTTAAAGCATACGAGACATCTGGTCGAGTACATAACATGGCATACATGATAGATCCAATTGAATATGCATATGGAATCTTATTCATGCATTCCCTTTCTACCTTAGTTGAAGGGGATTGTGTTTTTGATAGACACAGGCCATGTTGCATAGGTATGAATCCTTTCTTGGAATCATGCATATTAAAGCGTCTCAGCACTTTGTCTATGTATGTACTCTGACTTAGGCCAAGCAATCTCGTGATCTATCTCTATAGATTCTGATTCCTAATATATAGGCTGCTTCACCTAGGTTCTTCATAGAAAAGCATTTCCCCAACCAAGACTTTACTTGTTGCAGGGTAGGGATATCGTTTCCAATGAGTAATATGTCATCTACATATAATATCAGGAACACGATCATGCTCCCACTAACCTTCTTGTAGACATAAGGCTCATCTTCGTTCTTGATGAATCCATATTGTTTTACTGTTTCATCAAAACGAAGATTCCATGAGTAGGTCACAGGCTCATCTTGATCCATGAGTAATACATCATCTTGATCTGTTATGAGATATCCATATCTCTCAGGTAGGTGACGCATCCTTCTTGA